>NC_074712.1:41891920-42219003 GCF_947242115.1 Biomphalaria glabrata
GAAATAAATAGATGAAGCTGGCTGTAAGAAAGTAGACAACTTCCGTTGGTCAGATTGAGACAATTCGTTATAGCCAATTGCTCGCAAGAAGACCCGCGAGAAAAATTAATCCAAGACACAAAAAATATAGTTAAACAATTTAGCAACGGTATAAACTAGGAACAGTTGCTAGATTCATAAACAATATTTTAATTAGCTTGTGTTCTATTTGGGCATAAACCTAGTTTGGTCCATACATTTTGTTTCAGGGCAATTTGTTTTTTAATTCAAGACAGATACTATATGACCCACTTTTGTCACTTTTGAGGATACTAAAAATTAAACTCCTAATTGTGCTAGACATTACGAAGTCTTTCTTAACTCATGGATGTTGGAAAATATTATTTATTTATAAAATAACATAGTTATCACTTATATGTCTTCTTATTTGTATTGTCCTAAGAGTTGAATCAAGACTCATGGAACTCTTAGACTTATGGAAACTTGCTTCCATCTGCCTGTCTGGTAAATTATATGTAGCAAGAATTAGATAGTCAATGAAGTCTAAGAATTAGTCAATGAAATATAAGAATTAGTCAATTATATCTAAGAATTAGATTGTCCATTATATCTACTCACACTTTCTATCACTTTCTTTATTATCCTGTTAAGGAAAAAAATTGATAGATGATAGAGACGCATAATAGCATAACAATTTATAAATCAAATATCCAATAGTCAAACATATTACATAGATATACATACAAATAGTAGAAAACATTTTGTCAGATATGTCTCAGTTTATATTTGACTATTTTATCAGAGATTTTATAAATGTACCTGATGGTCATAGAATGTGTAACTAACGGATTATATGGAACAAGCACTACATTAGTTTATTTTATCAACTGTAGTAAGCATTCAATTTCTCTCTCTCTCTCTCTGTCTCTCTCTCTCTCTCTTTCTGCCTCTCTCTCTCTTATAGTTGAAATAAGAGATCAACATTCCAATAAATATTATCAAACGAACTAAGCCTTAAATTTCAAACCAAAACTAAAATTCAAACTCAAAATTTAGAAGACTCGATCACAGTTCTAGACAAATACAACCTGTAAAAGTTGAGCTCAAACTTACTTTAGCACTAGAGCACAATATTGAAGAATATTTCATCATTGGCAATTTAAGTTATGTATTGCAAAACGCAGGAATATATCAGGAGTTTGAACTGGTGCAGCGTGATTAAAGTTTTGAAACTAAAGTATGCCAATGTAACTTCTGTAGAGTGTTGGGATCATTTGGCAAACGTTTTTTTTTTTCAACAAGATACCAAGTAAAAGATATCCTAGCCTTTAACTCTTTCTCTCCGTAATTATTTATCACATTCTGGTGGAATCAACGTTGGTATCGTCAGTTAGGAGAGAAAGAGTTATGAGGTTATTCACACTGTAGCCAAGTGCTCTAGCCACTGGAGTCACCACGAGTTAATATTTATACTGGACTCCTAACAATCGTTGGTCACATGCTAAAACAATATTGACGATATCTTGAAAGTTTGCCTTATAAATTGATAAATGCGTTCTATGTGCATATCTTTATACTCACATGTCGGGAATCTTGTGGGCCGAATGTTTCTTGATAACTGTATCAAAGATTTAGAAAAAAATATATATATATATATAATAAATCTAAACTTTCTAAAATATATATAACCATTTCAGACTTTATTATCATTCGAAGGGTACAGTAAAGAAGAAAAACTAAACATTCCTATGAGACCAGGTGAGATAAAGTTTGAAGCCCTGCTTCGTGTGTTGGTTGACCTAACAAGTCTACTAGTTGACAGTACTGTTACAGATTCAAATAGTAAGGCTTGGAAAGTATGCTGAATTGTTTTATTAGCTTTTGTTCGACTGGCATTAGTCATTTATTTGAAGTCTCACCTTTTCCCTTGGTCATTGGGGTAGGTCAGGTCAACTCTTTTCATTTAACGAACACTCGACTGTCAAAGTTCAAGAGACTATTTTGTTTACCTTTATAATTTTCTCTTCTCTTGCGGTCATACTCCTCATCGTCGCTCTGGTCACTGCCGCTGGCCTGAGTTTCACTGGAATGGCTAATTATTATTTGAGGCACTGCAGCGTTGACCCTGTGAAGTGAGGTCGATGTCGGACTCTGCCCATGGGCTGAGAAGCGAGACGGGTGACCTGCATCTGTTAGTGGGGAAGAATGGACGGCGTGGACACGGCTGGGCCTGTCATCTTGACCGGTTGAGTAGTGACCGTAGATGACCTGGGGACCTTTTTGTGAAGAAACAACAAAACCACTGCTCTCGTTAAGGTCCACCTCCTGTGAGTCAGCTATAACCAGCTTACCGCCCTCGCCAAGAGTGACTTGCTGTTTGATGGTGTGACTTCGGACTATTTCAGGCTGATCAACGAATCCCTGCGTTACTGGCGGCACCCGGTACAGAAATTTGTTATCCTCTACCGAGACTTCTAGGTCTCGGTCATTATGATGACCATTGGCCACGTCAACATCCTCCTCGATAACATAACTGCGGACAACCTTCCCATCCGTTTCATGAATCACGTGCTCTGGCGGGGGCTCTCTCTTGTGTCTGGAAGCATGGCCGTAGACGTACTGACCGCTGGGCTTACTCACTTTGTGACCAGCTACTATTTCATCATTGCCTGAAGACTTCCTGATCGTCGTGCCTTGTTCAGTGTTTGAAATGTTTATAACTGAAACTGTCCTACCGTCCTGTACTATTTGAGTTATACTGTCTTGGTATTTACTGGATCTACGCCGCTTGTATTTTCTCTCCCATTGATAAGATTCTTTAGGATAAATCAAGAATTTTGGTCTGAAAATATACCCACAAAAGAGTATTGGTATTATTCAAAAGGATTTTAACAGAACAATTACAATATATCTATGAAACTGAGTTCCGAGGAAGGTAAGATAACAATAAAGTTACTGGACAGGTTTAAAAAAAGAAAAGAATATATGTAAATAGTGGTAGTCGCATTGGGCGCAAAGGGTGCAGACTGAGCCAGTCACTGACATGGAAAAATAAAAGTTTTGTTTAGCCGACAATATTTGTTTCAGGAATTGTATTGTATGCTGAATAAGCTTACGATTACTTAGTAATGATTGTTTTTGTTTGGAAAGTTTATCTTTGAGAGGTAGTATAGTGGATGTAGTGACAACCTGAGTCAATCGCACCGGTTGACAGCAACCCTTTCGATGTAGTGGTTCTCACAAACGTATACATGTCTCTAAAAGTATAAAGTACTAAAGAGAAGTGAGAACGACTCATAGCTGCCTGCTCACCAATGTGGACACACAGTTGCAAGTGACAAAAAAACAACATCAGGCTAAACTGTCATAAAGAGACATGCAGTAATTAAAATAGATGTAGTGAATTAATTTGTTGGCTAGATTGTTCTTGATGTCATTCGTCCGACACCATGATTCCTAATGTAGATTTGAGAGAACCTTGACAAGTTTCATTCCAGATTAGATCACTATCTGCCTTGTACACTAACTCCTTGCCTACAATACGACTTACATTCAGAGTTCAAGAGTTAGCCTTTACTGCCTGGTACACCAGATACTCACGTACCATAAAGTAAACAGATCAAAAGACTATCCCTTGTTTTGTTTATGAGATACTCACTGATAAGCATGTATCCTGTTGGAGTAATTAAAGTCGGCATCCACATCTGTCACAGTCGACCTGCTCACCCCCGATGCCCAGGCAGACACGTCACCAGGTCCATAGCGTGGCAACTTGGTCAATTTGTTGTTCTCGAGACGTCTGTCGGTAAATATTAGAAAACAAAATGGAGATCATTGGAGGGAAACGATAAGAACCCAAACCATGAGCTGATTCTATTTAGTCTCCACATTGCTGTCTTGTTTGAACTCAAGACATTTCATTGAACTCTGTAATCTAACGATATTATAACTTATATTATACGGATGAAAATGAATAAGAAAAAACTATAATTCTATTCATTACAGCCTGTATTGTAATCGTCCCTAGTGGAAGCATCTCAGGCTTTAGAAGATGACATTCAAATATGAAGATAGGATCAATTCTTAGTATTACAGGCCCCTAGAAGATGACATTCAAATATGAAGATAGGATCAATTCTTAGTATTACATGCCCCTAGAAGATTACATTCAAATATGAAGATAGGATCAATTCTTAGTATTACATGCCCCTAGAAGATGACATTCAAATATGAAGATAGGATCAATTCTTAGTATTACATGCCCCTAGAAGATGACAATCAAATATGAAGATAGGATCAATTCTTAGTATTACATGCCCCTAGAAGATTATATTCAAATATGAAGATAGGATCAATTCTTAGTATTACATGCCCCTAGAAGATGACATTCAAATATGAAGATAGGATCAATTCTTAGTATTACATGCCCCTAGAAGATTGCATTCAAATATGAAGATAGGATCAATTCTTAGTATTACATGCCCTTAGAAGATGAACCTGACTCGCTAACCAATGCGTTAAATGTATGTAAGGTGCGTCAATGTTAAATTAATGAAAATTCTCAAACTCAAAGCTTTTATTAATGGAATATTAACAGGCTACAAAATGAAATCATATTTCTGAACTTCAGCTCCATTTGTTTTTCTAATTGTCTTAAAAGCGAATCACATTTTTGTTTAACTTACGATGTATTGCTGAATTCAGCAAAGAGATAACCATGTACTCTGCACAGGACACACACACAACTTGATCTAGCTTAGTTCGTTTATTTGTTTTGCTTTTTTTTTTACCAGAAAGAAATTTTAATTTATGCTTCATTCATCTTTTTGTTTGGCAAGAGGAAAGCCAAGAAAACCCTGGATTTATGAAGGGACAAAAATAAAAACACAACAACAAAAAAAAAAAAAACTTTGCGCTTCATCATTTTATTAAATAAAAATTTTTTATGCTGACAAAGTTAGATATAAGAGACGAATTACGATTATTTCAAATATTTTCTATCAAATACAGCGTGCTACTAACTCCACTGACCTGTAACAGACGTAAGAGGCTAGAATACAGGCCACAAGAAGAAGAAATATCAAGACACAAGATGTAGCAATCAGACCAACTGCTTCTCTTTCCAGCGCCATTCACAGTCACCTCCAAGACCTGTGCCTGAATCATTGACCTCTTCCTGTGACTTCAGGTCATTATTGTTGAGTGTGTGCTCTGAAAGATAATAAATATAGATCTTCAATTATTAGAATAACTACAATTTTTTTTTAAAACTTTAATATAAAGTATTTTAATATAAGTTTAAACCCAAGCCCATTAGGATGATAATAAGTTATTTTATGGCTGGCAAGCAATCAAAAATAATAAAGCTGTTTGTATTTAGACCAATGCTCTATATCTTGGTGAAGGTCTAGTTCAATTTAATCTAGCCTGGTGTATCCGATGTACTCGCTGACAAGCTTTGCATTTTAAAAGTTATATGACCATTTTTTGTGCTCTGTTTAGCATCGGAGAATCAAATGTTCTAAGCTCTACCGTTTCTGCCACAAAGTAGTTTCACTGTGTGGGAGCCATAAACATATTAATATATGGTGGAAGCATTCTTGACATATTAATATATGTCTATGGTGGAAGCGTTTTAGACATTAAAAACTTAAAATGGGCAAATAACTAGCTGCAATAAAGGAGACTTGATACGAGGATGAACTGCTACGCATTGAGAAATTTTCAAAATTCTAGCTCCATTGTTTGTTTCTAGTTGGCAACAGGGAAGCTCCATTTAGAGTCCTTGACATTGTGGAGTTGATCGTGAAAACCGTTTGATTGTCAAAAGAGCTGAGCAGAAGTCTCTTCGAGCTCTAGGCATGTAAGCCTGCCTGAACAACCGTTCTGTCTGGAAGAGATCCAAGTCAATACCTATGTAAAGCTTTGCTATTTCCGATATATCTGGCACTCCTGGCGCATGGACTAGAATGCATGGCCGAAGGCCGAGTACACAGGGAACCTCCGCCATTTTCCTATGTTGTACCAAGCTAATCGTGCAGGACTCGCCATTAGTGTAACGGTCCTTTGAGGAACGGCGCATGGATTATCGACAGGGACGTGGAAGCTCTCTTTCAACTCCGCACCGTGCAATTGGAAAGCTCTCGCATTCCCTTGGACACTCCCACAGGAGTTTTGTTTTGCTATTCATTTAGCCGAATCACTTCCTCAAATGATCGTTTCCACCCGAATGCCTCGTTGAGGGATCGTGAAAACCTGGACAAGCCAATAGTACCTAACCATTGAGGACTTCACTTTGTTTTGTAACATCTTTATTTATTTTTCTTTTTGATTAGATATCTTCATACTGTGTCTATAAATTGTGTCTATAAATTGTGTCTATAAATTTTGTCTTTATTGGTTTCATGGCAGCCTAGATATTTGTTAGTAATATCTGAAAAAAAATAGACAAAAATGTTGTTAGTTTTTCAATTTTAGGTATTGTACCTGGTAATGAAGATAAAGACCTATTTCATCTTTTTTTTAATGCTGCTAATGTACCTGAGGTATATGGACTCGACCCCCCACACACACACACACACTTTTTTTTGGTTTTCCAAAAGAGAGTGAACTTAAAAGAAGGAACAAGATTCCTCTTTTTTATGACGTCATTCTTACTGAATAAGAATAAATATACACATGAAGCTAACACAAGGTGGTTTATAAAATGAAGTACACATGTGTATGTGCGCAACATACTTGTGTGTGTTTATGTATGTATCTGTATGTGTAGCATGGGCGTAGCCAGGGGGGGTTCTTGGGGTTCAAACCCCCCCCCGAAATGAAATCCCCCACCCCCGCAGGGTGGGGGATGGAATTAAGTGACTGATTTTTGCTTTCATTTTGTTTATTTTAGGTGAGATTTTAATACTAATTCATCACTTACCACAGCACAGCCGAGGCAGTTTTGAGTTAAAAACCCTCTACCAGGGGGTTTTGAGATTTAAAAAACCCCTATCAGGGGGTTTTGAGATACAAATCCCTCTACCAGGGGGCTTTGAGTTTAAAACCCCCTACAGGGGGTTTTGAATTTTAAACCCCCTACCAGAGGTTTTTGCAGTTAAACCCCCTCTTCTATAAAACAAAACAAAAAAAATGCCAACAACAATCCCCAAATTCCAACAGCACAGTTGAGGAAGATTTTGATTTTAAAACCCCATCCAAAATTTACGATAACCCCATCTTCAATATAAAAAAAAGCAAATTACACACTCAAAATTCTATGAGAGTAGCCAAAGGAGTTTTGAGTTTAATCCCCCCCCCCCTTTCAGTTGGGGTTTGAAGCTAAAAAGTACCTCTTCAATATAAAAAAAAAAGCAAATTACACACTATAAAATCTATGAGCGTAGCCAAAGGGGTTTTGAGTTTAAATCCCCCTCCTCCAGATGGCTTTTTCTTTAAAGTTTAAAACCCCTCCAGATGGTTTTGAGTTTAAAATTCCCCTACAGAGCGTTTAGAGTTGAAAACCTCTCTCTTCAATATTATTTTAAAGCAAACTACAGTCACCAAATTCTATGATCGTAGCTAAATGGGGTTTTGAATTAAAAACAAAACAAAAACCCAGAGATTTTTTAGTTTAAAACACCTCAACAGATGATTTGACGAAAAAAACTTTCCTTTTCGATATAAAATCTAAAGCGAAATACAGGCATGTAATTCCAAGAGCGTAGTCAAGAAAGGTTACAAATTTCTACCAGTGGCTTGGGCTCCATTAATTAAGTGTGAATAGTCTTCTGCCGAAATTGAAAATCATTAAATGTGTCTCAACAAAGATGGCTAAGACAGATTTTAGGAGTCAGTCATAGAGATCGGGTCTAAAGCAAAGAAATCATATGCCGAACTGGGAGTCGAATCCTTAGTAAGGTTGTGACAGAGCGTCGCATGACATGTTTTCCGACAAAATGAATTACGCAAAATAAGAGTAGCGGAAACAGCTTGCAGGAAAATGCGCCGAACGGCGCGAGAGGGTCTAAGTCAGTAAGAATAGCACATTAGGTTTTTGAAATAAAACTTTTTAATAGCAAGATAATGCACTGTAGATACCTCAGAATATGCATTTTGTTGGCTTTCAATACCAGAAATAGTGCTCGGCGGCGGGGCTTCGAATGTAATACAGATTAATTATGTACACACACACACACATATATTTTTTTTTCGGGGGGGGGGGGGGAGGTCCGGGGGGGGATTCCCAAAACCCTCCCCGAAAAAAAATCCTGGCTACGCCCATGATGTGTAGATGTATGTGTGATCACACTGACTGCTACAGGACGCTATTATATCGGGGGAAAACACTCAAGGAGAATAATTGAAGTACCTCACAGTCTAAAGAAATCAATCAAAGCCGAACTTTCTTTTCATGCTTTTAAACGAGTCACTATAATCCCTCGGTAAGAAACAAGGAGTGATTCTCAAAAAGTACGCTTAAGGTGGGGCTCGTCAATTCACTTTTAAAATAACCTGCTAAACATATTGGCCTCAATGTTGGAGAACTTGTTTATATGTGTATATGTGTATAGACAGATAACAGTGAATCTCACATTGCTAGCATTTGTAGCATTTCAGCTGATAGTGTTAGAGAGAGGTACGCCACTTTGAGAAGCGTTGAAATAAATCACTTGCCATTAGAAATAAATCTATCCACCGACATGTCATTTCTAAAGGGTTTATTTCACAAAGGGGCTGTTCATCTCATCCTAGAGACTGAAGAGTTCTGTGGCAATAAAAGCCCTGTCTGAAGAGGGGCGAGTTTGAAGTGTTCTAATCGAATTGTTTACACAACATTAGAAACAAAGTACAGCAAAGTGGGGGGAAGGGGGGAAGCTTAAGAGGGACTGGGTGGGGAGGGGGGAGTTTGATTTCATTATTCTGTTGATATTGATTATCGCTAGTTAACATACTTTTGTTGGGCGTAAAGTGTCAGGTTTCCGAACGAATGAAACACTTGTACAAGATTGGTACAATTATTGGAGAGGCGCTACAATAGACAGTATTAAATGTAATAATTGTTTCGTGTTTGTTTTTTGGGGTGGGTGAGGTCAAAACAAAATAATTGTATCTCTGCATCGATAGAAAAAAATGTATTGCGCATCGTCTTCTAAGTCAAGCTCTAAATCCTTTTAATATTGGAATATTATAAATTGTAGGCCTACTAGATCTATACAGACAGGATTCTTTCTCGTGGAGAAGGGGGGAATGGGGCGGGGTTGTTCCATTGGTTTTAATATAACATTTATTAATTTTTAAGAGAAAAGCAAGTTGCATAAAGGAGGTATTGTCTTTTTTCTTTAAAAAGTATTTTGAATATTTTTTTCTTGTCTCATATTCCTGTCTTACTGAGCAGTTCTTACCTTATTTCCATCAGTGAGAAACTAAAAGTAGACTTCATGTTTCACCATTTGTCTGTTTTTAGCGGCCCCCGAAAGGGGAAAAGACGCTATTAGTTTTGTGTGAAATGTCTGTCCGTCTGTCCGTCCGTCCCGTTTAGATCTCGTAAACTAGAAAAGCTATTAAAAATCCGACATCACAATATTTTAGACCATTCAAAGTTCTGATGCAACGGCTACTTTTTTTTTCTGAAAGTGAAAAATCTAATTTTTAAAATCAGTTATGCAAGCAGTTTTTTAAGAGAAAAAGCTAATTAGTATGCATTATAAGTTAGACCTAATTTAAAACAAATAGTAATCTTATAAATTTCATTTTCTAAAACTTTTCTTTTTATTGCTGAGAGGTAAAGCGCTTGGCTTCCGAACCGGGGGTCCCGGGTTCGAATCCTGGTAAAGACTAGGATTTTCAACTTTGGAATCTTTGGGCGCCTCTGAAATGACTTAGCTCTAATGGGTACCTGACATTAGTTGGGGAAAAGTAAAGGCAGTTGGTCGTTGTGCTGGCTACATGACACCCTCGTTAAGCGTAGGCCACAAAAACAGATAAACTTTACATCATCTGCTCTATAGACCACAAGGTCTGAAAGGGGAACTAGTTAGGCCAGGTTCACATGTAACTTTACATTCACTTTCACCTATCCTTTGATCTGCTGGACCGTAGGGCACTACACAAGATCTGTTAACCTTCATTTTCCATTCTTATCTCTCATTTGTCTTTGATATAATTTCATTCGGATGTTCTTTCTGAAAATATTAAAGCCTGCCTGTGTGAACCACTTCGGGGGCCGATTTTGAGTTTGTGTTTCCACACAAACTGTCTTTTGTAACCTTGTTGTTTTTAAATTTCAGATATAGTGAATTCTCTTTAAGGATGTCTTTCTATTACGGAGCCTAGTTGTTGAATTGTGTTTGTTTTTTTGTGCATAACTTAAATATCCATAAAGTGAAATTTAATTTGGCATTGAAGAAATTCTTGCAAAGTTTTTTTTACAACTCACTCTGTCTGGTACAAATTGTGAGCACTTCATTTCTTCAGCTACCTACACTCATTTACCTTCAACTATGCACGGTTATTGTCCCGGACCAACCACGAATCAATAGAAAACTATTACCAATTAATTTTAATTGGAAATTTCTATGATAATTATCACACACTCATACACAATACACACACACACAAAGCCGCACGCACACATCCTCAAACAGAATTTAGATCTAGTAAGAATGTATTTAAAGCATTCTTTAAAATACAAATAAGTGTGAATATAAATCTTAAATTCTCTTTAGTATCAGAAGTTCCAGGTATACTGTAAAACCAAAACATCAGTAAATGTAAAGATATGACATATTATGCATTGCGTACTTACATCTATATGCTACACCCTGTCACCTGCACACAAGAGAACTTTACAAGCGGAAAAAGAAAGAAACTTTCTTGTATCCTAGCACATATGACCACCACATAAACTACAGTCGGGTCCTGTTATTCAATGTCTTAAGAGCTACCCCCCCCCCATACACACGCAAATACAGACACGCCTGCCTGGAATGGCGATATAACCCAATTCAGTATTTCTATTGATTAACAAAACTTGTAACCCAGACACGCCAATATGAATGAATGAATAAATAGTCTGTGTAGACGTGGGTCTGTCTGTCGGTAGACGTTGGTCTGTCTGTCGGTAGACGTGGGTCTGTCTCAATACATTTCCGTGTGTCTGTGGACAAACTTCCAAAGGGAGAAACAAAAAGTATGTGCAGCTAGCTGGCTGTGATACAGACTATGATACAAACTATGATACAAACTATGATACAGACTATGATACAGACTATGATACAAACTATGATACAGACTATGATACAAACTATGATACAAACTATGATACAAACTATGATACAGACTATGATACAAACTATGATACAGACTATGATACAAACTATGATACAGACTATGATACAAACTATGATACAAACTATGATACCGACTATGATACAGACTATGATATAAACTATGCTACAAACTATGATACAGACTATGATACAGACTATGATACAAACTATGATACAGACTATGATACAAACTATGATACAGACTATGATACAAACTATGATACAGACTATGATACAAACTATGATACAAACTATGATACAGACTATGATACAGACTATGATACAAACTATGATACAAACTATGATACAAACTATGATACAGACTATGATACAGACTATGATACAAACTATGATACAAACTATGATACAAACTATGATACAGACTAAGATACAGACTATAATACAAATTATGATACAGACTATGATACGAACTACTATGATATAAAGAGTATGATACAAACTATGAAACAGACTATGATACAAACTATGATACAAACTATGATACAGACTAAGATACAGAGACACAAACTATGATACAGACTATGATACAAACTATGATACAGACTATGATACAGACTTTGATACAAACTATGATACAAACTATGATACAAACTATAATACAAACTATGATACAGGCTATGATACAAACTATGATACAGACTATGATACAAACTATGGTACAGACTATAATACAATCAATAATACACAGGCTTCAAAACCCAAAAGAAACAATAAACTTAAGTATTAACTGTTATAGACGCAATCATATTAACGCATGCATAACCTGAGCTTGATTAACTAGTGTCGGGGCCTTACTCAAACAGAGAAAAATGTACGATCGCTTTTAAAATTATAAGTTTTAGTCTCAGAGATTGGAAGAATGAAACAGTTGTATTGAAATGTAATGCTTGAATCGGCAGCTATCTTAAGTCTTGACGAACGTTGCTATAAAAGAAATAGTCTCTTGTTTGCTTTCAATAAGCTCAGTCTCCACTAGTATATTTGAAACGTCCCAATTGTGTAGCCAAAATGTCAAAGTCAACGACGTCGAAATAAAACGGTTCGATCAAAAGTAGCCTCGGCATCAGAACGTCAGCTACAATATCATGATATCGGGTTTTCAATATCTTTTTTCTAGCTTTTACTATCTAAATGTGACGGACGGATGGAAGAACTGACTCAAAACTAATAAGGGCAACAACAAAAAAATAAATAATACTTGCTTTGGTTCCGATGTCATTGTTAGATGATGCAGACACACACAAGATTCAGTTTGTTTATTTTTTATTGCTGTTTATTTTTTTTATTATTATTTTGGCAAGTAAAATAAATATATGAGTTCTCGAGGGTTACACCTGGTCATCACTATTTGTTCACAGATATGCAAATAATGTAATAGTCTTTCTAGGTTAATCATTCCAAGAATATTTAAGAAATTTTGATGCAATTTGACGGGGATGCCGATTATCAGCATATATAAAGAAACAGTTTGCAAAAAAAATATAAATTTTTAAATCTACAATTTTTTTAGCTCCCGCCCTTCTCTCTCTCTCTCTCTCTCTCTCTCTCCCTCTCTCCCTCTCACAGACACACACATGTGCACCCACACCCACACACACACTGCATACTTTTCCCCTCAGAGAAAAAAAAAAAAAGATGAAAAAAACACCCCTCAAAAATTGCATTACAAATGTAAACAAGAAAATGTTTTGAGCAACATCGACTTTCTTAGTATGACTAAATACACTGACTTTCAAATATTTGTTTTTTTTAAACTACAAGAAATGCGTCTCGATAATTCGTTTGGTCTTTTACTTGTAGCCAAAACAAAGCAAGGGACGTTATCCGCTGTTGAAGCACATTGTCCCGAAGTCGAGACTACCTCCCCTAGTTTTCCTTCTTTTATGAAAGTTATAATAACCAGCACGTCATTAAACCGGATGAACGAGTTTGATTCAAAGAACACATCATCATACTTTCTATTTCAGACGTGTAGCAGCTTTGTTTCAGGAACAAATTGATTCCCGCCCTTTCCTTTTTTATGTGTGTACAATATTGGAGTGTGTAGTAGCCGACACATCAGAGCAAAGGGTCACGCCGTGGAGCAGCGTGCCCCCATACGAGAATAGATCTGTATGCTGCACAGTGATTAGTGGACACGACCCAGTGTCTGTCATAATATGTAATTAACGGCCAAACTAATAATGGAAGACTGAAGTGTAATATGGTTTTATTGGTGTGTCGGTACGACGAGACTTAATAGCTGGAACATAGGATAACAAAAATAAATAAACAAGTGACTTAGACAATGCTATGACAGAGAAAACAATGGCAATTAGAATACGTAGCAAGCTATGGGCGAGTCTCGTGCGACCCTATCTGTGCTTTCAGGTGATAAAGTTTCATAAAAAGTTTTTGAAATATGAACATGCTCATATTTATATATCCTCCCTTTGTGCGTGGTGGCTGAGTGGGATAGAGCTTGGCTTCCAAACCAAAATGTCTCGGGTTCGTATCTCGTTGAAGACTGGAATTTAGACTTTCGGGATTTTCGGACGCCCTAAGTCCGCCCAACTCTAATAGGTACCTGACATTATTTAGGGTAAGTAAAGTCGGTTGGTCTTTTAGCTGGCTACATGGCACCCTCGTTAACCATAGGCCATAGAAACAGATGATCTTAACGTCACATCAGAAAGGAAGACTTTACCTGACTTTACTACCAAAATCCTTTTTTAAAAACACTTAGAATGCAGAGACCAAGACGACACCGAAATACCCATTTCTGCTCTTGACTAGTGTTTAGTTTTTTTTAAAAAAAACGACATATCTACTGGTAACAACCAGTAGACTATAGTGGTTTCGTTTTGTGAATTGACTTATCAACTACTAAACAAATTGAAGGCACCTTACTCAGTGAGGCTGTGTTGTATTCCCCCAAACAGAAAGTAGGTTTTTTATACGAATGTAACCAAGCAGCGTAACAAGTGGTATGCACCTGTGACTAGCTACAGAGATCAATTGATCAAGCCACGTTCCATTGAACACACGAAGAACTTTATTTGAATATTTTTTCTTAAAGATAAACTTCTTTCAGTCATTGTCTGAAGTAACCTTAAGAGATCTTGGTTTTTTTTTCTCATTCAAATCTAATGGTAGGACATGGGTGGAGATTTTCATCAATGGAGTCTTTGGTATATCCAGTGTACGAAATAAGGACGTTTGATAAGATCACAATCACCTTCACCTAGCCCTTAGCCTGTTGGGCCATTGGGGCACCACACAAGATCTGTCATCTATCTTTCTCCACTCCTCTCTGTCCTTTGCCTTGGATACTACTTCATTCCCTGACAGGCTTGTCCATTCTTTCATGTTGTCTTCCCATCGCTTTCTCTGTCTTCCTCTTCTTCTTCTTTCTAGTACTGTTCACTGCGAGCCCTGAGGACCTTGTGATGTGGTCATTGAGTTTGAATGTACGTTTTTTTTGGACAGTGGTTAGCAGGTCATCGTGGGATCCAATTGCTGTATTAATCCTGTTTCTTATCTCTTCATTCGTGATGCGTCTTTGTAAGTGAGAAGCTACGTATTTTTAAAATACAAATATTAATTTGTGCGTATTAGTTAGCAGAGCATAATCAACTCTCTAACCTACTTCGTAGCACATTGTAATTACAGAGCTTATATCAATTCACTCTGTCTGTCTGGCCAAAAGTTTGTACACCTTATTCTCCGACAACCAATCTCCAATAAAGCTGAAATTTTGCACAATTATTTCTTGTACCTGACAAGAGAAGAATCAATTAAAAAAAACGATTAGTTAATTAACTGTTGGTAATAAATCACTTAGTTTGGTATCTCAAACAAGGGAAAGAAATATTACTTGACTGAAATGGTGGTATAAGCTGAATAATTCCTCTTTCCAAAGGAAATAAATAGTACTTGACTAAAGTGATGGTATAAGATGAACAAGCCTCCTTTATAGATTGTTGTCTGAGGCTTATTGCAAATTTCATTACATGACTGATCCAAACCAACTTTGGTTTTTTAAAAAAGTATTTTTTGTATTTTGCTTGTTTTAAGTATTTAGTTGGCAGGTGACCTTTCCAAGAATCGTCCTTAATGCTACTTGACATTGTTTGTTTGATTATAATATTGAGAAGTCCCTCCTTATCTTTTTGTCCCTTACGATTTTCTTTCAGTTCCAGTGTATCGCCCCCCCCCCCAGCATTTCTCCATCTCGAGTTCTCTTCTATCTCACTTTAGTTGCGAGTGTCTCAACACATCTCAATACAGAGAGTACAGTAATGAGATGAAGTTTGTAACGTCGCAATGCTGAGTCCAATGTACGCATCTTAACACACATTGTCATCATTGGAAGCTATCCATACTTGAGCACCTTTGTAAGCTACAAGAACTAAGACGAAGTAGATGTTAAGACTTCTAAGTAAATCACCAGAACTCTGAGATAAACAAAGACATCTTACCTGTGTCAAGATCTATATTTTGATCCACAGTTTGATCATGCGAATCCTTTACGACACAAAAAATCACTGAACTGGAAACAAATTGAAAGCATAGACCTGGATAAAAACATGAACATTAACCTTGTAAAGCTTTAGGCCACTGGGCAGCTGTGCAGCAAGTAGTCTTCTTCACCAATTATGTTTATACATCAAATGAAAACGAAGTGCTACATTGAGATAATTACAGTCATCCCACCGGCGTCTCTTTTGTCACAGTTTTCTTCTTGGTATTAAGTTACGTAACAGTAACATAACGATATAAGGAGAATGGCCGGAAAAAGGGGGGAGGTGGAGATTAACTAGAATAGAAATGTTTTGGGATAAGACCTGACCACTAACTAGGCTATAAGATTGAATGACATATGTTTATAACATGGGTCCGTAAAGTCGGGTTCTAGTTCTCGTCAGTTTGGCTGTTGCATATGCTGTTGAGTGTCATTTTGAACAGAGAAGATGTCAGTACTGGTGACAAGGTCACTCTATATCCATTTCTCTTCCGCCACCCTTTCCAGTCGAGCATATATTTTTTAAAATGTTGTTGTTTTTGTTGTACATGTTTCAGATGTTCCTTCAAAGTTGAAGATAATCTACTCCTTAGTCCCAACCTCCGACGGTGGATGGCTGCGGGCAGGGTAGGGACCATCGAGACCACCGATTCACAGTCCAGCACAACCAGGCAGCCATCTTTTATTTTCTAGGGAATGAGTCAGTTGAGTCCTACCTTCATAGTGAAAAAGAGTTGATCAATATGACATAAACTCGCATTTAGAGACTTATGTCATTGTCCATTCAATTGACACTCTTAGAATCCATCCAAATTTCAACAAGCCTTTCTTTTATGTTTTCAAACTGTGGTTGTACCTTATTATGTTTTATACATTACGGAGGGACATAATTACGTCCTAAGCGTATCTGAGTGTTAATCTAGTCGTGCATGTTATAGACCTAAGCTCTGCTAATTCATTGGTTTCTGGGCTGATTCAGGCAACCCGTTCCATGCTCTAAATATAATGGCAATAATGGCAGTAGGGAAGAAGCATCACATGTACCACTTTGTCCGAGCGAATGGAATACAAAATGTTTATCTTTGTGTCTTATCTTATCTTATATAATACAGACGTTACTTCAAAAAAGAAGATGATTACGTCTTACGCGTCATGCATTTAGTCATGCATATTAACCAATGACTTAAATTCTGCCAAGTCTCTGGTTTTCCTGGCTAGCTAAGGCAACCCATTCCATGCTCTAATAGCACTAGGGAAGAAGGAGTATTTGTACAAATTTGTCCTAACATATGGGACGAGGAATGTGCCTCTATCTTTGTGTCTTTCAGAGTATTTTATTGAATTTTGTTTATGTATTTGAAGATTATGGTTCAGTGTTTTATGTACAATTGCTACTTTACTTTTAAGTCTTCTGTGATTTTACTAAAGGTGTTACTCTAGTCAAATGTGAATATTCGTTTGTTATGAATCTCACTGCTCTGTTTTATGTCTGTTCCAGTTTGTTAGTGTTGTCTTCAGTTGAGTGTGTCTTTCTGAGTATATAATGTGTTTTTGTATTTCAAAGTTATGGTTCAGTGTTGGACAAAATGTAATGGAATATTGATTATGTTTAAACCGAAAAACGTTACAAAAAACTGATAAAAGACAGTGTCCGCCTATTTGATCGTGTCCTTCAATTGAAACAAACAATATAGTGTCTTTATTAGCTCCACACATTGTCATTGTCCTAAATGGGGGGGGGGGCTACACTAGCATTATGTCTCGGTAACACATGTAGTGGAGCATTACCAAACAGTGTGCCAATAGCCGATATGACCAAAGCTCATCGTCACGTGACCCAACAATTTTACTGGAAACAGTAGCAATGACATTTCCTAAAAAGTGATGTTTGGATATAAACTGTTTATTTTATCAAGCCAGTTTGGATTTATTTTTTAAAGTTTATACTTCACAATTTTAAATTTTTTATTGTATCATAAGACCATCCTCTTCGTTTTTATATGTGTTTTAACATTTTCTTCATTGGTATAGAATCTTGGTATAGAAAAGTTAAATTGTGTGCTATTTCGGAATTGTTATCTGTATATTGCGCTAAGTGTTATTTTAAAATTTCATGTGACAATGTGTTCCCGCCAAGGAGACTCAGTGCTTCCATATCTACACTACAGGTCCCAAGATCTCTTTCGAGGAAAATTCAATCTTCAAGTCTTGGCCTTAGTAGGTCACGGCTATGCCGGAAAAGTTGTGAAATGCGTGGTCAACTCGCCGGCCTCAAAGAACGTTTCCAGCCTTTCCGAGGTTTTGCATTGCAGCAAAGATTTGAGCAGTTCTACAGGAATGTGTAAAGGACAGTCCGAAAGACTACAATACCGATGTTCTCTAAGTCAAAGTGAGATCTCTGACGATGACGACGATGATGATTATGATTACGATGAAGATTTAGACATATTTGCTTTTGACGGAAACGACTGTGACCCTAGGTGTGTAAATGGTAATCCCGAAGGTCAAGGGTCGAGTGCGGCCAGTGAAATAAACTGCAATGTAGCACGCGAAAGGTTCAGTGTCGAAGCTTCATCGCCCGAAGGATGTCATCGCAGACAACTCATAGCTGTCAAGATTATCGACAAAGCGAAAGTAAAACCTTGCAGTGTAGAAAATGAAGTCAAGCTTCTAAGTGCTGTCAGAGGTCCTAATGTAGTGAGTTTTTTTTTTCTGCTTTGTTTTGAATAGTTTCGTTTGTCATACTTGGCTGATGTGCTGTGTATAAATGTAGATGTCTTAACGATGTCTTACAAAGACAAAGATACATTGATAAGTCACAAGAAATAACCAGGTCGTAAAATGAGTTTACAATTAAATCGATTCCCAACAATTTTCTTCACGTCAGATACAAGATGCTTAGCAAACGTGACATTCTCCCATCTTTCTGTTCGAAGACACTCATTACAAATTTAATTTCACAATATTATTAAAAGTATACATGCGAATTTTTGGGAGTCTCTTTTTTTAAGCAGTATGTGTAGATCTACCATAAAGCATGTTATTATCATTCGCGCTCATGGGACACAATTATATTCTGAACTCTCTACAATAGAATGAAGATTTATATTCATAACTTTTAATATTGTCTTTTTTTTTTTGTAAGAATCAAAGTCATGGATTTTCTATTATTACAAAGCTTATATCAACTCTGGAACAAATCTTGCACACAAGGCACACATTATTCAACTTCAAATTCTTGAATCAATTTGAAACTTTGCACAATTATTCATTGTCGATGGCACACATAAATCAATAAAAAAAAACAACTAACCAATTAGTTAATTTAGCGGTAATCAATTTTCTTTTACATAGAAAAAGGGAGATGAATCATCTTGCAGTACTGAGAAATATGGAAATAATTGTTCGTTTCTTTCCCTTATATAAGCTTTGTATTTTGTTTTTTATTTAGATTTTGATTTTGTTTGTTTTTGTTTGTAAACCTAAGTTTATTTTAATTTTTGCCAGATCGAGTATTTTTCTTCAGTCGAGTGTCGAGACTCCTACTGGATACTTACTGAGCTCTGTAGCCGAGGGGATCTGTATGAATTTTTGAAACAACTGGATGACTTGAATATCATGGCAAGGTGAACAGTATGATTTAAAGTTCAATGTTGATATTGATTAGAATACAAAGGAGTATTGAACCACTGGTGGACAATTAATTAACATAAGGATTGAAGTCTAAACATGTCCATTAATTGACGTCTAAAAATGTCCATTAATTGAAGGCTAAACATGTCTATTAATTGACGCCTAAATATGTCCATTAATTGACGTCTAAACATGTCCATTAATTGACGTCTAAACATGTTCATTAATTGACGTCTAAACATGTCCATTAATTGACGTCTCAACTTGTCCATTCTACAGGACGTGTTGTGGACCACGCAGGACGTTTTGGCACTAAGGTCGTTTCGGCGCGATGCATTTAAACATATTAAAACATGTTCATTTTATTATTTCTTTAAATGGTGAAATATTTGTGTGTGTGTGTGTTCACAAACGCATTTTTATGTGAATAACAAACTATTTTTGTTACTCTGATTTTTATTTTTGTCGATTAACATCATAATGTGTGCAGGTTTTGTTTTTGTTTGTTTTTTTGAATGATGGAAAAAAATATCAAATTTTATTTTACCATACAAAATGTTTTATTTATATAAAAGATTTCTTTAATGTACATAATTCGCATTATACTGCAGGTTGGCATCACTAGACTTTAGATGCCCAGGCCAGCGCGTGTAAACTGTTGCCCTAAAATTGTCGCGTACCGAAACATGATCATATCAAAAAAGCCTTTCGGTTGTGACCACTTCAAACTCACAAATCAGAAGACTACTGGAGTAGAGGTAGTCACAAATAGTGTAATATGAACTAGATTGCTCTCCAACCATAAACACAGACACACCCAAACCGATGCTAGTTTTTAATCATGACGTTCTATTAACTATTTTATCAAATATCTAACTGTATTTATTTGTAGATTTTTTCTGTCTGATATCGTCTCGGCACTTGAGAGTCTCCACAGCCACTTGATAGCGCACAGCGACGTGAAGATGAAGAATATATTAATATCTGATAACAATGTGGCTAAACTAGCAGGTAGAATCGCTCTTGGAAATATATTTTCTTCTTTAAAAAAAATGTTTGTGTGTTCCTAGCGCTTCTCTTGCCTTATTTCTGTCAGAGCGATTTAAAGGGCACTTCTGTTGTTTACTGCATACAATTTCTACCTAATTTGTATGGAGGCATGGTGGCTGAGTGATAAAGTGCATGGCTTCCGAGCGGAGCATCCCGAATCGAATCCTGGTAAAGACAGAAATTTTTAATGTTGGGATAACCTTTACATCATCTGCCCTATACATCACAGCAGTGGGATATTTACTTTTTAATCTGTATAACTGAACGTATCTGGCTCTTCTCTTCATGAAGTAAATTTTGTTCGAAGTGCTTAGTCCTAATAATTGATGCCATGTTGACTAAACCATAAAATATTTGCATTAAGAGATGATTATTTATTAAAATAGTGCCAATGTCTTCGGTTCTGAAGATTAAGAATGAGTGTAGTGTTTCTCATAACTACTCAAACCCAGTTGCGACCAGATCTGTGCTACAACAGAATGGCTTCAGAAAACAACAACACATATATTTCTATTTTCTCAGATTTTGGTTTTGCAAAGCTGTACAACAGCGCCAATGAAATGGAGAGCGAATGTCGAGGAACCAAAGACTATTGGTGCCCAGAGATGTGCCTAGAGGATTCATTGTTTAACCCGTTCAAAGCAGACATCTATGCTCTAGGTAAGGTTCACATTTGTTTTTTAAATTTCAGATGCTGAAACAGTTCGGTATCTTCTTTATAAATATCCAAGTCCAAACTTATGATAATCTTAAGCCGCTAAGAAACCAATGTTCTTTAATAAGTAAATGATGTTGATTTCTGTTTCAGGTGTCACATTCACTGGAGTCTGCAGAAAGCGGCCAATCAAAAAGAAGTACGACAACATACACAGCGTGATTGAAACATTTCAAGGTGAGTCAATGAACGCGCCCATGTGGCGCTAGTGGACGTCTATTACATTGATTGACGCATGGTTGGGCATTAGGATTGACCATCACAATGGTCCAGAGTTCAAACCTTGTCCACAGGAAGAAGTTCTGAAAGACAGGTTAAAACTGTCAAGACAATGTCACATGATTTAAGATTTATCTAGTGACAACAATGTGATAGTTCCCTTCTTTTTCATTTCAAGTGTAGACTATTAGAAAGGGTTAACGACTGAAAAGACCTGTAGATTACAACTCTATCAACTCTAGAAGCAGATAAAACATTTTGATTGTTGTTCATCTAACTTTAATGCTGAGGGAAAATGTGGAATTTTAATTAATATTATTGTTGATACAGTTGGCTAAAACTTGTTGGTAAAATACACTATAAAAAATGCACTATAAAAAAATCTATTGTCCTATGTAAGTTTTGTGTGTAACTGCAGAAGCTAAAAGCTATTCAGGCATCTAAGGGATCGGCCTGGGCCATGCAGATTAATAGACACACCCTCTCCTGACAACGCTCTCGCACCCAAACGATTAAGGAACTAGTTGGTTTACAGTGCACTAATACAAAATGAGTTGTTACAATGAGGTATAAAACGAGACATTTAATGTGTCCGAGTATTTGGTTTATGTTCACTGTAAAATGAATAAAACCTCGGAGCCTTTGTAGTGCTCTCATTGTCATGTAGCAAGTTCAGCGCTCTCTAGTCCGATCTCTTTTTTCTTGGCATTGGGGGGGGGGGGGGGCGTATCTTTGAGAAGGAAAACACAAATTTAAGAAAAAAGTCTGAGCCTAATCTGAATTAAATATAGCTAGTCCATGGATTCAAGCTAGAGCTTCTTACTGTAAGGTTGCCAGTCGATTGGGGTTAGATTTATGCAAGTTAACATTACACGACTATAGACTTTTTGCTTTTTAAAAAAATAATTGTATAATTGTTCTTTCTTTAGATAAAAAACAAAGGCAACTTTTTAATGGACTGCTGCATGTGGATCCTGAACAAAGATTCGACTTTCCTCACATCAAGAGCAACCCTTGGCTTAATGGTGAGTGCAGTCGCTAGATGGTTTTGGCTTAATGGTGAGTGCAGTCGCTAGATGGTTTTGACTTAATGGTGAGTGCAGTTGCTAGATGGTTTTGGCTTAATGGTGAGTGCAGTCGCTAGATGGTTTTGACTTAATGGTGAGTGCAGTCGCTAGATGGTTTTGGCTTAATGGTGAGTGCAGTCGCTAGATGGTTTTGACTTAATGGTGAGTGCAGTCACTAAATGGTTTTGACGTAATGTTGAGTGCAGTCACTAAATGGTTTTGACTTAATGGTGAGTGCAGTCGCTAGATGGTTTTGACTTAATGGTGAGTGCAGTCGCTAGATGGTTTTGACTTAATGGTGAGTGCAGTCGCTAAATGGTTTTGACTTAATGGTGAGTGCAGTCACTAAATGGTTTTGACGTAATGTTGAGTGCAGTCACTAAATGGTTTTGACTTAATGGTGAGTGCAGTCGCTAGATGGTTTTGACTTAATGGTGAGTACAGTCGCTAGATGGTTTTGACTTAATGGTGAGTGCAGTCGCTAGATGGTTTTGACTTAATGGTGAGTGCAGTCGCTAAATGGTTTTGACTTAATGGTGAATCAGTCGCTAGATAGTTTTGACTTAACTCCTCTTTAAAACTGAAACAAACAAAATAAATTTAATCCATGGTGATCGAATTTATTGAAGAGTTCTAAGATTAATGAGTTGATAATTCAAGACATTTCGTGATGTTTTCTGTTTCAGAGAGACTCAAGAATTACATATGAACTGAGAGTTCCTGGCAAATGATAAACAAGGGAGACTATTAAATGAGGGCGAAAACTCAAGGTATGGTCTCCCTTTGTAGTGCTGATATGCGTGGATATATTAACCCGTTTAAACAAACACATTCATGGATCTAGGGAGTAGAGAGTTACTGTTAAACTCCATACACGCATATATTATTTTATCCAGCGTATGGGCAACTTCTACAGTGGAGTTTTGTAGATGTATGATGTGATGGTCTACAGACAAACACTTAAACAATAAAAAACAAAGTTGTATTAAAAAGAGTACTATTTAAAACGTTTAAAAGGGATGCAATATATTGTATCGTGAACTTGGGTACAGAAACAAATTTTAAATACAAAGCAAAACCTAATAAAATATTCCGAAGGACACAAAAATAATAAAGGCACATTTCTTATGTAATAACTTTGGACAATAGGTATATAAATATTCTTTCATCGAATGGAAAGGGGGGGGGGGGCTACAGGGAAACTACTGACATGGTAGATTAACAACTTGTTAACTTGGTCGCCACATGGAAACTCGTAGGGTCCCATTGATATCCTAAAAGAGACATCAGTCATTTTTAAGAAATTAAAACTTTGCATCACTGTCAATCAATTCCTGCTGGTATCAATGTGGTCAAATCCCTTAAATGACGTAGACTTGAATTGGTCAAGATTTTTTATTTTCTAAAACACTTGTCTCTAGCATTCAACAAACCACGTTAGAAAAACATGTCTAATGAAAAGCAAACATTCGTATTACTTTACCCACGTGATATTTTTCAGCAGCATTACCTTAATGACGTAAATTTTTAAAAAAGATTACTTTACTCACGTGGCATTTTTTAGAAACCTTCCCACGTGACTTTTTAAGAATGAGTTGGTTTGTTTTTTTTGTATTGTTCTAGTGGCGCGGATTTTTTTTCTCACTAAATAATAAAATCCAAAAATCTTTATTTAAAGTTTGTATGTCTTAAAAAGTTCTAGAATCTGATTGTTATGATTTTGTCTTCTGTCTAGGTGACCAGACTTCCAAGAGATCGATGCTTGTGCAAATGATTGAATCTTGAAGGTAAAGAAACGTTTCCACTGTGTCTTACGTCTGTGTTCCAGCAGTCTGTCGAATGGACTTCCTTTTGAATAGTATCAGTACTGAGCCTGCAAGGAGACCTGTTGAAGAAATAGAATCTCATGTTAAAGAAACTAAATACCAAAGTACAGACAAGAGAGTAATGTTTAAAGGCCAAAGTTTTTTTTTTTACTTCACAAATATTTAAGCTTGTTTGTGCCAATACATTCAATGACAAATAGTTTGTGTCTTGAAACGGTGATTATAAAAAATTGTATTTTTAGATTCTAACCAAAACTTTTATTGAACATTTCTGACACAACTCTTGAGAATTTTTATTCTGTGCAATGAATTTATGCTTCTTACATTTGTATTTTTAAACTATACATTTGTCGCATATGCAAGTGTTATTGAGACAATGATGAATGGACCATTTGTCATAGGTTCTATTTTAATCTCTTGTAAA
Organism: Biomphalaria glabrata; assembly: GCF_947242115.1. Lineage (NCBI taxonomy): Eukaryota > Metazoa > Mollusca > Gastropoda > Planorbidae > Biomphalaria > Biomphalaria glabrata. Next base: position 41,916,692 of record NC_074712.1, read on the forward strand.
TTTTGTTTTATAAATTTTAGATTCTTTTTTATAGTATGTGAGTGAGCTTGTTACGGGCGCTATCTCTACATGATGCATTAAAATGCTTTTAAATTAAATTATTCTTATTTATTCAGGTATGAGAAAAGATGTGTGATTTGTGCATATTTGTCCATTTTATAACATAAACATCTGCTCAAAATCAGCTACCACTTTTCATGCATTTTATTAAAGACTTTAATATATTATATGTATTAAGCTACTACTTACATTTCATTATGACTGGCATACATACAGTGGGCTCCTGATAACCGGCATATGCATTATACAACGTTCAATATTTAAAGCATATTAATGAATGGACTAGACAGTGTCTGTTCTACACAATAAAATGTATCAAGCTTCAACCCAGAAAAAAGCAAATAAACTTGATCACAAAAGCACAAATTTGTATTCTTTATTACAGTTTGTGTTTTAGTTATTATATATTGTTATCACTATTTCAATGTTAATCTTGAAACATATAAAATTTTGTTTCGTTTAGTTTTTTTTATGTTTTCATATCGACATCTTGAAATCATATCGACATTTTCAAACATTTCAAAAGGTTATTGTAAATTATTTGGCTTAGATTAAAAAGGAACAACTTTAATTGTAATCAGAAAAAGAAAGCAAGTTTTGAAAAAAAAAGTTCAAAAAATTATGAAAGTAAAAAAAAAACAATCATGGATGTTTAGTAACTATGACATCCGTCTATTTGTTTTTTGAACATATAATTAATACTAATTTTAACCTACTTTGGAAGACAAAACTGTACAGATGATTGTGTGGTTTAGTATTATTTTAAATGCAACTTCTTATATTAGTACACTTTTTGATAAGATAATAAAGGGAAATACTCTATATACACAAACAAGTGAGAAACCCCTGCTGATCGGTATCCACACATTTAACATACCCACTGTTACATTGTCACCTTGTGATCCCATCTGTGACAGGTGGGGAAATGTGATGTGTGTTTGGCGCGTTTAATGTCTAGGGGATGATTATTTTTAAAGCTATCACACACCAACCTATCAGCATATGAATCGGGAGCAGACACGCAACGAGACAAGCAATGAAAGATAGATACAAAAGTTAAAAATAAAGAATATTTAATTACATAAATATACATATAAGAATGAAAAAAGGGGGGGGTTGCATCTATCTCTAGTGAATACTAGATTTAATCATCACTCGTGCATTTAATAAGAGAGTATGTCACTTTGTCCTCTGACTTAGCTGGTTGTCCTGTTGATGTCGCAGCTGGCTGTGTTCCGGCTTGGGGTTCTGCAGCTGGAGGTGGCGCTCTAGCGGATAGAGGGACGCCGGTGATTCAGTTCTTGTGGAGTTTCAGACCAAAGTTCTAGTATCTGTAGTGGGCACAGTAGGGCGGGTGGCCGGCTACCGTGGGCACAAGGTTACTGCGGGCAAAGCTGATCTGCCGTGGGCAGCGTAGTTGACAGGATATGTCCAGTGAGTTGCAGAGGGTTGGCGTAGCTATGACGTCTCACACAGATCTGAATCTATAGGGACGTCGCACCTAATAGCTTGACAGGTGGGCTGTCGAATAGGCGGGCAATGCCGATAGCGCCAAGTGGTAGAGTTGAGTAGATCTCAGTAGGCAAGTGCAGTGCTGAATAGCACTAAGCACAAATGCAGGTAAATAGGCAGTAGGTGATTCTCGATAGCAAATAAATAGGCAGGTAAATAGATCGTTGATCCAATAAATAGGCAGACACCTGAGGGAGGCTGCGGATAAGTAAAGACAAGTTAGGACATGTCTCTCATGCATCTTATCGATGCCCTCGACTGAGGTGCATTCGTCAGATTGGTAAAATTGCTTTAGAGCACAATGGGGAGATGATGACAAATGGGATTTGGAAAATAGATGGCTAATAGTAACAATATAAAAATGTACATAAAGGGGAAATAATAATATAAAAATGTGCGTAGAAGGGGAGATAATAATCTCAAATAAACAACACAGGTGGATAGAGAAAGAGAGGGGGGGCGGGACATGGGTGGTGGTCAGCGACCCAGATGATTGTTTACATATGACCGTGGGTCGAGAACAATGGAGCGCGCTTGAATGGAGAGGTTGTCCGTTCAAGCGGCGCAACTCTCATTAGAGTAAAATGAGTAAAGGGGAGATTATTCATAACTCTTTTCTAGACGCAGTATCAGTACGCTAGTAAAATTATCAAGGTTGTCAGCCGAGATAAAGGAAATAAAATAAGATGTACAAATATATACATGGTTGCATCAACGATCAATTGAGCAACGTAGCATTAATAGATTAATGCAATACATAAATAAATACATAGCACATGTTTATGTTTTCTACTTACGACAGTGAGAAATACACAATGCACTAATTAAATATAAATGAACTAAGCAAAATACACATGATAATATCCAATGGAAATAGCACAAAATTAATTAAGGTGGAACTTGTGATTAAGTTCGGCTTACCACCAGGTATTCCTCTAGGAGTGAGAATAAATGATATAGTCCAGACTCGATAGCTCAGCTTGAATGCGAAAGGAGAGAGAGTCTGACTTGATTTAATTTACCTTATATACAGGCCTGGAGAATGTGGGCGGACACAGGAAATGTCCTAGGCTAAGAATTATCTTACACGTGGGTGAATTAGACTTGAGATGGGAGTCGCACACTGGGAAGGTCAATGGGCGTGTTTGTCGTCGTGGTCTCCTAGATCAAAGAGAGACGCGGGAGAAAGGGGGGGGTGGAGTGACTTGCATTCCACACAAGGTGATGTCATCTGCGCCCGTCAGACATCCGGCCGGTACGATCAAAGAGAATGTGTCTATCTTTGCCCCGGTCAAGGGAAGATAAGTCGGAAGACGCGGCCTAGCTATCTCCAATGTGATCAACTAAGTCTAGCCTGGAGGAGAAAAGGTGGTGCGGGTGGAGAATTCAGGGGTAGGATGGGGAAATAATTAAAATAAAATAAATAAATAAGGAAAAATAATAATTAATGCTGTGATAAATTTGAGTGACTCTGACAGCGAGTTTTTGACTTGTCACACCATCTACTGATTAAATCTTAAGTTTTACTTCGCAAATTTAAAATATTCAAATTTTAATTCTTCGATTTAGCTCGACTCACTTGAAATATTTTAAGAGTAATTTGTTAATACTTAAATAAGTTTTAACGTGTTTCTATTGTGCCTATCACTTTATAACATTCGTAGGCCTACAGCGCACCGTAGACGTGATTAAATAGATAGGATTTACTGCGACACAGTTCGTCATAGAAGACCAGCAACGTCACACCCTGTGAGCAGTTAAGAACACTAAATCGTTGCGACGTCGTATAAACCTGTGACGTGGCAACGAGCCATTGGTCTCCACTGCCCACAGGTTGCGACCTTGCTAGTCAGTGTTCAGGCCTTAAATGACGATTGGTCTCGTTTACAGTCAGGTGATCACCAATGTAAGATAAGATAAGATAACTTGTATTGATCCAATCAAATGGAAATTCGGTTCGACTACAATTGAAAACCTCAGCGTTAAACTATTCCTAATGTGACAGGTGGGGAAATGTGACGTGTGTTTGGCGCGTTTAATGTCTAGGGGATGATTATTTTTAATGCTATCACACCCCCACTTATCAACATATGAATCGGGAGCAGACACGCAACGAGACAATGCAATGAAAGATAGATACAAAAGTTAAAAATGAAGAATATTTATTTACATAAATATACATATAAGAATAAGAAGGGGGAGGGTTTGCATCTATCTCTAGTATATTCTATGTTTAATCATCACTCTTGCACATAATACGAGAGTATGTCACTTTGTCCTCTGACTTAGCTGGTTGTCCTGTTGATGTCGCAGCTAGCTGGGTCCTGGCTTGAGGTTCTGCAGCTGGAGGTGGCGCTCTAGCGGATAGAGGGACGCCGGCGATATAGCTCTTGTGGAGTCTCAGTCCCAAGTTCTAGTATCTGTAGTGGGCACAGTATGGCGGGTGGCCGGATACCGTGGGCACAAGGTTACTGCGGGCAGAGCTGATCTGCCGTGGGCAGTGTGAGTAACAGGATATGTCCAGTGAGTTGCAGAGGGTTGGCGTAGCTATGACGTCTCGCACAGATCTGACTCTATAGGGACGTCGCGCCTAATAGCTTGACAGGTGGGCTGTCGAATAGGCGGGCAATGCCGATAGCGCCAAGTAGTAGAGTTGGGTAGATCTCAGTAGGCAAAAGCAGCGCAGAATAGCACTAAGCACAACTGCAGGTAAATGGATCGTTGATCCAGTAACTAGGCACTAGGTGATTCTTGATAGCAACTAGGCAAGTGCAGCGCTGATTAGCACTAAGCACATAGATAGGCCAGTAGGCAAATAGGCAGGTAAGTAATCCGATAAGTAGGCAGACACCTGAGGGAGGCTGCGGATAAATAAAGACAAGTTAGGACATGTCTCTCATACATCTTATCGATGCCCTCGACTGAGGTGCATTCGTCAGATTGGTAAAATTGCTTTAGAGCATAAAGGGGAGATGATGACAAATGGGATTTGGAAAATAGATGGCAGATAGTGGCAATATAGAAATGTACATAAAAGGGGAAATAATAATATACGAATGTACATGGAAGGGGAAATAATAGTCTCAAATAAACAACACAGGTGGATAGAGAAAGAAAAGGGGGGGGGGATGAGTTGGGCGGTGGTCAGCGATCGAGACGCTTTGTTTGCATATGACCGTGGGTCGAGAACAATGGAGCGCGCTTGAATGGTGTGTCCGTTCAAGCGGCGCAACTCTCATTAGAGTAAAAATGAGTAAAGGGGAGATAATTCAATACAGGGGAGATAACTCATATCTCCTTTCTAAGCGCAGTATTAGTGCGCTAGTAAAATTATCACGGTTGTCAGCCGAGATAAAGAAAATAAAATAAGATGTACAAGTATATACATGGTTGCATCAACGATCAATTGAGCAACGTAGCATTAATAGATTAATGCAATACATAAATAAATACATAGGACATGTTTATGTTTTCTACTTACGCCAGTGAGAAATACACAATGCACTAATTAAATATAAATGAACTAAGCAAAATACACATGATAAAATCCAATGGAAATATACACAGAGTAATTAAGATGGAACTTGTGATTAAGTTCGGCTTACCACCAGGTATTCCTCTAGGAGAAAGAATAAGTGATATAGTCCAGACTCGATAGCTTAGCTCGAATGAGAAAGAGGGGGTCTGACTTTATTTAATTTACCTTATATACAAAGGCCTGGAAAATGTGAGCGGACACAGGAAATGTCCTAGGCTAAGAATTATCTTACACGTGGGTGAAGTAGACTTGAGGTGGGAGCCGCACCTTGGAATATCACGCGGTGTGTTGACCAGGGTAATCTCTTAGATCAAAGAGAGACGTGAGAAAAGGGGGGGGGGAGAAGGATTAGCTTGCATTCAAACCAAGGTGGTGTCAACCGCGATCGTCCTTCAGACATCCGGCGGGAAGACAAAAGAGATTGTGTGTCTACCTTTCCCCGATCAAGGGCAGATAAATGAAAGGACGCGCCTTAGCTATCTCCAAGGTGGTCAACTAAGTCTAGCTTGGAGCGGAAAAGGTGTGGCGGGTGAATAATTTAGGGGTAGGATGGGGAAATAATTAAAATAAAATAAATAAATAAGGAAAAATAATAATTAATGCTGTGATAATTTAGAGTGACTCTGACAGCGAGTTTTTTGACTTTTCACACCTAACGCTTGGGTAGACTAGACTCCAATATCCTGGGTAGACTAGACTCCAATATCCTGGGTAGACTAGACTCCAATATCCTGGGTAGACTAGACTCCAATATCCTGGGTAGACTAGACTCCAATATCCTGGGTAGACTAGACTCCAATATCCTGGGTAGACTAGACTCCAATATCCTGGGTAGACTAGACTCCAATATCCTGGGTAGACTAGACGGCCTGGTGTGAAATGGCCGTATTAACTTGATGATGATCCACAAAAACACACAGGCATGTTAGCACTTGAAGAGAAACAAAAAGCTGTCAGCAACTTACGAAGCGTATTACACGTGGTATTGCCAGCGTTCTGGAACAATTCTGGACATCCTTTAGTAGAAGAGTGCAGGTCTTTATAAGGCTATAGTAGATAAAGGAAGAATGGGGCACACCTATATGTCTTGTTGCAGTTGTTACCTATGTCCACTGGATCAGGAATCGATTTTCCTGTATTATCTTTAAAGGACGATGACTAGATTATCACACCAGTATGCTTTGTAGTTTAAAGCACAAATTTTTGAATCTAGAAGATACATCGTTGACGTACAGAAGTTTAGACTTCCTACTGGAGCTATAACATTGTTGTTGTTGTGTTTTGTTGGTTTGGTTTGGTTTTTGTTTCTTTGTTGTTGTTTCCTCATCAAATCTCTTGTACTCTATCAGAGTCATACTTTGTATGTCTGTTCTGACAGACACGCGTGGTATACTTTTTTTGTTTTGTTTTAGAGACGGTCGAAGACTAATCAAAAACATTCAATAATAAAATAGCAAAGTCTTCGATTTCAAAGATTTAGGATGAGTGCAGTGTTTCAGATGTCTACGCAAATCCAGTTGTGACCTGCATATTTTGTCCCATCTAATCAAGACAAAGCCGTTGTCCGCCAGGTGTATATCACGCAAGTAGTTTAGAGAGAATATGTTTTTTCTATTCCATTAATAAAAACTATGAATTTAATTTTGACCTAGCACCTATACATATATGTTATTATTATTATTACGTTGTTTATCATATATATATTATCATTGTGTAAATATCACTATATTAAATTCATAATAACAAAGCTTATATCAACTCACTCTGTCTGTCTGTCTGTCAGTCTGGTAAAAAAGTTTGTACACGTCATTTCTCGCATACCTATTTTCGGATCAAGTTAAAATTTTACACAATTATTCATTGGCAGAGACAAGATTTGAATCAATACAAAAATTAAACAAATAGTCAATCAATTACTGGTAATCAATTATTTTGTTATTAATTGTTTTGTTCGATAGCAACAAGGTAAATTAATCATTCAGTATTTAAATATATGGCTAAATGTGTAGGGTTTTGTCCACTTATAGTGTTTTACACGTTATTACTCCCACACCCATTCTCGGATCAAGTTAAACTTTAAACAATTATTTATTGCACCTAAAAAATATGAATCAATTAGAATTCGACCAATTAATAAATTAATTATTGGTAATTAATTATTTTCTTTGATATCGAATAAGAAAAATTACTTCTACATTATTGAGAGATATAGTTGTAAGTGCGGAGTTACATAAAAGTAAAAAAAAAGTGAAGTCCCCTATTCAAATCTTGTGATCTATGTGGCAGATGATGTAAAGGTCATCTGTTTCTTTGGCCCGCGGTTAACGAGGGTGTCATGTGGCCAGCACAACGACAAACCGCCTTTACTTTTCCCCAACTATTACCAGGTACCCATTTGAGATAGGTTCGAACCCTGGACCCTCTGGTTCGGAAGACAAGCGCTTTATGTACCACTCAGTCACTGCGCCTTCCTATTACATAAGCTTTTTTTAAAATGTTTTTTAAAGTATATTTCGCTTGTTTTATTTTCTAATCCTCACATAGTTTGTTACCTTATGTACGATCCTGTGTGTACATGGTGTGTCTGTCATGTTGAACTTTGGGGCACATCTCTTTTTCTCGCAGCTGCTGTGTCCAAATTAACACTACAGTTTGGGGTCGAGTGGCGTGCCTATTGAATGAATGAGGCGTAATACAATTGTAATACAGTTAATAAAACAACCATTTTAGTCCTGATATTTCTTTCCGTCTTCTTAGCCTGTCATTGGAAATTTTGAACCATCTGCTGTAAAAAAAATATACAATAACTAGTCGACCGGCGGCGTAGCATTCGCCGCTATTTTGCAGGGCCGGCCTTAGGCGACTACAACCTATGCGTCCGCAGTGTGCCCCGCTCTTTCATAGAACCCGCGCTAATTCTAGGTGTTTAAATTATTAAATTAAACCATTTTATAGCTTATAATAGATTTCCCGCGGCCTCCTGATTTACCAGGAGCTCCTGGAAATCTCCTGAAATTGCAAAATATACTGTTATAAGCCTGGTGGTGGCACAGAGGGGGGTAGTGGTGTGTGTGTAGTCAGCCGACGCAAATCGCCCCAGGCCAGCGCTAGACGAGCGGTCAACCGTGACGAGTTACGACGGTCAGCAAGGACGAGTGTCAACACGGCGGTTCGGGAAGGATCGACGGCGGTTCGGGAAGGATCGACGTCGTGAACAGAGCTCAGGAGCGTCACGAGAGTTGTAGTCATCTGACCACCTGGAAACGTCGAGCGGCGTTCTGTCCGGTTCGAGAAGGCCAGTAGGGACCCTATATTAGAGAGGAGGTGTCGCAGTCAAGACGGTGGAGAAAAGGGGCTCAATACAGCAAGGTTCAGAAAGGAGGTTCACGACAGGAGTCCAGAACACGGTCGACTACAGCACAGTTCAGCGGTGTGGTTCTGTACGGAGCATTACGACGGTTCAGTGCGGAGTACTATCAAGTACAGTTGAGACGAACGATGTCTTGATCTTGATCTGTGATAGAGTCCGACACAACGAGTCTAGTGTGTGAAGTCAGTCCTGAACTGTTGAATCCAGTGCAAGCCCGGAACGAGACGGAGAGGCCAGTGCAAGAGTTGATAGGGCGGTACGGTGTTATCGGAGAGATATTTGTACGGTGTACGTGTTGCCAATTGTACAGTATTTATTCAACTATTAAAGTGTTACGTTACTTTGGAACCCTGAGTTGTCAAGTTCTTTAAGTTGGTGGTGTAAGGTGCAGTTTGCAGAGAGCCTGGATAGTGAGATTCGTAACAATACGAAAAAAGTCCTGGAAATATCCGGAAATTATTAAAATCTTTTGAAAACTCATAGAAATCTCCTGAAATATATAGACGAAAATTGTCATTTTGGGGTGTCATTTAATATGGAAAACGCCAATTACACGCGCGATAAAAAAACGGCATCATGCATTACCCGTAATTGTGGAATCTGGTGAAAGAAGCTTCTCGCGCCTCAAACTAACGAAGAATTACTTGAGGTCAACAATTCTTGTAGATATATTGAAACAGTTGGTAATACTTGCTATTGAGCGTGGTCTATGTAGGAAATAGAATTTTAATGATATACTGTATGACTTCGCTACACGCAAGGCTCAAAAAGTAATTCTGTACGTAGTAAAGAATGAATAAAATGCAAAGACGAATTTATTTTTTTAATACAAACTCTTAATTTTCACTTATTAACCGTATCCATACCCAAACTTGGCCCCGCGAAATCCGTTTCGCATTAGGCCCCACAATGTTTAAGTCCGGCCCTGCTATTTAGTGACGCGTGAATACAGAGTAGATTACTTGTTCTCTTTCCATGACTTCTTTGTCACAATGGTTAAGTCCGGCCCTGCTATTTAGTGACGGGTGAATACTACTTGTTCTCCCCCCCCCCTCTTTTTTTCGCCTCAAAAATTACGTGGGGTAACTCTAGTCCTTCCGACTTGCATTACTTGGTGACCAAACTCTTGAGCCACGAGGGGAATTATATATATAGATAGACATGGGCGTAGCCAGGATTTTTTTTCGGGGAGGGTTTAGGGGGGGGATTCCCCCCCCCCCCCCCGACCTCCCCCCCCCCCGCGAAAAAAAATATATGTGTGTGTGTACATAATTATTCTTTATTACATTCTGACCATTTCGGAAGACGTTTATTGTTTATTGTAGACTCCCCGCCCTTGCTAGCAAGGGGGTCTGGGGGAGTTCGCAGCGCTCCCCCAGCGCGGGGCGAAGCCCCGCCGCCGAGCACTTTTTCTGGTATTGAAAGCCAACAAAATGCATATTCTGAGGTATCTACAGTGCATTATCTTGCTATTAAAAAGTATTATTTATTTTTAAACTCAAAGCCCCCTGGTAGAGGGATTTGTATCTCAAAACCCCCTGATAGGGGTTTTTAAAATCTCAAAACCCCCTGGTAGGGGGATTTAAACTAAAAACCCCCTGATAGAGGGTTTTTAACTCAAAACTGCATCGGCTGTGCTGTGGTAAGTGATGATTTAGTATTAAAATCTCACCTAAAATAAACAAAATGAAAGCAAAAATCAGTCACTTAATTCCGTCCCCCCCCCCGCAGGGGGGGATTTCATTTCGGGGGGGGGGGTTTGAACCCCAAGAACCCCCCCCTGGCTACGCCCATGTAGATAGATGGTAAATCCGATAGTCAAATGAATACAATTGTGAGAACACGGCTTTTGTACTTTGCTCTTTATAGGCAGCCCTTATTAATAAAAGGAATTTCAAGCTATTTAGTTGGACTTCGTGTTGTAAAAGTGGTGACGTTGACTTTGCATTTTGTTGAATGAGAGTTGGATATGATCTCTTCTTACTTATTTTGTATAATCGGGTATACAGTGTAGGTGGCTCTGTAAGGTTGTTATATGGCAGTGGAAATGGATATAAGCACTCCACTACCTGCTGCTTTCAATGGCATGTGTCTCAGCTAGCCTCTGAAAACTAGTAACATAGTAACGCATAAGGATATATAGCGTTACCATTATATAAATATTTTAGAGCACATGATTTAGCAAGGTAATAAAGATAGTTTTGTGTGTAAACACAAACTTGAATTTGGCCCCCGAAGTGGTCCCCCCAGGCAGGTAAAATGGCAGGTTTCAATTTTTTCAGAAAGAATATCAGAAACTATGAACTACAAACTATCAACAAGTACAACCTTATCTCCAAGATACAAAGAGAAGAGACGTGTAGGGGTCGTGTCGATATTCCGGATACGGTTATTTATTTGTTATCTTGATTCCATTGTTAATATTTATATATACTCAATGACCTGATTGTTCTGAAGATATGGTTCAATGTGAGCCTGGACAAGCAACAAATAATTGAATGATTGTCTTATTTAATTTCATTGTTTAGTGATGAGCCTACCTCTCATTCAAGGCCTCAATGACTAAACATTTCCCTTTAGTTGTAATGGGGAAAGGGGGGGGAGAGGAGGATAGCAATATTGGTAATGAGCACTTCACATGGAACGCTCTGGTTTCAGATTCTATACCACTTATATAGATTCTAAGTGCGTGTATTCATTCTCTTTTATAAACAAAAGTAAACATTTTATTTAAAAGAGTTTTATATGAATTTTCTTTTGTTAAACTAATTTTAATTTTGGTTTAAAACATCACGAGAGTTACGACCCTTGCTGGTTGAGTAGGTTGTAAGTTACTTAACTATATATATATATATTCTAGCTAGTGGTCTTGGAAGGTTGTATTGGAACACATCTAGCGGTAAACTCCATCAGTTTCTACGGCTAATCGTGAACATGTGGCCAACATAAACAATCAACATGTTTTACACAGTGTCTACTCTATTTTAGCGGACTTCTACAATAGTACCTATAAAAGTAACAAAACAAGCAAAATATAACATTAATAACAAGTAACAGACAATAATTTTATTTTAAAAAAGACAATCCTTCTTTAAGAATTTGATAACATTTCGAAAGAGTGATTATTTTACTCTAAAATGGAACATTTTCATCCCGCCCCAAGTGTGCGAATGTATAAATTCACGGAGCGCAAAATGTACCGGAACGTCTCTGTATTTTATTTTATTCTTTTAAGACAAGGGACTAAATCCGGGAATACCCGCTGTGACGTGTCTGTTCAAGAGAAAGATTTTCAAGACCAAATTTAATTTTAGAAAATAATATTTAAATAAATAATTATAACGGTCAATTTAGAGTTTTCTCAGTTTATCCAATAAGCTAGTAATTACTTTTCCTAAAATATACATCAACTATCAGATTTCTAGGAAATCCATTCTCTCTCAGGTTTCACCCAGTTTCGATGAATTTACAATCAGAATAGATGAATTGTAAAATTATTAAGAAAACAAAAAACCTTTGCGTTAGGGAAAAACTGCACAATTACATCCATATATGTCAATGCTGTAAGATGTATTTCCCTTTGTCTATATCAAACAAAGATAATCAATTGCCAATAATTAATTAATAATATTAATACTAGTTTGTTATACTAATTTTAACATTTTTGTTTAAATATTTTTTTTTTTAATTTTGTCATACCGTCGGCATGTGCTTGGTAACTTCGGCACAGTAGATAGTACTTATTAAAAATACTTTTTTTTTGTGGTCTGATGAACTTTGCATCATCTGCAACTTTAATTCTCTATTAAAACCTAACATACTACCTAGCTTTTCTTAACACAATCCGTATCTAAGTCTTTCCTAGCTCCGTTTTGTTTAATATTAAAAAATCAGATCTAGTGTAAAAAACTTGACTTTGAAAGAACTGATCTTATTGCTCGTTACTTGAAGTAAAGCTCAGCAAGAACTCAGTACCAAACTTTGTTCATGTCAGCTATTTCTAAGACGTACTATAGCGGCGGCAGCAAGGACATCCTGTAAAAAAAAACCTGACACACCTGTCCATATTTTACGTGACCTATATCTCCCTCCCCTCCCACCCACCCCCATCTACCTTTAAAATTCCCGGAACTTGGGATTTCACTTATATGCAGTAGATATTTACCATTTTAATATATGCTACTCTTACACACACACAAACACACAATCAGAGACTTGACAGTTTCCAAGTTGTATCCGTCTCAAGGGGTGTGTCGGGGCCTGAGCGAGTATATAAGGAACTCTAAGGAGCAGTCTGTTTGGCCATCAACTCTTCTTGCAAATTTGTTTTCCTCAACTTAGGCTATTAAACACTATACACATGATTAGTACATTAAAAAATTAAAGCTTTGTTATTAACTGATTGGTAATTCATCTTAAACTGTAATATCTTGAATAATAGATAAATCTAAATTTTGACTGACATTTTTTTAAGCGTATTTGGTTTGAGTTTACAAACAGTGCAATGTCTTTCAACGTATGGTGTTTGTGTTTGTTCATTTCATTAAGTTCATGCACAACAAAAGGTAAGTGCACCATGTCATATAGTCACACATTATTTAGTGAGTTCAGTGATTACTATCATTAAAAGTACAGGGGGGGGGATGGGTGGTGTAGAGTTTGCCTGTGTCTATATCTTCTAAATCATATGTGATGTCGTGTAACCAGAATAGCCACTTACCACCATTATCTAGTACAACAAATGTGTCTATAGTATCTGAAAGGACTCTGTTAGTGACCTTAAAAATCTCATTTTGAGAATCCCATTCCTCTACATTACGCTGTTTGGTCTGTTCATGTCAGATCCTCATTAATCAAAACTGCAAAACATAAGGGGATCTTGGCAGTCCATCTAAGACCGCATAATATTTCAAAATTATTTTTTCTTAGAAATTTAAAGTTTGCATTCAGTTTGAGTTTCTTGTCTAGTTAAGGTAATGCAAGTGTATGTAGTCTTTTTTCAGGTTACCTGGTTTAGGTTTTAAAAAAATCATTCTTATGGTAGTGTCCGTAAGCTTTAGGGTTTAATGGAATCGATTTTGACTAGGCTTATTGTTATCTTATATTTATGGTAATCCTAGTTAAAATATTAAGAGTTTTAATTTCAAAAATCTTCGTGACAAAAGATGGTTTTGCCAATTATAGTAGACTCATTTATTTGCAATGACCATCACAAGAAATGGAGCGCCAAGAGTTCACGTGATCAACTGTGGTATTCGTTCGTGTCTTCTTGCAGAACAAACACGGTTCCCGACAAAATAGCGTGGACAAAAAAGCGCAGTCAAAGTAGAGCGAACAAAATAAAGCCAACAAAAAAGCGCCGACAAAATAGCGCAAACAAAAAAGCGCCGACAAAATAGCGCCGACAAAATAGCGCAAACAAATTAGCGCCGACAAAATAGCGCAAACAAATTAGCGGAAAAAATATTTTTCAGTCATTTTGCACAAAATACTTTAGATATGGCAAAATAGGAATAGAGGAATTTTTAAATTCTATTTTAATGTTATCATTATTTTTCTGTCATTTTTCATGAAACACTTTCGATATCTTTAAATATAAATATGAAGGCATTATACAAGAATTAAAATATGCTAAAATGAATAAGTTCAAAATATAGCATTTATTTATTTTCCAAAAATGCACTTCAAAAACACAATGATATTTCCATACTCGTCAGATGTACACACACACACATACACAGGCACACTTTCACAAAGAAGTTAAATTGTCTGCAATGTCACATAGAAACTCCATCAGTGACTTGTTTCCATGCATTGGCAATATAGCTGAAAGGTGACTGTTAATTTGGAGGTACTTTGTCTAGCTTGAAGCTTGACTTCGTTCTACAGCATTGTACCTCAGAATCTTGTTCTCAGTGTTCTGTTCTCCGAGGAAGTGGTGAGAGATTGACTTGTAGACATTGGGATGGTGACCATCAATGGATAGCAGAAATGCATGACACACTCCCTCCACTGAATTGTTTGTTCCTGGTAGATTGTCCTGCACACGATCTCTAACATTCCAGAATGCTATCGGAAATCTTGGAGTTACTCTGCGGTTTCGTCTCTGGCGACCAATATAGTTTTACTCCCAATAGTTATACAAATTCCCTACATCTGACCAAAGGCGGCAGTATTTGCATGGAAGGGTGAAACAAATGAGAATAAACAAACATTTGGCGAGAGAAGTGATCGCCAGCTGAACTTAAGTTTGCCAATGTTGCAGCGAGACATTCCCTGGTTTGTTCAAATGCCCCAGATAATCAAGATTTTTTATTAACACAAATGTGTAACACACACACCATCATACCTAACCCTTGAACGGGGTCGCCATATTTCAAAATCATATTTTTTTTACAATTTATGCATTTTAAGTATTGGTGAAAAAGGAGAATGAGATACACTTTTTAAGTACTCTCTGTCTCAGCTAATATGACTAACTTTGAAATATATTTATATTAAAAATTGAGACTTCTACTAAAAATGCTGCCAGTGATTTTTCACTTACTAAAATCCGACTTTTTCACACGTCATATATCAGTCAGCGCTATTTTGTCTTGCGCTATTCTGTCGGGAAATTTCGCGTTTTTTTTGTCGGAGTTATTTTGTCCGCGCTATTTTGTCGGGTCACCGAGAAACACAAAAACTTTATATTGGAATTTTGTATTGTTAACTAAACAGTTTATTCCCTACAATTTATATCTTCAAACCATTGTCACTAGTTAATAGTATATTTGATAGCTTTTCACTCTTAAAAACTTCTAAAATTGTTCACTTTTATGTACGAAAGTTAAGAATGTTCAATTTACCAAAGTGTAGCCTTAACTTAACACAAAAATAGTTTGTTGTTTTTTTTTCATAAAAAAGTATATAAAGCGTATTACTTATTATTATGTTATAGAACTACTTTCGGTCAGGACATGTATCAAGGCAAAAAAGTGGATCAATCTTTGAAGGAATAAAATGACGAGTCGAAATTTTGAAAAAATGATGGTGAAAAACTTGACAAAAAATCTTTCTAACTTAATAATTAAACGCTTAAATTATCTCCTATTTGTTTATTCACTAAAAAAAAAAATAATTTCATAGCTTTTGAAATTCAATGGTTTTAGCTGCTAAGAAACAACAACATACTTTTTAAAATGCTATTTTGGGGTTAGGGACAAAACTAATGATAGATCAAAGTTAGACCTAGAGGCAAATCTTGACATCTGTAAGCAACTAATGTTGTTGTTGTTTTTCTCGTTGATGTAGTTACTTTAAGGAATGTGAATTTCAGAAACAGGTTGAATTACTAACTGTTTGTATAAGTTACTAAATTGATCGAGAATTTTCCATATGCATTTTTTCTTGAAAGTTATTTTATCAGAAGACTTATGGATACCAGTAATATTTTAAATTAAGAAAATTGCAATTTTAAGAAATTTGTCCTGAGTATTTTTAAATATTATGCTTCAGTTGTTTTCACATTTTCTTTTATTCTTTCTTTATATTTATTTTTTTACCCGGTACATTGGCGTGTAAATCATTCCTCCCAATATTTATCATATTTTGTTAAAGCTACTAATATTTCACTAGTGTTGGGACATCCTTGTTTGGGTCTTACGTGAAGTTTTTTTTATGGTATGATTTAACCTTACATGAATAGATCTTACTCGACGACCAGTTTCATTGGGAAGTAACACGATCTCCAACTTAAAGTTTCACTGTACCGCACTTCTATCATTTATTACCTTGAATATTTGTATGCATTCTCAGGGACAGACACTATACCTGGCAGTGACATGGCACTATCACTGACATGGGTTAACCTTCACTGTCAGTGACTATAAAAAAATAATAAAGGTGGGGGAGGGATAATAAAAGATTTTTTTTACGCATAATATCCCGGATCTGCAGTAAATCTCAAAATGCCTGAGCGCGATCAAAACAAATATCCGGGGAGTGAATTCTACAACATTGAATAAACCTGGCCACACTTTTCTTTCTGTGAATGCGGATTTGTAAAAAAAAAAATGTTTGAATCACGGTGACGACACTGGAAACCTTATCTGAATCATATCATGGCATTTAGGAGCCCAAAGTTTATCCGCGAGAGCATACATTGTGTTTAGTCCTTTATCTAAAGGCTTCAAGTTTCACGCAGTATTCAAAGCATACCTGAACATTTAAATTAGAACAATCTTGATACGTATCTGCAGAGTAATCCTTTCTTTTTGTTTAGGATTTTTGGTGGTGAATTGCTAAGCAGAGATATCTTCACGTGTGAATTGAGAGTAGACCCATAATTATAATAAAAAATGTAGTTCTTGTCACTCAGAAGCATCTTGAAGAACTAGGTAGAGAAAAAAAATAACATAATATTTACAATTTCTTGAAGACATTTGCTTTTTGCCTATCAAGTACGATCGCAAGATTTTTGGAACAAAACAAACTATTGACATACTCTCTCAGAAGTTCTCCTTCTCCTGAATTCATTTGCACATTAATGCGTGAGAAGAAAATGGTTCGCAGTTGTTGACTTTCATTTTTTTGTAATAATACTTTTAAATATTGTTAACACACTAGATGTAGCACGCAGTAGACAGGAATTAAAAGTACATTGACACCCAGTGTTTTTACATGCTGCGAGTGGAAGTGCCAGTACAGAGAAGGAGACATACTTTCAAAGTTTGACGGAGCTACATCTCAATATTTTCTTTCCATTAACAAAACAAAATGTCAGCTCATTAAAAACAAATGGGGGGGGGGGGTGAGGAAATAGGGGTGACCACAATGGGATAAGGATTTCTTAACCGAAACAGTTTCGATGTTTGGACCTCTCCTTCATGTGGCATGCGCTCTGGGCTGTCGTCTGGGTGGTTCCTTTTTTCAAACCCTACCAACTGCCATCACCCGCCGTCCTGCGGGTGGTTTTGGCTGTGTAATAATCTTCAATTCCGAAACACTTAAAACAAAACAAGAAAAAGCTTTTAAAATACTTTTTAAATAAGACAATACCTCCATTAGACAACTTAAATTAAAATATTACACACACACACATATTGGCAAAAAAACAAACCCCATTTGGGCAGTTGTTTGAGACAAACATCTATAAAAAAGCTAACAAGATCCTCGAAATAAAGAATCACCCTTTGTGTCAGGATTTTGTGATTTTACCATCACAAAAGAGATACAAGACACCGATAGCAAAGACAAACAGATACAAACACTCTTTTGTTCCCCTGCCAATCAAATCATTAAATAAGAACAATCTGGTATAAACTTTGTCACATGTAAATTATGAGTGAGTCTGGGTGAATGTACACTTTGGTTTCTTATAGTTATAATGTTTTTTGTTTGGTGTAATGCACAAATTGTAAGACAAATTTCCTTACGGATAATAAAGATTATTATTATTATTATTATTATTATAATCTATGAATAAAGTGAATGGAAAGAAAAACTGCTTTGATATAGAATCAACAAGTAAACTAGTCTCGTATTAATAAAAACAGATTTATGCCATTCAAATAGTGTAAGAACCGAAGAGAAGTTGAATCAAGAGCTAAAATCTGCAGAAATGTATTAAATGCCTGGAAGGTCCCTGGTGAAGACTATAGATTTTTTTATTGGTTACTTGGTAATAATTTTATATTTCACTGACATACATATCTATAAATGTTCACTATATCACTGTATCTATAAATGTTCACTATATCACTGTACCCAAACCCCAAATATATTTCTGTTTATGACCCAGACCTATCAGTTGAAGTTGTCTCTTGTGAGGACCACTCTAGTTTCCAATTGTTTTCTCTGTTCCAGCGTGTACTCCACTTGACCAGGGTCCATTTCTAGACACTTTACCTACACTACAGTTCGAATTTGATGAAACCAATACGACAGGTAAATACAAGTATTTTATATAACATATTACCTAAACAATGTATCACTGATAGTTAATAGTGAGAAGGAAAACTATAAAATAATTTGCTGCACAATTTTGTATTGACTGTAAATAAAACAAGAATTAGATTCCGGCGTGTTGAGGGACAATGTATGGTCACTATTTAATAAAAAATAGTTTATTCTCTAACCAGAAATTTTTTTTGGTCTCAAGTGAGCTTATATGTTTTTGTTTTTTTTCGAAATGTTAAATGTTAGCTTTACCTTCGTTCCTGAAACAGAGAAGTTGAAATGCTATAAGAATGAAAGTAGCGCTATATAAAAGCTATAATAATAATGTCGTGATAACATGCCACCATTAGTAATATCTCTATATGAAACAAATTGACTAATTGAAAAAATAAATTGGTCATTTTTTTGTTTATTGATTCGTCTGTTGTTAGGGTGAATGATAAACTTGTGCACATGTTCATCGTGATCTGAGAATGGACAGTGGGAGAAATAACGCGCGTGCACGATTTGTACCAGACAGACGTCGTGAGTCGATATAAGATTTGTACCAGACAGACATCGTGAGTCGATATAAGATTTGTACCAGACAGACATCGTGAGTCGATATAAGATTTGTACCAGACAGACATCGTGAGTCGATATAAGATTTGTACCAGACAGACATCGTGAGTCGATATAAGATTTGTACCTGACAGACATCGTGAGCTGATGTAAGATTTGTACCAGATAGACATCGTGAGCTGATGTAAGATTTGTACCAGATAGACATCGTGAGCTGATGTAAGATTTGTACCAGATAGACATCGTGAGTCGATATAAGATTTGTACCAGATAAACATCGTGAGCTGATGTAAGATTTGTATCAGATAGACATCGTGAGCTGATGTAAGATTTGTACCAGATAGACATCGTGAGCTGATGTAAGATTTGTACCAGATAGACATCGTGAGCTGATGTAAGATTTGTACCAGATAGACATCGTGAGCTGATGTAAGATTTGTATCAGACAGACATCGTGAGCCGATGTAAGATTTGTACCAGATAGACATCGTGAGCCGATGTAAGATTTGTACCAGATAGACATCGTGAGCTGATGTAAGATTTGTATCAGATAGACATCGTGAGCTGATGTAAGATTTGTACCAGATAGACATCGTGAGCCGATGTAAGATTTGTACCAGATAGACATCGTGAGCTGATGTAAGATTTGTACCAGATAGACATCGTGAGCTGATGTAAGATTTGTACCAGATAGACATCGTGAGCCGATGTAAGATTTGTACCAGACAGACATCGTGAGTCGATATAAGATTTGTAAAATGATATAGAGTATTAGTTAGTCTTAATGAAGTCCCATAACTCTTGGCTCTGTAAAGCCTGCCACAGAGACTCACTAAAGCTCATTAGAGAACAAAATAAGTACACATTGTCTTTAAGGACAAAAAAGAAAAAAGAAATTGCAACGTTCACGTGACAGCGAAAACCCAACTTTGAGATACATATGTTTTGGAAAATTCTTTACTTCCAATAAGTTTTATGCATACTACACAAAGTTTTCACACAATCAACGAACTTAAAAGCAGGAACGTTATTCATTTTGCTCCATAACAATGGGACCAGAAAGAGTATTTTCATGAGTATGAGGCAGCATACAATGTTTGTTTTATGCTTGTCTCTCTAATATCTTTGTAAACTGTTACATGTAGAGTTTCACACTTGATGAAAATCGTTAAAACATTTTTTAAAAAAAAAGCATATGGATAACAATTCAAAAATGGTATGATCTATATTTTTAAGAACCTCAACCACCATTGCCAGTGAGTTCAAATCCTTACTACTCTGAAGTACGTGTTTCCGGTGACAACATCAGTCTGTCTGTCCAATCTGACGCCAGCAGTATCATTGATATCTCTGAATATTTCCAGTTCGTGGCAGCAGACGGGAAGAACTACATGAAACTGATCAAACCAATTGACAGAGATGTAGGTAGTTCTTAGGATAGCTTGAACATTGTAGGATGACCAAAAAAAAATATTTGTTAATAATACATTCGTATATTTATCTGCTCAAGTTTTTATGAGTCATAGAGTGTTTGTATAAGTAGCTATTAGCGTCCCATATGGTTTCCTATAAAGTAATTCAAGATCTACCTCATTCAATGTTCACTTATAACACACAAGCATTTTACTTTATATAAAATCTGAACAAATTACTGAAATATTTGTTACGAATCCAAAATATCCTTCTATATTAGTTACATGTATATGAACTTTAGCGATGATCATAAATGATATTTGATCTGTATCTGTATCACAGAATTGGAAAATATTAATAAGCTATGTATTTTAAAAAAGTATAGTAATTAATGTTCAGCTTTAAGCACTGCAGAATCTAGGGAGTTTTTATTATCATTTCTTTCACCAGCTGTCTTTTAATGTTGAGTTCTTGACAACCTTTATTCTTCTTTACTATTAACTTCAAAAATCTCCTTCGTTCTTCATTTTTATTTATTCCCTCTCTCTATCTCTCTATCTCTTTCTCTCTCTCTCTCACTCCTTCTCTCTCGCTCTCTCTCTCTCTTTCTCTCTCTCGCTCTCTATCTCTCTCTTTCTCTCCCTCTCTCTCTCGCTCTCTCTCTCTCTTTCTCTCTCTCGCTCTCGCTCTCTCTCTCGCTCTCTCTTTCTTTCTCTCTCTCTTTCTCTCTCTCTCTCCCTCTCTCTCTCTCTCTCTCTATTTCTCTTTTCTTCCCCACCCCCTCTTACTGTAATGTATCACTTAACGAATGTGAACACTAGATCTAAAAAAGAAACAGGTAAACAAAGACCCCATGCAATGAGATTAACTTTGGAATGATTTTTTTTTTCTATTTGAATTGGAGTAATTTCCATGTTGTTGTTTTTTTTTTGGTTGTTTTTTTAAATCACACATTATATTTGAAAACTTTGGTATATTTTATTGAAAGGGAGGCAACTAGTGTACATTATGTATTGTATCTCACACTTAGGGCCTTACAGCATCGCCTGATGACGATATCAGCTTTTTGACCTTCACCTTAATCTGCACATCCCCAACAGTGAACAATGTAAGGTCATTTTTTAAATACAATTATCAAATATATTTCAAGGTCTAGATGTGTGTTCTTTGGGAATGTTCTATTTTTGTTCGTATGTTGATGTTTTGTCTGTTTTGTTTTCAGATCTCCATTGTATTAGTCAAACTCTGTCTATTAAAAAAATGCTTGTGTTTTCATTTGTGGTGATGATTTTAAGCTTTTCTAACTCTGTATCTATTAGTTCTCTCTAGACTTTTACTGTCAAACATTCTACTTTTCCTGTTGGAATATACGAGGGTACAAAATAATTGTCATTAGTAATTGAATAAAAAATTTAAAAAAATGACAAGTTACTTATGTATTTGTTTCTCTCCAGACGTTTGACGCTCGTGTTGTGATTAATGACGTCAATGACAACCCGCCAGAATTTATTGGAGGTAACACTGTCAACCAGGTCTCCATTCCGGAAGTAAGAAATGCTATAAGAATTCCTTTTAGTCATTTTCTTACCTTTTGATAGAATTTGTTGTTCAGATGTATGAAATTTCTTTTTAAAATACAATAAGTCCACATATGACTATTACAACTTTCGAGAGACAATCCTGACCATCTGAAATTGTCTAGTAGAGTTGTGCGTCGCACTTGGAACTCTAAGGCCAGCACAAGCCTGGACGTTGACGCTGTGGAGCTCTTTGACATCCCAGCACAGTGCAATGCTCTCGCACCCTCTTAGGCACTCTCGCGAGAGTCTTGTTGTGCTACCCTTTGGCCTAGCCGTCACCTCTCACGACCATTTCCACCCGGGCGTCACGATGAGGCAGGGCAGCAAGCCCGGGACAATCCTCACCAATCCCAATGAGAGTGACGGCTCAAGTTCTCTCTCCCAAAGGACACAAGGCCCTATGATTGTGAACAAGTATGTCCTTGGGAGACAGTGAATGCGCCCAGGATTTCCTGAGCCTTGGATAAAAGGATGGTGGGTTGCGTATGCATCATGATCCTTCTATTGATCTTGTCGGTGTAGAACAACAGAAGGCTATGTAAAGTATTTGGAACCAATTCAGTAACATCATACACTTTATACCACACACATTGAAATTTCATAATGTAATTAAAATTTATTTATGCATAACTGTTTTTTTTTATTAACTAGTGTGCTTAACAATTGCCTAGTTGTCTTGTATTTGTGAGTGTATTGCATTCTCAGGCTACTGCTGTTGGTACTGTAATATATCAAGCTAGTGCCACTGACTTGGACGCAAATCTAGAGGCTAACTTGACCTACACATTGGTAAGTCACACTTTCTTGTCCCCTTGTATAAACACAAATAGAATGTCAGACAAAACAGCTTTAGTTTTTAGTCATTGTTATATAGACAATATTTAACGTTTCTAGCATTGTTCTTGGAATGTATAGCTGATATGTTCTGTACCCCAAGTCCATGGTCTTCTTAATCTTATAGGATCAACGCCTAGAAAATGAGGAGGTGTGAGACTATACTTCATTATTAGATTCATCAGGAAGCCCAGCTCTCACCTTTAAAATCTTTCATAAAACTATTTCCTGTACAACTCAATGTCACTGTCTAAGACAAATGCTCCCACTTCCCATTCTATTTTAAAACTTTGCACAATTGTTCATTGTCCAAGACAATACACGAATCCATCAAAAAGGGAACCAATTAGAAAATTGATAAATCTTAATTAATTAATCTTGTTTTGTATTGAAAAGGAGAGATAAACCTTGCAGTACTGAGAGCTATGCTACTGCGTAATAGTGCGGTTCTTTCCTTTTGTTTGTTTTTTATATTTTTTTAATACTTTGATTTTCTTTCCCAGGTGACTATTACAACTAAGTTTGTCCTTGACCCACTTACTGGTGCTGTGAGTGTGGCACAAGACCTTGACTATGAGAGCATGGTGCCTGACAAGTTCTATGTGTTAGTCCTGACAGTTAAGGTAGGCCTAGTTCCTCTCTAGGTGTGACAATTCTTTGTATGTGTTGCATCAAAAACTTTCTCTAGAAATGCTTCCAGACATTGTTCAGTAAATAGTCCTACTATATGTGAGTTGGGGTCCCAGGTTTGAATCTCGGTGAAAACTGGCATTTTGAATTTCCGGATTTTTAGGGAGCCTCTAAGACCACCCAACTCTAATGGGTACGGTACCAGACTTTAGTTAGGAAAAGTAAAGGTGGTTGGTCATTGGTCGTTGTGCACGTTAACCATGGCGAGCGTGGTCGAGAGGCTTGAACTTGGCTTGTCTTGGTTAACTATGAAGAGGGTTTGAGGTTCGACACCCGACTCGAGCAGAGTTGTGTTTACTGAGCTCCATAAGGCAGCACGGGAAATCTCCCAGATACCCCCTACCCCCACTGGTACACAAATGACATTGAACCCTAGTGCTCTGATCATGCTATAAGCTTGAAAGTAGCGCTATATAAATGCTATAAATTAAACCATTAGTCAAAGAAACAGATTACCTTAACATTATCTGACCTATAGATCACCATTTCATTTCTGAGTTGTGGGGCTGGATTCTATTTAGTAATGGTTTAAAATGTGTAAGTGTTATAAAAATAATAGCGATTTAATTAAAAGTCAGTGAGCTACTTTTTTTTGCCATAGATTGATAGAAAGTCGGGGAGGGGGGGATTGGTTGATTCATACATATAAATGACACTTTTAAGCTGAAACCGATGACCTTAATTCAAAAGTAAGCCGATGGGTCTATTTTCCACCGAAAACTAAACAGAATGTCTCTTTACGAAATAAAAGTTTCATTCATCAAGTTCAAATCATGAAACGATTGAACACCCACTCACACGATATAACTTCATTCAATAATAGATTCATAAAAGTAGACCTAGTATAAACACTAAAATTTATTGATTGAAAAGACTTGTTTGAGGACACTGATGTATACGTTTTCAAACCGAAAGCTCTTGTAACGGAAATAAAATCAAACTTTTTCATTTCTAATAATTAAATCCGTTCAGATATTTGCTATTCTGTGTAGAGCCTTCACTAGTGTCCAAAAGCCAATGAACAAATAAACTTCATGTTCATGTTTCTCTTGCAACCTTGACGCGTGCATCATGGGACAGTAGGCAGTAGACCACAACTCAATATAGAGCGGAATTCTTAGGTTTCTTTTTAGATTTCCATCTATTAGATTACAAATTCTTATTGGGTTCAAAGGGAACATTGGATGTAACCTGGACACTGGACTGGATATTTCAAAAACGGTTCTGAAGATTTTCCTACAAATATGACACACAGTTAGACCGATATAATTTTTCAAAATATAATTACCCTAATTAGGCTAAATTTGGCTTACGGCCTAAACTCGGTTCAAATTTCTGTGTGTGTTCAGTAAAAAGTGGAATAAAACAATAGACGTATTTGAATATTTAGCGCACAGTCTTGTGTATAAATCATTAGTGGATTGTCAATAAAAGAACTTGATTATCCTTGCAATAATAAAATGAATAAAGTGTAAAATAATACATTAATGTCATATTTCTAAAGGAGAAATTGTTTGTTTTTTATAAACCTTTATCTGTGCTATTGTTATTGTTGTTGTTTTATCTCATTGAATTGTAAGTGAGAATTAATATGTGACATTCATCTATTTGTATGTTCTAATTTTATATCCTCCAAAAAACAAATTTCATCTGATGTCATCAGAACTTTCTTACTTTTGAGTACATTTCATTTCGATGATTCCCTGCTTTGTGGTTTTGTTTAGGATGGTGGCCCCAAGGTATTTCGTACAGCTACTACAACCCTACAGGTCAACATAACTGACTCCGATGACCAGGATCCAGCTTATGACTACCCCGGATGTTTCAAAGACGCAGGAGTTTGTGCCTGGCCCAAATATACCACTGGGCGACAGCTTAGAATGGTCAGTTGGTCACTTCTTCTTGAACTTCATTTCATGAGCGAAACACAAAAATACTATAATTAAAAAAAAAATGTTTGCCATTATTAACATTGTATCGACGACTTACAAGAGGTACTGTAACTAGCTTTTAAAGTAACAAAATGTGTTTGACTTTGATGTCAAGAAGTATGGGGCAATGGGATCATTATCAGGATGTTAGCATGGTTATGGGGTAATGGGATCATTATCAGGATGTTATCATGGTTATGCCAACTTATGGGGTAATGTGGTCATTATCAAGATGTTAGCATGGTTATGGGGTAATGGGATCATTATCAAGATGTTAGCATGGTTATGGGGTAATGGGGTCATTATCAAGATGTTAGCATGGTTATGGGGTAATGGGGTCATTATCAAGATGTTAGCATGGTTATGGGGTAATGGGATCATTATCAAGATGTTAGAATGGTTATGGGGTAATGGGGTCATTATCAAGATGTTAGCATGGTTATGGGGTAATGGGATCATTATCAAGATGTTAGCATGGTTATGGGGTAGTGGGGTCATTATCAAGATGTTTGCATGGTTATGGGGTAATGGGGTCATTATCAAGATGTTTGCATGGTTATGGGGTAATGGGGTCATTATCATTACCTTGAAAGAATGTCAGACAACAGAGGGGCGAAAATCGTATACAGGCAAAAACCAAAAGGCAGGCGACCCAAAGGTAGACCCCGAATGCGATGGATAGATGACGTGGAAGCAGATCTGAAGCAGCTTGGGGTTAGGGCGTGGAGACGAAAGTCCCAGGAGAGATCTGAATGGAAGGATGGTTATGGAGTAATGGGGTCATTATCAAGATGTTTGCATGGTTATGCCAACTTATGGGGTCATTATCATGATGTTAGCATGGTTATGTGGTAAGAATCAGTGCCTGAAAAGTTAAATCAACAAAAAACTATTTGTGTTACCATTTTGTAATCGGCATTTAAACTAAAAAACTACTGTGTATCAGAGATTAATGCAGCCAAAGAAAGATGGAGTTGATTGAAGGTCTTTGTTCCATTCTAGAATGCTTTAAAATAAAATTCCTGTCTACAAAAATTAAAAGGAAAAGATACTTTGAGGTAAATGTGTAATTCTATCAAACTGATATTGTTTCCACTTCATTTGGACAGAATGCAAGCATTCAAGTGTTCCCAGTACCAAACACTATTTCATCCAGTGTACAAATTGTAGCATACGACCTTGACATTGGCATTGGCAACGAAATCAAATTCTCCATTTCATCAAGTAAGTTGGTTTTATATCAATTTGCAAACGTTTCAAAGACCTTAGGACTTTCATAAAGTTAGATCCTGTCAAATTCCTAGCAACAAGAAAATCAAGTTTCAGGTATTTTGAGAACTACCAGTTTATAAAGAAAGGGTAGTGGGAGAAAAAACCTGACAAAAATGTAGTAAGGGGGATAAATCGATATTGGCCTCTACATCTTTCATTAAGTAAATTATTCCGCTTACTCCGATAATTGTTGTCTGATGTAAATAGTTAGATGTAAATAGTCAGGTGTAAATAGTCAGATGTAACACATAGTTTAGAGGAGACACATTTAAATAACTCAAACATTTCAGAAATTATTTATTTTATTTTTAAACATCTTAACCTAGCAGCCTATGTCCTACCAAAAAAAAAAAGCAGTGATTAAATCCCAACGTAGCACAATGAGCGCAATAATCAATATGGCCGATATGCATCGAATATCAAGAAGTCGTTTTAAAAGTCTTTATGCATCCCTAGCAAAGGTTTTTATAGAATCATTCTTTTTTATTTTTTTTGTTCATACAAGTTTTCTTCTATATATTCTACACTATAATAGAATATTATTTTTATTAAGTAATAGATGAATGACATGTCATGTCAGTTTCTTGTTGAACTTGACAGCGATACCGAAAGGTGAAGAGAACAACTTCCAGGTGGATACAACAAGAAATGGCAGCAAATACATGGCCACTATCAGATCCTTAGTTGACATGGAGGTCTCTGAGGGGCTGCAACTATTTTTAAAGGTATATATATACTCCTGCACTCACTCTCTCTCTCTCTCTCTCTCTCTCTCTCTATCTTTCTCACTTGATGCAAAGGTGAATGGTGTCAATCAAAAGAAATATTTCTAAAATCATATTATGTAGTTACAATATTTAGAGCTCTTAATGTTTTATTACAAATCTTAATTAATAGATACCACATACGTGACTTATTTGTTAGCTACTTTTATTTGATTAAAACACACAAAATTAAATTCTATTTTTATTTGATTCAGGCCGAAGAGAATTCAATTAATAAAGGGCACACAGTTGCAATGATCCTTTTCACGGTAACTTCCCTTTAGTTCTCTATCTTTCAGTGAATAAGGTTGTTATTATTTGTTGCTTGTTGGTTATGTTTGTGTGTGTGTGTGTGTGTGTAAATGTATGTGATTTGTTTAAACAAATACTTTACAAGATCTTTTGTCCACTTTCAGGGAGACAAATCTTCCACTTCAAATTTTACAATGTCGTCACAAGGTTTGTTGATTATATCCCTTTGGTATTCATTCAGAAGCAAAATCAATTTTTCTGACAATTTTTGAACATATAAAATCAAAAAGACATTTTTTTGTATATATTTCCATATATTTTAATGACTTTTTCGTATATTTTGCGATTTCGGGAGAATTCCAGGAGTTACTGGTAAATCGACAGGAGGGCGCGGGAAATCTGTTTTAAGTTATAAAATGGCTTAATTAAAAATTGAATTAGAGCGGGTCCTATGAGGATGCAGATCCTTCGAAAGTGGGGGCCCACTGCGGTCGCATAGGTTGCAGTGGCCTAATAAAATATATTTTCATTCTGAAGTCTTCAATTTCCAAATGGAAGCTGTATTCGTAAATAAACAATATCTTGTATATAAAATTATGTTTCTAATGAGGAATTCAGTTTGGTCTGAAAGGAAATTTAATATTTAGCTTCTGGACATACTTCTCCTTTGTCGAAGACAAGTTTTGTAATTATTATTATATTTATTGTTTGAGAATAGAAAGGCTGCAATTCAAAGTTGACCTATTGTAAATTGTTTTTGTAATTTGTGTATTTCCTTCAGCATGTCAGCCTTTAGATGAGGGACCATACCTTGGTACTCACCCTATTCTAAATCTAGCAGTCGATGAAGCCACCACACAAGGTAGGTCACCCTGAAAAATACATTGAACAATCTGTTTTTGTTCTTTTTCGATTCAATTGGCCAATCAAATTCTTACAAAGTTTGGAATATATTCATGAACTTATGAACGTTCATTAGGCAATAATTCGCTTTAATAAAAAAAAAAAAACGTATATTTTCCCTTTTCAACCTGTCTTGTGACTAAGAGGCCAATCTTTGATATACATCCACTGTCATGGGTTGAGGCATTCACAAACATCAGACGCTGCAGCGTTTTCCACTTTTTTCTTACTTCTGGTTTGTTCAACGCCTTTAAACCAGGACACTTCCTGTATGCTTGCCCTCAAAGTAGGTCTAGTTATCGTGGGAATTTTTTTTTCTCCCAACTGTTGGCGTCGATCTTAAAAAGCAGATAATTACACCAGGAAGAAAAGTTCAAAACAACTACCTTTTATTATTCTAGGTATAAGTTTAGGTATACATCTAGGTACAAGTCTAGCTACAAGGGGTTAAACTAAAACCAATTAAAATGCAAGAAAGACAATTTTTGATTTGTGAGAAATCAGCCTTGCATGTCTTGCACTTGAGAGCGAATGTTGTTTTTCTATTGCCAATGCTTTGGACTAAGTTATTGTTGTTTGAATGTATCGAGGTCCATACTCCGTTCTAGAATCCTTTCAATCAATAACACACACACAAGGTACTTTTATAAGTAGATCTGTTTTGCTTGGAGAGATGAGGCATCATAAGTCAAGTGACCTTTACAGTCTCAATCTTTTTGGCGTCTGTTAAATGGAAAAATATTTGTTTTGCGTTGAACATTACTTGCTTAAATCAGGAATTTTTTTTTGTATCGTGAATATATTCAGTCCAAAGTTGTAATCACTCAAACTCCAATCTGGTTTTCAGAAACAGATTGAAAGATTAATAACTAAACGTTGGTACAAATTGTTGTCGCGCCACTTGTAGACTTTCACCTTTTTTAGAATTTGAGGAAGTCTTCCGTTCAGCGACAGCACTTTGAATCGATTAGAAATTTCACGAGTTTATACAAAGTTTATCTCAACTAATTCTGTCTGTCTGTCTGTCTGGTAAAAAGTGTGTACACGTTATTTCTTCCACATCGATTCTCGGATCAAGTTGAAACTTCGCATACTTATTCATTGAGATAGACAAGACATGATCCATAAAGAAAAATGTAACCAATTAGACAATTAATTTTTTTTTGTTTAATAGCAACAAGGGAAATTAATACTTCAGTATTCACACACATACGGCTAAATTTGTTGGGTTTAATCCCTTTAAATAATTGTTAACGCTGTTTCTCCCTCACGCATTCCCCGATCAAGTTGTACATGAAAAACATGAATCAGTAAAAAACAATCAATGAGTAAATTAATTATTTGTTACTATCGAATACGGCAAATAATGTGTATAGTAATGTCAGATATAGTTCTAAGGACGGAGCTCTTCCCCTTGAGATACGCTGCGTTTTTGTGTTTTTTTAAAGGATTTTGTCTATTTGGCTTGTTTTTACTGACAGCACTGCCAACACTAGTGTCATGATCTTTTGGTTTCAGATATTCAGGCTGCGATGTCGTCTGGTTCAATGAAGTATTTCTCTGAGCTCCGTATTGCTGGAAACTTTGCTCTCCGAGAGTTCACACTGACAGCAGACTATGACATCAATGACCCATTCTACTACTTTGAAGTGGTCACGCAGAACGGAGTGAATTACATGAGACTGACCAAACCAGTGGACAGAGATGTACGAATGGACTACAATGTTTTGCGTTTGTTGGCTTGGAAGACTTCGCTACTTTTCTAATAAAGAAAAAAAAAGAAATTCTATATTTTAAAGTATCCCAGCAAACCTTTCAACATTTAAAAACGAAAATATTTTCATGTCTATTATAAATATCTAAATAGTCTGAAGCATATGTAATATTAAAATATATACGCATTCTCAGGAAGCTGTATTTTCGCAATATTGTTTGTTATATAATACATTGTAGTTTTCTGATGAATTATATGAGAGAGCAATAGGAACGTTGTTTTTTTATTCTGACGCATTATGACTTATCATAGTCACTTAATACTATGTTCATCATGAAAATACCCTGAATTACATTGACATCGCCCATAAGTTAAGATTTTATTGTATTATCAGTTGCGAGTGCTAATTATTTTTCATTCTTCCACTTTTTCTAAATGTGTGATTTGTGTTAAATATTTTATAGTCCAACACACAAAAAAAGAACGTTAAAACGTCATTGCGTGTGTGTTTGTAGATCTATATATATTCATGTGTATTGATTTTATTATCTCGTTTGCTCAGGGTGTGTCTGATAACATTGATGAACAGGTCAGCTATATCCCCTTTACTCTTATCTGCACGCCTGCCAACCAGTCATTGAGTCAAGTGGTGAGTACACTTCACAAGTTGAACTAGATTTAGACTGTAAGGATGTACATTTTTAATTGTTTCGTGCGTAACTTGTACAATTGTTGAAGTACTACAGGAATACTGAGAGAACCGGGAATATGTCAAGTAGATGTTTCTAATAACTACTTTACGGATGTTGACCACATGGTTTTGATACTTATGAGGGAAATATAGATGTTCAAATTATATGGGAGCTTGGGTGAATCAAATGGAGGAATTTAAAACCATGTGCAGGTTGTGCTGCCTACGGGATTCTCAAGCAATATGGGAGTACTCTGAAACATGTGTAACTATCCTAAAGCTACATTTGAAAATTGAAGTATGCATGTTGATCTGGTTTTTTTTTTTGGTCTATACATTTAGTTATAGTCACGCAGGATTTTATAAGAGGTTTAAAAGGTAGTCGTAAGTAAGGATGGAACAATGAGGTTAATATGTCCATTTTTAGAGGTTCTATCGGATGGCACATTGGCTTCTGGTCTGTGTATTTTTAAAGGTTCTTCTTGACGGTACAATGATCCAAAGTCAAAGTATTTTTAGAGGTTCTAGATATATGAATAATGACATTACGTGGTAGTATTTTTACAGGTTTTATCAGATGATATAATGATCCTATGTGAAGGTATTTTTAGAGGTTCTACTTAAATGAATAATGACCCGTAGTCACAGTATTTTTAGTGGTTTTACTTATATGAATAATGACCCAAAGTCAAATTATTTTTAGAGGTTCTATTGGATGGCACAATGACCCAAGATTGCATTATTTTTAGAGGTTCTACTTATATGAATAATGACCCGTAGTCACAGTATTTTTAGTGGTTTTACTTATATGAATAATGACCCAAAGTCAAATTATTTTTAGAGGTTCTATTGGATGGCACAATGACCCAAAGTCAAATTATTTTTAGAGGTTCTACTTATAATAATAATGACCCAAAGTCAAAGTATTTTTAGAGGTTCTACTTATAGGAATAATGACCCAAAGTCAAAGTATTTTAGAGGTTCTACTTTGTGGTAGAATGACCTAACGTCAAAGTATTTTTTAGAGATTATATATACTTAATAGCACAATGAGCCAAAGTCTAACTGCAGATATTTAATAAATGACAAAACTCCTTTTAAAGCATTTTCATTCTCCAAGTAGAAATCTCAAAAAGATTGGGCACACACTAGCAGCACACAATATAATTTAATTTTAGTTATAGATACTCAAAAGTACTTATTATGAAGCTTGACACTTACTAGCTAACGGAGCCACGATACACGCTTGTCTCCCCTTTTTATGGGTTTTTTAAAAATAGAACTCACTCGAACTTGAATTGAAGAAAAAATTTATAGTTCTAATTATCTCCCTTTTATTCTCCACTCTTATTTATAAACGTCTCTAATTTATAAACGTAAATTCTCGCGGAACCAAAGTGTAGCAGACTTTCTCTTTTGACGCATGCACCATTTGACATCATACAAGTAACAGTAATACATTTGTCATATTACTTTAGTGTAAAGACCAGTAGTGTTATGCACTATAGTGCAATGACCTTTACTGTAAGTACCTATAGTGCAATAGGTACTATAATAAAACGTGGTAGGACCAGATTAATGATAGAACATCCATGACATCCTTAGGCCTACGATGTGCACATCTTTATCCAAGATGTCAATGACAACACCCCGAGGTTCCTGAACACTGACAACCAAGTATCGATCCCAGAGGTTAGTTTTATTTCATAAATGTAGTCGGCAACAAATATATATGTCATGAAAGGATGAAACATTTATGCTTGTAATTAATGCTGTCTTATCAACTAATGATTGCTGCTGTATTGAATTGCATTTATGCAAAATATATTTCACTTCTTTTTACTACGCCAAGAATTCTATATAAAGTTTTATCAATAAATGAATAAGAACAAAATCATATAAAGCGCTAGAGTCGTAATCTTTAGTCAATGAAAACTAAATGTGTACAACATGTTTAGCCTGTAGATATTTTGTATACTATAGGAAATGTATGCTGGAGTGTTATAGAGAAAAAAATCTAAATAAATACAGAAAAGCTTTTTGAACTAATTATAGATTTGAAACACAACACACTGGATTTATATTTATGACACAGAATACTATTACACCACACAGTCACATAGGATACTAACACATCACACTGGATACTGTTACATCACACAGTCACATAGGATACTAATACATCACACTGAATACTGTTACATCACACAGTCACATAGGATACTAATACATCACACTGGATACTGTTACATCACACAGTCACATTGGATACTAACACATCACACTGGATACATTTACATCACACAGTCACATAGGATACTAACACATCACACTGGATACTGTTACATCACACAGTCACATTGGATACTAACACATCACACTGGATACTGTTACATCACACAGTCACATAGGATACTAACACATCACACAGTCACATAGGATAACTTACACATTTGACCCTAAACTTTACTCATACATTTTCTACTATCTTTCTGTGTTGAATATTTCCTTGGACAGACCACTCTGGTTGGAGCGAAGATTTACACTGCATCAGCTGTCGATGACGATGAAAATATGGATGGAAATCTAACGTTTTCCTTGGTAGGCTTATAAGGTAGACTTAGGGTAGTTTTAATACATGTATCAGTAATAGTTATGTATCAAAACATTTATTTTTGCCTTAATGTCACTATTGAATGATAACCACCTAAAAATAATGTTGCAGCAAGTATTAAGTTATTCATGTTATATTTACCAAAACATGCTAAGTAATTTTTTTACTAAAACATTTTTTTTTCAGCCGTAACATGGTATATGGTTTGCATGTTGTTGTTGTTGTTTTCCTCAGGAGACCTCAAACGTTCCTTTCATTATAGACCCATTAACTGGTGACGTCCTAGTAAACAGATCGATTGATTACGAAAGCATGCGAGACCAGAAATATTTTAACCTGACGCTGAGAATTGAGGTAACTTCATTGTTTCATGCCAGTTCAATATGTCTGAATATAAAGGTCTTTGCTCAATCATGCGTATTTCTTATTAAGCGTTTGGTTTGTCTCGTGAGATAACCATGTAATGCTTGCAATCAAGGAACATTATTCCCCTCCAAAAAAGGATACTTGCAAAATTTCGAGGGCTAATATTGATCAACTATATATATATGGTAATTGTTCATGGCAAATCCAACATTCACATTATTTTCCGATGCTCCGTGATTGGTCAAGTGTCTATCACATGAACGTATAACGTATACTAGCATTAAAAAACGACAAGTGATAAATGTCTTTCGAAACCAAGCAACTTTTACAAAGTAATACAATTGAAACCCAAAAGTAAGTTGCCATCGGGAATTTGTGTTACCTATCACAAATAGCTTGGATCAGCAGACAACGGCTTTGTTTTAAACGTGCATACAACATTAAATACTAGAGTGCTCCCGCTTGCTTAGTATTCACATTTGAAGTCAAAGCATTATTTATTTAAATACATTAAACCAATTATTATTGTTTTTAACAATAGGCCATGTGATGTTCAGTAGCCCATAAGTCAAAGTTCAGATTTTCCTGAACTTACACTCACTTTGTGCCTACCTGGACACTATAGTACACTCACCCAATATTTACCTGTACACTTCTGTAACTTACCTATGTTTACATGTAACTACAGTACAATCATCCAGTGTATACCTCTACACTACTGTACACTTACCTAATATTTACCTTAACACTACAGTCAGTGCACTAAACCAATGCTTACCTACGCACTACAGTACACTCACCCATGCTTACCTTTTTTGCAGGATGCTGGACCAGGAACACTACGGACAGCCACCATGATGCTTCAGGTTCACGTGATGGACGCTGACGACAACGATCCGGCATTTGTCTACTCCGGATGTTTCGCCCACAACAACATCTGCGCATGGCCGAAATACACTGGTGCTCTTCAACTGAAGAAGGTTAGAATTATTTACAAACCGTCCCGAGACATGACGTTAAACTGCGCTCCTCTTTCCTTAGCACTTTTGGAGCTCAAAAGTGCCCTACTTCTTTTCTATCATTGTGTCTGCCTCCTCTTTTCCTAAGTCTGCCTTCATTGATCATCACACTGTCTCCTTAACTTTAAATTCTCACTACGTCCTAGACCAGTCCGTTTGCCGTGGACTGCGACGGGTAAGGGGGGATAAAGAGATCCTGGTGTTTGAGTAGCTGGCTATCTGAGGATAAACCACCGCAACACAATACTTTGGCTCCAAGTTCCCCTAGACCTGAGGCCCAGATGGCCCGCTCTGGGTCAACCGGCTGGTCATGCCGAGGGCGGTGGCTGGAGGGTCAATCAGGGAGCTGCTGTATCGGACACATGCCCGATGCAGTAGCTGACTGAGTATAGCACCTGTGTAGCCCTGGCGGGCTCATTCTGGACATCTGAATGGCCCGTCCCCTTGTTGGACTCGATGGCGGGTGGGGAGCACAGGTGCCGAACTAACAAGAAAATATATATGGATAAAAAAAAAACAATAAACTACTTGCCCCAGATTTAAGTCTGGGCAAGAGACGCCGTATTGAGGCAAAAAAGGAGGAGGCCACAAAAAGCTGTACTACCTGGCCATCATTTTTGGTGGTCAGGTGCAATGAGGAGGGGAAAAGCCTGACAAAGCTGAGCCCTTTCCTTATCCATAAAGGACTCAAGTCAGTAATGGGAGAGCCCAAGAGTGTGTCTAAGCTACACAAATCAATGGAACTTCTTGTAGAAGTAGATGGCAAGACACACTCCGATGGGCTTTTAAAATGCAGAAGATTCTGTGATCTCCAAGTGGAAGTCATGCCACACAAGAGTCTGAACATCAGCAGAAAACACACCTCTGAAGAAATAAGAAAGCCCTGTTGTCATGCTAAAGAACAGGTTCTCTGTGCTCGCTGATGAGAGTATGGAGATTGAGCAGCATGTCAAAACCAATACTCCGGGAGAACCCGGAGACATCATTTCTGACACAGGTTCTCCTCAGAGAACCCAGCCAGACACCCCAACCTCTACCGAATTAGAGGTTGACCAACTCCCTAAGGGGAGAAATCAAAGCGGAGAGGATGCCCGAGGTGAGAGAGGAGGAAAAAATCCGCTCTAACCAGAGGAATCTCCCCTCTCCAGAGAGAAACACTTCCCCCAAAAGGGGGTTGTCCTCCTCTCCATCCAAACCCAAGAATAAAAATACCAAGGTCACTGGAATAAAGGGAAGCCCCTCCGGGGGCCTCCCAAGACGTAATAGCTCCAAGTAGGTCATCTAGAATAAGCCATGGATTCCAGAATTGTACTGTGGAATTGTAGAGGCCTCAAGGCCAATTTTGAGGAAATGCAGCTACTGATGGACTCTGAGACTCCTGTAGCTGTCTGCTTACAGGAAACATTTCTGAAAGATAGCATCAGCTTCCGAAGCTACAGTGCTTACAGCAAGAATGTTGAGGATGCAGAGAGAGCATCAGGTGGAGTCTGTATCCTTGTGAAGGATAGCATCCCCCATGAGAGGGTAGAACTACAGACCACACTACAGGCCGTAGCAGCTAGGATAACCCTTCACAAGGTTATCACTTGCTGCAGCCTGTATCTACTACCAGGCGCTCAATTAAACCCAACAGACATGGAGGACCTATTGAAACAACTCCCTCGGCCCTATATAATCCTTGGGGATTTCAATGCCCATAACACCATGTGGGGATACTGACACAAGAGGTCGTATGCTGGAGGATATCTTCCTTCAACATGATTTATGCATACTTAATGATGCATCACCGACCTACTTGCACCCAGGAACTGGATCTCTCACATGCATTGACCTCACCGTATGAGTCCCTTGACTTCTGGACGACTTTAAATGGTCAGTTAGCAATGATCTACGGGGAAGTGATCACTTCCCAATCATCATTACTAACAATCTCCCCTCATTGGGACGACCTCAGCGGTGGAAACTGAATAAGGCCGATTGGGAACAATTCCAAAAAGGTGCTCCGAGGATATCACAGAAAATATCCTCGATGAACAGAACCCAGCTGATACCATTGCTAGCAAGCTACTTAGTATAGCCAGGAAAGTTGTCCCCCTAACCTCCGCAAATCCAAAACGGCCTAGAAAACCATGGTTTGATACAGCTTGCAAAAGTGCTATTGGCGATAGGAAAAAACGACTGGCTGCATTTATAAAGAATCCTTCCCAGGAAAACCTAAAGCTATTCAGGATAGCTAGAGCAAAGGCTAGACAAACCATACGGTCAGCCAAAAGGCATTCCTTGAAAAGTTTTGTCGGCAGTGGATGCCAAAACTTCTGCTAGAGCGGTTTGGAAGGCAGTAAGGCGAATCAAAGGGAAAGAATCAAATGCAATAGGGCATCTGAAAAACCAAGGACGAACTGTCACGTCCCCCAGAGAAATAGCTGACTGCCTTGCATCCTCAATAGCAGAAAAGTCATCCACTGCACACTACACGCCAGAGTTCCAAAAAGTCAAAACCAGGGAGGAAAGACACCCCATTGATTTCAGGTCAGAGAACAATGAAGACTACAACAAACCGTTCTCGCTTGAGGAACTGAGGGAATCGCTGGTCAAGTCACATGACACAGCACCTTCCCGAACCCTCATTGGCAGTTCTGCTAGGGGTCTATAACTGTGTGTGGCAAACAGGCGCTTTCCCAAACAGCTGGAGGAAAGCCACAGTTATACCGATACCTAAACTGGGAAGAGACGGCTCTGACCCAGCTAACTATCGACCAATAGCACTAACAAGCTGCATCTGCAAAACCATGGAAAGAATGATTAACAGAAGGCTGGTCTGGTACCTGGAGAGGAATAAAGTGATCTCCAACTACCAGTGTGGATTCCGGCAGGAAGCTTATATTAGAAATGCATTACTCAGAAGAGAACATCTAGTAGCTGTATTCTTCGATTTAGAAAAGGCCTATGACACAACCTGGAAACATGGCATTCTACGTGACCTTGAGCTTATGGGGCTAAAGGGACACCTCCCCCGTTTGTTAGGGGAATTTCTGAAAGATCGAAAATTTCAGGTTCGAGTGGGCAACTCCGCTTCTGACACTCATGACCAGGAAATGGGTGTACCCCAGGGCAGCATTCTGTCAGTCACCCTGTTCAACATTAAAATAAATAGCATCATAAATGCTCTGACCCCTGGCATAGAGTGCTCTTTGTATGTTGATGGCTTTGTCATTTTTACTTATGGGAAAAATATGAACACCTTAGAAAGAAAATTACAGCTATGTTTAAACAAAATTCAGGGTTGGGCAAACGATAATGGTTTTAAATTTTCGGACTCCAAAACAGTTAGTATGCATTTTTGTAATTTAAGGGGACTCCACCCAGATTTTTAGGCCTCACCTTAGATTCCAAATTTAATTTTCTCCCCACATTAAGGAACTTAAGAAGAAATGCCAAAAGTCATTAAACATACTTAGAGTACTGAGCAATACGGACTGGGGAGCTGAGAGAGATACCTTGCTGCTGCTATATCGGAGTCTAATTCGATCCAAGCTAGACTACGGATCCATAATATATGGAGCAGCAAGGAAGTCGTACCTAAAAATACTGGAGCCAATACAAAATGCTGCCTTTGTCTCTGTCTCGGCGCGTTTCGTACATCACACAATCACCTATCCCAAGTCTCCATGTGGAGGCTGGAGAACTCCCCATGGATATAAGAATGAAAAAGCTTGCAATGCATTATATAGTCAAGCTAAAATCCAACCCCATGAACCCTGCTTTCGACTCCATATTTAACCCCACAGAGGTAGAATTATACAATCGAAGGCCTAACGTCATAAAGCCGTTGGGCCTTCGAATGAGAGAACCCATCCAAAATTTAACCCCACCCATTGACCAAATCTCTAAAATAGAAACCCCTCAGAATCCTCCTTGGCTAATGAATAAACCCAAATTAAACTAATCCCTCCTTAATTTCAAAAAAGAAAATACAGACCCAAGCATACTACAAGTCCACTTTAGGGAACTGCAGGAGAGCTACGGAGATTGTGGCACCATCTACACAGACGGATCTAAAATGGATGGAAAGGTTGCGTGTGCCTGCTCCTTTCGGAACAAAACAATCTCCCGTAGACTCCCCGATGGCTGCTCCATCTTTACGGCCGAATTGCATGCAATATCACTTGCACTTATGGCCGTTAAAGCATCAGAAAGGAGGAAATTTATAATCTGCTCCGACTCCAAATCTGCATTGCAAGCTTTGGGGCGGATGAAGACTGACATCCCATTGGTACATAAGAGCCTGAAGCTGTTGGACCAAATAACAGCCGACTGTAGGGATGTCATCTTCATCTGGGTCCCCTCCCATGTTGGCATTGAGGGAAACGAAGCCGCAGACAGAGAAGCAAAGAGAGCCCTAAATCATGCGGTGTCAGGAACCCAAATTCCCTGCTCGGACCTGAGACAAAGTATTGCTTCTGCCACCTATAGAGAGTGGCAGAACCGATGGGAGGCTGAGACTCACAATAAACTCAGGCAGATTGTGGCGGATGTCAGGTGGCGGTCCACATCTAAGGGTCTGACAAGGCGTGGTAGCACGACCATGTCCAGACTAGGATTGGCCAAACCTATATCACGCACTCTTTTGTGCTGAAGAGAGAGGAGCCCCCACTTTTTGAGTACTGTGACTCTCGCCTCACCGTGGAACATATCCTCGTTGATTGCCCCAGATACCAGGATTTCAGGGCGAAATATTTTAGAGCCACTAATTTAAAAACACTATTTGATAATGTCGACCCTGGGAAGGTACTGGGCTTTATCCTGGAAGTGGGGCTATCTACGAAGATCTGATTTATGAATTTGTGAACATGTACTATTTACATTAGATTTTTACCAAATAATTAAATTTTTACTACCTTTACTATTTTAACTGTGAATAGACCTTGATTTTAATGATATGACTGTATAGAATTTGGCCCTTGTTGTTTAGAGAGAGAGTAGTCCTTAAGGGACTGCAGGCACGACATGGCCTAAATTGTGCCGATGTGCCTAAAATCAAAATCAAATCAAATCAATTATTTACAAAACTCCCTCTGTCTTTATGTATGTCCGTACACAAGTGTATAGTGCCACTCATGCTGATTGTGTACAATAACATGTTTCTATTATTATCTTAACTCCATCTCTAAACAATTTTCCACTTCGAACTCTCTCTTTGAATACTTTGAACACTGTCTTTGAACATTGTCTTTGAACACAGGGACACTCTCTTTGAACACTGGAACACTGTCTTTGAACACTGTCTTTGAACACTGTCTTTGAAGACTGTCTTTGAACACTGTCTTTGAAGACTGTCTTTGAACACTGTCTTTGAACTCTCGCTTACATAAATTGAAAGACACATTTAATGTTTTTGAAATCCCTAAATCACAAGTCTGTGTAGACAGCATTGAATAGTTGCTCTGCATGTAATCCATTGCCAGAACGATGTGATCAAAGTGTACCCAGTACCAAATAAAGTCAATGGCTATGTCTCAATCAATGCTGTCGATGGTGACGCTGACATTGGCAACGAGATCGTCTTTTCCATAGCCTCCAGTAAGTCTTTGTGACTCATTACATTGCTATGCCTTCCCAAATTGGGCTGCGGGCGATTGTAACGGGTCCTTTTAGATGGGCCTTCTCTAGTAAGTTCTGCTATATGTAATGGACTAGCAAACGACTTTCCAAGATTCTAGTAGAAGTATAATTTAGGAACCGAAGATTATTATTAAAAAGACTTTTTAGAGGGGTGAGGGAGATGTTAGGATATATGGGACAAACAATTTACGAGGCAGTGTTATAATGCAGAGAAGGAAAACAAAAAGTGGTTTGAACAAAATAATATAGTCTAATGAACTAGGTCAATGTATGGGATAATGGAATTTACGGGCCAAAAGTATATCGTGAGTATCAGCTAATTCTGCTAATACATTGAATATATATATATATATATATATATATATATATATATATATATATATATATATATATATATATATATATATATATATATATAAATATATTAATTAAAAGCGTCATGATTTAAATACCAAAATGTCTTATGCAACATGGTCCATCTCTTGATAGTGTGATTCAATGAAATGCTATACCAACTTACTTGCTGTCGAAGGGAATACCCTAGTTTTAATACGATCCCAACACTTACCAGGATCCCTTCAAGGGTCCTCTTATTTATTTCGCTGAATAGTCGCTGAATGAACTCTTTATGTTGTCTGTTGTATTTATGTGTATTTTTCTGTTGTGTTGTCTTTATATGAGAAACGAGTCCTTGTAATCACAACAAATTTCCGTAAGGATCAATAAAGCAGTCTTAGTCTTAGTCTTAGTCTTAGTCTTATTTAGTTGTTCCTTTCCGTTTCATAACTTAGCCATTTTATTCTTTTATTGCTATTGCTGTTTGTTTGGGGTTGTTTTTTGTTTGTTTGTTTTTGTTGTTGTTGTTGTTGTTTTAATTGTTGCCACAAATAAAAATTATAATCTATTTTCAGCTATTCCACCTGGCCAAGAAAGTAATTTTAAAGTAGAGACTGTGAAATCCGCAGTCGGCAAAGAATACACAGCTAACGTCATCTCACTTGTGGATCAGAACCTGTCCGAGGGTTTTGAAATATTTCTAAAGGTGAGATTGGACATCAGTTGTGTACTCTGACAATCACTTGTGACACTCTTATTTCCTTATCTTATAAGTCGAGGCGAGCTAAGGTGGACCTAAGAGGTCATGGACCTAAGAGTCATGGACCTCGAAAACTTTCCTTATTTTAGCTGATTCCCTTATTACATAACGTTACCAGGCAGTGGTCAGTGGGGTGGTCATTTTAGTTCAGGGCGTGAAAACCATCTCCATGGCTTTGCATGGCTCTGCACCAAAAGATTATAAATTGCCTAGGGAAAACATTTTAAGGCATAGCTCTGCCTTTGATGAGCCTCACAAGTTGTCCAACATCTGGAAATGAAATCTGCAAGTGGCCCTGTGCCCAACGTCTGAGAATCACTGTTGTAAGTTACAGCATTTCTTGAAAGAACACAATCTTGTATCCTACAGATATAACCCATGTTCTATTGCATCATTCTGAAGATTTAGGAATCTCAACTTGCTAGTTTTCCTACACACACTGTCGAGGGTTTCAAATGAAAAATGAGAAGGTTTTTTTGTTATAGAGTACGACATTAAACTGAATCTGGTTTACGACTTAGCGCATATATCCCACACTTCTTACCATCAGTTTACTTTGTACATATCTGAACTATGCTGTGATGTCTTTCGTCTGGGATTGCGTTACAACCTAACTAACTGTTGCTTCAATTGTTTTGTATAACTTTGTTTCATCTCTTTAATGATACCGCAGGCTGAAGAGAAATCAGAAAACAAAAGATATGTTATCGCCATGATCTTGTTTACTGTAAGTTTGTTTTTTCAATACATATTCTTAAAATCGTTTATTTGTAACCATCTTATTATTGAGTCTGTTTACTTTTTTATTTTATTTTTTGGTCATAATTGTTGTTGTTTATTTTTTTTAATTGACTATTCAGGCAACAGCAGGGGCTACATCAGCACAACAACAGCAACAAGGTGAGGAGCATTTACTGAGTTGATATATCCACCACGTTTACAATGACGACTTTAAAGATTCAATATTGGAACAGATAATCTGATGAAATCGTTT
Source organism: Biomphalaria glabrata (assembly GCF_947242115.1). Classification (NCBI taxonomy): domain Eukaryota; kingdom Metazoa; phylum Mollusca; class Gastropoda; family Planorbidae; genus Biomphalaria; species Biomphalaria glabrata. The sequence goes on from NC_074712.1 coordinate 41,959,427, forward strand.
ATGATTTTCTAGTTCTAAAGTGAAGTTTTATGATTATTTTGTTTTGGTCTATGACAGTCTATGTGTATCTCTAGGTCTGACTTTCTTTTTTTTTTCTTCTTTTTTTATACAAGTGTACAAGAAAGACACACGTTTTGATTACCGTATGGAATTATCAGGCCCATGTCTATGTTAAGTTAAAGGAAACACTACGCTGATGTTGTTTACGTGAAAATCTCTCAATGAAAACTTCTGCCAGTTGAGACCTGCTTCTTTGTCCACATCTGATGAAAACAAAGATTTATTCCGCTGTGTCTTTTAATATATTTTTTTTTGTCTTCTTCGCCTGTCTTCAACAAGGGTTTTTTGTTGGGTCTCAAATGTGTGTCCCGAGGTTTTTGTGAGAGCTCTCGAAATGTCTCTCTCAGAGGCCATCTGCTGCCATCTACTTTCCTCTATGCCAGAGAGAGAGAGAAATGACGCCTGAGTTGATCTTTATATCGCTTAAGGGGAGGGGGGCACCTCTCTTACGCCGTCTTCTTTTAAGTTTGCCATGCGGGATAAGTATCCAACCAAGGGCTTATACCAAGTTCTAACAGAAAGAGTTTGAATTCTTTTACTTTTTTACTTTTCTTACATACTGTATGTGTACTATTATACACTGTAAACAGAATATTACGTAACATTTCGCTCTGTACATTTTCGAGTTATTTTCTCTTTATTTTAATTAATCTTTTAATTCCAGACAGCAGCAGCAGCAACAGTACACGAGTTGAAGACTACAGCAGCCTTGAGATCGCCCTGATCATTGTAGTATCTATCTTGGCCGCCTTCTTGTTCAGTATGATAGTGGGAGTTGTCATCTTCAGCTGTCTACGCAGAAAGTCCAGCGACAGGGAAAGCTTTTCTACCAGTATGTAAGCAAAGTAAGTCAAATAGATTCCTTCGGCAAACAATTAGTTTACTGAAAGTTTGATTTTAAATAGGCATTGAAATACTTTATGGATTTACAACTATGTGTGTAGCATAGCGCTTTCCCTGTTTCTCAATATCTACTTGTTTTTGTTTTTTTTTTATATCTTATCTTTGTTGTTTTTTTTCTGGCAATCAGAATTTAAAAAAAAAAAATAAGTTTATGCTTATATGATACAGACGTTACTTCAAAAAAGAAGATGATTACGTCCTACGCGTCATGCATTTAGTCATGCATATTAACCAATGACCTAAACTCCGCCAAGTCACTGGTTTTCCTGGCTAGCTCAGGCAACCCATTCCATGCTCTAATAGCGCTAATGAAGAAGGAGCTTTTGTAAAAAAAAAATGTCCTAGCATATGGAACAAGGAATGTGCCTTTATCTTTTTGTCTTTCTTAGTATTTTATTAAATTTTGTTTTTGTATTTGAAGATTATGATGAAGATTATAGCATGTGAACTTCGTAAATAGAAGATCGTTTTAAAATCAGAAAGTTTCATGGAGAGAAAGAATTTGTAAGTTAACTAACTGCAAACCTAAGAAGTGAGAGAAATCACATTCACGACATCAAAACCCAAGAAATGGGAGACAATACCTTCACGCTGGCAGAAGAAAAACGCCAGAGAAGAAAAGCAAGGCCAATGACACTAGCTCCAGCTGGAATATTCCGGGCTCACATAGGTCTCATCAGCCACATGAGGAGGCATAAAACCCTCAGCCCCCTGGAGGACAAAGTGGTCATCATCGAACCACGATAGACGAACTCTATATATGTATATATATATACTACTCGAATTTGACCCGGGAATTTCAAATATTGAAACTTGTAAAAGTGTTTAGCTCTTCAATAGAGATAAATTTAGGTCTTTTCTTTTAATTTTGGCCCCCTCCCGGTTCTGGATGTGGGAGGGACATGAAACATACACATCAATCTCCGCCTTGATCTAAAAACATTTATGCCAGGTTTTATAAACGATTTAGATTTCTATGCATGACATACATACATACATACATACATACATACATACATACATACATACATACATACATACATACATACGCCTTACTTTATGCTTTATAGTATTGATATATACAACATATTTACATTAAGATGTAGATTATATTATTTAAATAAATGAGAAGCCAAATTAGAAGCTTGTTTAATGTGCAAAATGAACGAGAAAAATCAAAGCAGTATTCTCTAACCATAATTAATAACTTTCAAAGTATAATATCGTAAGATGGACATGCACTTACCTAGCACAGGAAGTACCGCAACCTCCTAGGCTTAGGTATAAATACAAAATCATTAAGCACAATTTACCGCCTTTACATTCAAACAAATAAAAAACATGAATTTTTGTTAAAAGGATCGTCAAAATGACCTTCACTGAGTGTGGATAGAGATTTTATAACAGTGAACTGAAGCTCATTTATGTGGACATGGTCAAGATAGTAGAAGATACCTCTAATAAACCTTTACACGCAATACATGCATACACTAGTCTTGATATTCACTGCCAGTACCAAAAGTCCATGGCACCCTCCTTCAACCATTTTGAATCGGGATGTGTGACTAGGAGTCGAAAACTGCCTGCCTGCCTATCCATTGGGCTCAGGTTCGAATGCTGACTTGTGGCTTGCTGAGCACCTTAAAGACATCACAAAAACACCCTCCTCCCCGCCCCCCCCCCGGTCCACATACGAGACATAGTAGTAATGCAGTAAGCATAGCATAAAAGATGCGCTAAATAAAAGCAATTAAAGGTGAAAAAAGGTCTTTCTTATCCGCATTATTTTGGCTACGAATAACAATAATTATTGGTGGTTGTCTTAGTATTAGTTAGATCTAGATGTTTCTAAGTCACTGTTGTCCACTCACAGCCCTTAAGTGGCCACTTAACAGCCTTTTAGTCAGCGTTGTTTATTGGGACTTAAGTACCTTTCTAAAAGTAGCTAGCCCGCTCCTCCTCTCTCTTCTCAAGTTTATTTGAACTGAAACCAAACTGAAAACTCGTGTGGCACAGTTAGGCGTCAAAGTTCAGTCATGTAGAACTAGGCGAAACCTTGTGGTGTGGCACAGTGAGGCGTCAAAGTTCAGTCATGTAGAACTAGGCGAAACCTTGTGGTGTGGCACAGTGAGGCGTCAAAGTTCAGTCATGTAGAACTAGGCGAGACCTTGTGGTGTGGCACAGTGAGGCGTCAAAGTTCAGTCATGTAGAACTAGGCGAGACCTTGTGGTGTGGCACAGTGAGGCGTCAAAGTTCAGTCATGTAGAACTAGGCGAGACCTTGTGGTGTGGCACAGTGAGGCGTCAAAGTCCAGTCATGTAGAACTAGGCGAGACCTTGTGATGTGGCACAGTGAGGCGTCAAAGTCCAGTTATGTAGAACTAGGCGAGACCTTGTGGTGTGGCACAGTGAGGCGTCAAAGTCCAGTTATGTAGAACTAGGCGAGACCTTGTGGTGTGGCACAGTGAGGCGTCAAAGTTCAGTCATGTAGAACTAGGCGAGACCTTGTGGTGTGGCACAGTGAGGCGTCAAAGTTCAGTCATGTAGAACTAGGCGAGACCTTGTGATGTGGCACAGTGAGGCGTCAAAGTCCAGTTATGTAGAACTAGGCGAGACCTTGTGGTGTGGCACAGTGAGGCGTCAAAGTCCAGTTATGTAGAACTAGGCGAGACCTTGTGGTGTGGCACAGTGAGGCGTCAAAGTTCAGTCATGTAGAACTAGGCGAGACCTTGTGGTGTGGCACAGTGAGGCGTCAAAGTTCAGTCATGTAGAACTAGGCGAGACCTTGTGATGTGGCACAGTGAGGCGTCAAAGTCCAGTTATGTAGAACTAGGCGAGACCTTGTGATGTGGCACAGTGAGGCGTCAAAGTCCAGTCATGTAGAACTAGGCGAGACCTTGTGATGTGGCACAGTGAGGCGTCAAAGTCCAGTTATGTAGAACTAGGCGAGACCTTGTGGTGTGGCACAGTGAGGCGTCAAAGTCCAGTTATGTAGAACTAGGCGAGACCTTGTGGTGTGGCACAGTGAGGCGTCAAAGTTCAGTCATGTAGAACTAGGCGAGACCTTGTGGTGTGGCACAGTGAGGCGTCAAAGTTCAGTCATGTAGAACTAGGCGAGACCTTGTGATGTGGCACAGTGAGGCGTCAAAGTCCAGTTATGTAGAACTAGGCGAGACCTTGTGATGTGGCACAGTGAGGCGTCAAAGTCCAGTTATGTAGAACTAGGCGAGACCTTGTGGTGTGGCACAGTGAGGCGTCAAAGTCCAGTTATGTAGAACTAGGCGAGACCTTGTGGTGTGGCACAGTGAGGCGTCAAAGTCCAGTTATGTAGAACTAGGCGAGACCTTGTGATTCAGACTACAGAGCAGTAAAGAGAAATGAATGAAGCTTGTTAAAACAAACGTCCATTTGCGAATCATCTCCTAATTTACAACGAATTGAAATATACTCAAATACTGTTAGGATTAATATTTCTAGCATCGCTCATCTCACTTCCTTTGTATTCCTTACTATTGGTCAATGTGACAATTAATTGCTTGGATACAAAGGTTTCAGTTCGAACTTTCTTGACCGATTTGGACGTTTTACTCTGAGACGTCTTCAGCTGTATAATAAATGTAAAGGAAAATAATTTAAAGAAAAGAGCATCACAGACCAAACGCTAAATCTATATCACATATGGATGGCTGTCTGGTAGTGTGATATGCACTCTGGACTGTAGTCTCGATGGTCCCGGGTTCGAACTCTGCCGTCCTGCGGAAAGAATGGGCTATGAATGTAATTTAATTCTGAGGGAACATCCGAACTGTCTAAAACAAGTGTACAGTATAAAGGTCATTGACAAGATACAATGGTGTACAGAGAGAGTTTAGTTTCATGTCTATAGCTAATATTAGCTTTTGTGTTATCTAAATAATGCCGTTATATTAAGTCGACCACATAAAGTAAACTATTTAGATCTATGTAGCGGAGGGACAATATCAGAGCAATATTAACGGTGTCATTTTTTTTATTTTATTCCATAGCGGCAGGCAGTAATGTCATAGCAACACGGACCAAGCTAATGTGATACAATGCTAAATGTTGAAGATCTGAAATTCTTTCGATGCAGTTTACACATTGATTTGTGTCTATTCTTAGATTAAAACTTAGCAACTTACAAGATCTTCCAACAATTCTCCGCACTCCCCATGACGTCACGGAGTAGGTATACATGTAAATATCTTGCCTGATCTGTAAAACGAACTTCCCTATTTCTAGACCATCTCCATGGTTTTAGGTTTCACGATAAATTGTATTTGATTAACTATTTTAATTATATGCCGAATTGTTGTTGTTGTTTTTTTTTTGTGTATATTTATATTTTATACAATTATGACCGTGACTATCTACGTGTTTCTCATAGATTGTACTAGTTGATAGGAAGCTGGTTTTATAAATATGCATATTTACACGTGTTGAAATTGTTAATGGGAAATTTAAAAAAATGTTTAAGTAATTTTTATATCTAAATATAAAGACCAAAGTAAATTTTTATCTGACTAATCAATTTATTTTTTTAAACGGCTTTATTTTTTTTATTTCCTTATTTTGTCCTAGGGTTGAGAGTTTTTATTATTGATGTGCCAAAGTATAAGATGTGTTTGTGGGTGTATTAGATGTGTTTGTGGGTGTATAGGATGTGTTTGTGGGTGTATTAGATGTGTTTGTGGGTGTATTAGATGTGTTTGTGGGTGTATTAGATGGGTTGAATGGTTAAATTGTGGAACTGCGTGTGACTCGAACTGTTCCCATTGAGGATGTTTATCATATATACTGTATACTTGACCTAGTCTACAACTGACCTGGACAAGATGTATATGTCAAAATAAAAGGGGGAGGGGTGGAGAAAGTAACGATCACTTGTCTCAATAGGCTACAGCTGGTGAGCTGTACAGCTGTTTAATGTAAAGAAGGGAGGGGGCTCATTTGTAGTTAGACTTTTTGCAGACGTATGGTATCAAGGCAACCAGAATTTAAAAAAAAAAGAAGTTTATGCTTTATGATGCACTTCCAGGGCCGGCCTTAGGCAAAGACAAACTTGGGCATCCTATTGATGGTGGGGCCTCGCACAGGGCTTTAAAAAATGTAGAGAAAAAATTGCGAAACTTGGATCAGATCTCATAGTAGAACACTGACTCTTAGAACACTGACTCTTAGAACACTGACTCTTAGAACACTGACTCTATGTTTACAAGTCTTAGAACACTGACTCTATGTTTACAAGTCTAACTCTGTATCTACTGACTGTAATTGCGATAGATCATTTCAATTATTTGTCCACTTAGACACATGCAGGTTTATAATAAATAGTGTAATTTTAGTTTTTCACTTCTTCGTTTTAATTTTTGTAAATTTCATTTAGGGCAACCAAAATCACTGCACCTAGAGCCTCCTAGTATCCAAAGCCGGCCCTGGCACTTCCTTTGAAAATTGAAAAAAAAATGACTCCGTTAAAATATATTTTTTAAAAAAAAACTTCTACATGTCTGAACCAATCACATCCTCAAACAATCCCCTTTTTAATTTAAATCGTAAGACCGTTTATTTTAACAGTGACAGAGCATTGAAAAATTTGCGCGCGGTCATTTACACATTTGAAATGAATCTGTGGTCAGTTTAAAAAGAGTTTATTAGACTCATTTTATTTAGGGCATAATAGCCGCAAAATGTTTACAAACTGTATTCGTAAATTCGTAAATTTCAATGATGATGTAAGGAATAATGAAAGGGAGATATTACTTAATTTGGTCAAGATTTGTTTATTTCAATTAAGACATCATTAAATCTGCTTGTCTAATCTAATGTCTTATAATGTGTGTCTTCCATCTGTCTTGCGTCCTGTGTCTTGTATTCTACATATAGACTATAAATATAGCCCATTGTTTCAACAATAGAATAGTTTATTTCATAAGTATTTTTACTTTTGTATCATTGATTGTTCTATTAACGCAGTGTCTATAAACACGACTGTTCTATTAACGCAGTGTCTATAAACACGACTGTTCATCCGTTGTTTAAGGCGCTTTCATTTATTGTATTTTCTTCCACTTTGTTTGAAATTTGCAAAAGTAAAAAATAAAATTATTTTGTACAGTTGATCTTTTTTTTTCTTATTCATACGAGTAGAATGATTTTTTTTATATTAGTTTTTATATCCATACCTGTTTTTAATGTTGACTTTGTTCAAGTTTGATATAATATAAAAGTAGAATTACTTCCATTAGTCTAAAGTTAATTATGTTTTGCCAAAATCATGTGATGACTACCTAAGAACAAATAAGGAACTAACTTAATCGTAAAGGTCAACCCTGAAACAATGCTCGTTGTATGGCCTTGTTTGTGACAATTTGATTCATTCCTGGGATTTAGACCAGGTAAACTCTTAAGTCTCTGTGACTCAAGATCAGCTGTTGGAGTTGCAAAGATATGAAAACAAAGAAAGAGACGGTGCAATATCCTGGTCAACTGCGCACTTGACATGAGTAAACTCTTTCCATTTCTGTCCCAGAATGTTCATGTTAAGTCATTCAACCGAAGACCCAGTTTACTTTACTAATAATAATTATAATAGTAAAACATTTTCTCTTTTAGCTTTGATACTATTAAAAGGTAATTTTTTTTTTTTAAGTTAATTTTCTCAAAATTAACCCATTATTGTCTAAACTGAAGGAAGTGTTTACTTACTTTAGTTTTGGTAAAAGTGCTGGCCACATGACACTCTCGTTAACCGTTGGCAAAGGAACGAATCATCTGCCTTATAGATCGCAAGGTCTGAATGGGGAACTTTACCTTAATTTTACTTTACCACAATTAATTATAATCGGGTATATTTATTTTTATTTCGAATATTGATATCTAAAAGCAAGAAGATTAACTCTCCAAGAGATATTCAGGAAATTCAACTTAATGATAACCTCAAGACAAAATACAAAGGGTTAAAATTTAATCTTGTAATCATTTTGAAAAAGATCTTCTGTAACAGAAATACCCAGCGTGATGGCGATCTACACATTCAGAGGCGCTGTGCTTAGTGGAGAGTGTGTATGTGTGTGTTCCCAAAGTAGTGACGACGATGAGGAACGGAAGCGTTAGTTTTTGGTGGTGCAGATAAGTGAAACCCTGAGCTGGTCTGTTCGAATTAATGTTAAGAAGTCACCGGGCAAGAGTTGGAGGGAAGGTTTCTTGGTGGTAAAGCGCTTTGCTTCCGAAAAGGAGGGCCCAGGTTCGAATCCTGTATTTTTAATTTCGGGATCATTAGGGCGTCAATGAGTCCACCCAGCTCTAATGCGTACCCTAAATTAGTTGCGGAATAGAAAAGACGTTTGGTCGTTGTGCTGGCCACATGGCACACTCGTTAACCGTGGGCCACAGTAACAAATGGCCTTTAAATCATCTGCCCTATAGAACGAATGGTCTGAAAGGGGGAACTTTACTTTACTTTCAATTTGTATACTACTAGATTTGTATATCAGGTTCAATCTGAAAAATATTATTTAAAAAATTTATATTAAGTTTTGTTTTAAGAAAGATGTTTTCTCAAGATTTTTAAAGTTAGTTCGTTTAAATATAATACGCCTACATCGGTTTAGTTGTACTTGCTGAGTTGTACTAGCTGAGTGGAGCTACAAACTAACGTGGTCGAAAGGCTACGTGCGTTTAAACATAGCTTGGCTTGGTTACCTATGAAGGGGGCTTGAGGTTCGACACCCGACTCGAGCAGAGTTGTGTTTACTTAGCGCCTAAAGGCAGCACGGAAAAACCTTCTCCCAGATACCCCCTCCTCCCCCACTGATCCACGAATGAGATTGGACCATAGCGCTCTGAACATGCCATAAGCATGAAAGTAGCGCTATATAAAAGCTATAATTTATTTATTTATCAACCAACATATATCCCACTTCTGACACCATATCATGAGCATGTTCTGCCCCTAACGATGTGCTATTCATTTCCTACAGACTGTTGCCCACAGTGTTTGCATTAAGTCTGCTTAATGTGTCTTCCGGGAAAGAGTTGAGAACTATTAAATTGTGAGATTTGAGAATAACGAGAGATAACTGCCACTGTCTTCTAGGGGGTGATTTATGTCGAGAAGTTGTGTCCCTTTATGATTTCACCTTGATTTCGTCCCAAGTTAAAGCACATTTCACCTGCTTTACTTCAGCCCCTAGCACTCTAACATCCCCACAGGTATATTCTACTATCCCCACAAGTATATTCTACTATCCCCACAGGTATATTCTACTATCCTCACAGGTAGATTCTACTATCCCCACAAGTATATTCTACTATCCCCACAGGTATATTCTACTATCCCCACAAGTATATTCTACTATTCCCACAGGAATATTCTGCTATCCCCACAGGTATATTCTACTATCCCCACAAGTATATTGTACTATCCCCACAGGTATATTCTACTATCCCCACAAGTATATTCTAATATCCCCATAAGTATATTCTACTATCCCCACAAGTATGTTCTACTATCTCCACAGATATATTCTACTATCTCCACCAGTATATTCTAAAATTCCACACAAGTATATTCTACTATCCCCACAAGTATATTCTAAAATTCCACTCAAGTAGATCTAACCCAGCGGCCGATATGTGAGTAAAGAAGCGCAAGCATCATCTGGGAAACTTTTTTTTAGGAAGTTTACAAATTATTAGGTCCACAATGAATGACCAGTGTCCGTGTGTTAGACTCTACCTGCATGTTAATTAAGACTTAATTTCTACTAAGTGGTTGCTTTTCCTGCCTGATTCAGGCTACCCGTTCTGCACTATTGAACAGTCTTTATCGTTAAAAATTAGCATTCTGTAGTCATCGAGAAGTACATAGAAGTCTATTTATAAAGCGCTGGTTATGTGTGTGTATGTGTTTTTCGTGAGTGAATGTTGTTCGTATGTGCATCTATATTGTTATTGTACAGTAGTTACGCTGAGGTTGTCAATTGTAGTCAAATCGATTTTCCATTTGATTGGATCAATAAAAGTTATCTTATCCAATAATCTTTTTTTTTAATGCCTGACTTGAGTTTTTTGACGTTTGTTGTTGTTTTTTATCAACAAACTATGGATTTGAAACATACAAAATCAAATTACGTCAGTAAACTAAAACTGAAATTATAACATACACTTCAATTGGTGGAAGTTTAAACTTATTTAATACAATACCTATTATGACTACCTCTACTTAGAAGCCAAAGGATGTATCATATTTTCTTGTTTATTATGTATAGCTGCAATGGGGGGTTTTAGAATGTAATTACTTTGCATTTCTATTTACAAGTTTGAAATTCAAATGTATGTAATAAATGAAAGCTAGCCCATCTAGTGTTTTTCTTTTTCTTTCTTTTGTTTGTTTGGGGGGGGGGGGGATGGCACTGTAGCATACAGAAATGTGTGACTTTTGCACACGAGAAAAGGTTCTTTCTGGAGTTAGTAGCAGGCTACCTCCCCTCAGCAAGTGTAGTGCAGTAAACGCTGAAAAGTCTCCCAGCTGAGCCTCGGCGCCAAATGCTTTCTGTGATAACATCAATCTTCACATCCCTGTAATAACGTTTGACTTTAAGTGATACTCATATTTATTGATACTCTTTATATGTCCTTATTGATACTCAAATGTATGACCTCAATGTAAATATGACGATGTTCGTTTCTCGAAAAAGTAAACGCTATCACCCTCTTGACAGAATGTCACACAACTCTCACACGCTGCTTTAGTTTTTGTTTTTGTTTTCTTTGTTTGTTTGTTTGTTTGTTTGTTTGTTTTCAGATTGTTTGAATCTCTTTGTCGGCTAGAATACGACGTAATATGGTAATTGGCCTTGACGAAAACAAATGGCCAAGGAAAGTGACTCTCTAGCATTATTAAGTGTAATTCAATTGTCAGCAGAGCAACTCAACAACCGGAAACAGACGGCTATTAATTTAAAGTGAGCCAATAGTCATGCGCAAGCCGTGAATGACGACGTTTTAAAGCATGGTATTGTTAATTATATCTTCTGAATGGCCTTTCAGATGACTGCATGGTACAAAGTTCAGTTTGAACACCAAAAAAAGTAATGAATGGGTGCTATATGCTATGTACACTAATTTAATACTTCTCGTTATCTTCATCTAAGTCGTATTTTTATCAACAATAAATTGCTTTGTTTTGAATCACTTGTAAATATTTTTTGATGTAATTACTTTTTTTTTTATGAAGCTGATAGTGGTCTCTGATCAGATAAGATTGGATTGGGTAGGATTGGTTCTGATTAAATTGGATTGGATTCGGATCGGATCATCATTGAGTATATGGATCGAGCCCACGACATTCGCGTTATTTTGGGAATTCCCAGACTTCCACCCAAATTTTTATTTCCAGCTTTTTTTTAAAACTCTTGGTATTGTAAAAAATGTATTTGTTTAACAAAGCTGAGTCTACTTATCACTTCTACTTTAATGGTATTGACTAAACGATCTAAAGTTAGCCAAGTTTCTTTCCTTTATAAAGCTCTCTTCAAAATCAGTCTATAGTCTATGGCTTCTGAAGACATGAAGAAATTATATTGTTAATAGCTCTGCTCCTGAGCCGACGCCTATGGTGCACACTAACGCACAGTTTAGCATGGGGTATGAACGGAATGTTTAGACTTTTGACAAGCAAGGAGAGACAGTGGATTTCAGTCTAAGTGAAAGGAGAAATAGAACTAGAGCTTGGTTTGATCCGTCTAGGCCCTAGAGTCATAGAAAGAATCATCGCCAGTGGACAGGTAGCAAGGAACAGCTTAATGGTTCTGTGAGGTGGTCTGGGCAAGAAAGTGTGTAACAGTGAAAGGGCCGTTCCTACGACTGGAAAACATTCCAGGTGGTTTGGGAAGGTAACCATTCTTGGGACAACCAGAGAGGATAGAGAGCGACATGGACCGTGAGCCTCTAACAGTGTAGACTAGAGACGACACAGGGATGTGAAGATTGATGTGACACAGTGAACCTGTAACAGTGTAGGCTAGAGACGACACAGGGATGTGAAGATTGATGTGGCACAGTGAATCTGTAACAGTGTAGGCTAGAGACGACACAGGGATGTGAAGATTGACGTGGCACAGTGACCCCTGTAGACAAAAGAAGATTCACCAACCATACTGCTTTCTATGTTTGTGCTGTCCTCAAATCACCTGTAAATAAACAGCAGTCATCCTTTACAGTTAACCTTAAGTTGGGTTGTCTGCCTTTGCCTGAAGTTTACGATAGGTATGTATTTTCTCATAATGAAAAGTAACAAGTTTAAATACTGAATTAAACAAGAATAAAACATTTCACAGAGACTTCAATATTCACACGGCTGTCTAAATATAATGTGGCAGTTGTTGTTTTTTTCCTAAAAGCATAAATCAAATGCCAAAAGTCCTCCCTAGCTATACAACGTCAAGATATGAGAGCTCGATTGGGTGAACCATAGTTTTAAAAATATACTTAGAATTTACGTTTCTATTAAGGCAGATAGTGTCAACATGAGACTTCATATCACTTCAGTTCTTTGATTCAGTAAGCTAAGAAAACAAAACTGAGCAACGAAATTTTAAAACATCAATGGCAGAAATCGGGTAGGACATAGCAAGTTACTGTGAGCACTTTATGTAGGAGATATATTGAAATCTACAATACAAAATTGGGCGATAACAAATGAAATTAAGATCCAAATCCACAATGAAATAGTGGACAACATCACAACCATGATGTAGTTGGAAATGTAAATGTTTTGTTCTGTGTTATTTTTAAACATTTAAGATAAATAATTTGGTCACAGCTAACATTAAATATATTACAATTAATAAGTTCTGTACTTTGTATAACCTGCTCTACAGTGTTAAGAAATGAATCATTTGTTATGGAGGTAGATACATTAAGACTTAGTTGTTTTTCTTTTTGGTCTGTCCCCCGCACGTCAAATCCCTTTGTTCACTTTGCGCTGCCAAGCGTCACAGTCCCCTGACAAAAGATATAACAAGAAAAAAAAATGCAGTAAAAATGTCTGAATCAGCTTGGAGAAACCCAACGACTTAGTTTAAGTCCCTAATTAGTATGGACAGATGGATTAATATATGGATATACGCGTTGAACGTAATTTTTTTTTAAGAAACGTCTGTATTTTATAAGATATAATGCCATTACAAGATAGAAACTGCTACATTGTATTTAATAATATGCTTTTATTTTTTGATAAAGTCTCTACAAAGCTGATATCAATTCTGTTTGTCTGGTCCACATTTTGTAAAGTTGTATTTTCCTCTCAGCTCCTATTCTCTGATCACGTGAAAACTTTACACATTTATTCATTGTCCTTAACAAAACATGAATCAATTTGTAAAAATACCTAATTAATTAATTAATTAATTAGTGGTAATTTGGAAATAAAACTTTGAAAGAAAAGAGGAACATCGGACCCAACATATTTCAACAAAATTTATTGTAATACAATTTATTAATAATTATCATTGTTAGTCGTTCGTTTGCAGAAATGATTCAATGATACGGGCAGTCCTATCAAATCAAGAAATGGATATTACTGTAATATTGAACTCTCATTCAAAACATCAGCCCGTATTAATGAAGCTTTGTATCTCAGAAACCATTTATGAAAAATTGCTACGCTGATAGATAGCAATGTCTTCGATTCGGAAGATATAGGATGAGCGCAGTTGCGACCTGCATATTTTCCCCAAATGATGCAGACATAGCTGTTGTACGCTGGAGGTCTCTTGTGCCTGTCTTCTGCAAAGGCTTTTCTCTGGGCCTCCAATGTATGTCCCGCGGCCTTTGTGAGAGCTCTCCAACTGTCTCTTTCAGCTACTTTCCTCAATGCCAGTGAAAGCGAAATGGCACCTGAGTTGATCTTTATATAGCTTGGGGGGACACCAATGAAATGCCGTTCTCCTTTAAAAGATCGCCTTTGACATGTGGTCGTTCTAGCATAACTTAACTTAGAAAATCGACCTTCACTTAATGACACACGTGACCTCTCTTGTTTGCTGTGTAAAACGACGTACCATGTTAACACGTGTAATTGTCAATCCTTCGTCTTAATTAACTTTGATGCTTAACATTCACTCATACAGTTCCGTCACACCATGGAGCCCACTCTTAACTCTTATATCTTAAGCCACTCCCTTTACGGATGGTTTGTTTTATTGCGTGGCCGTGACGTAATGCTTCATGTCAAAAAAAACGACCTCTAACAGCTTTATATCAGGAAAGTAGGTCGGAGAAATTCTGGAGCTAAGGGGACCTGTCTGGACAGTCACTCGATGTGTATGGGGCTATGAGGCATTAAGCCGTACGGCCCAGTTTCTTGCCAGAGCACTACAGGAAGACTAGATATCGTCACCAGGTAATGAGTTTAGCTGGCGGAAGGCAGGCTTGGGGACTTCAGCTGTGGTTGCAGAATCAAGATATTAATAAAAGCCAGGAACCACGGGACGAAGAATTTCATCAACACGACACATCCGGGTAACGTTGCCAAAGCAGCGAAGGTCTCACTCCGATGCCTGTTCAGTTACCTCAGTGTAAACCAGCAATAAAGGCTGGAGGCTCTAGGAAGACTGGCAACTGGACAGCCAACCAAGTGGCACCATCCAGCATCCTTTGAGGAACGGTGTGTGGATAGTGACATGCTTGTTGTGAATTTCTTCCATCCCCGCCAGTGCAATGAGCTCGGTCCTTAGGTACTCCAACGGGTGGTCTTTTTTGCTTCCCTATTGACCTAATCGTCTCCTCTAACGACCGTTTCCACACGAGAGCCATGGTGAGGCTGAAAAGCATTTTTAGTCAGGACGCAAAGATTTATTTTTGTTAATAATGAGCCTGTCTACATCTTAATTGAGCAGATTTAATACTAATGGAAATGTTGATATGAAAATTGTTAGATCTTTGTTTAGTTGTATAACTTGTGGCCGTTCCTTCACGAATGAAGATGTTTACGTCCTAATTTAGACCTCCTGCAGGCCTGTGCTAGATGAGAGTAGACAGGGTTTGAACGCGCAACCGTCGTGACGTCGTGAGCATTCCACATGACACGCAGACAATGCCACCATGAGTGAATATAAATGTCACTTCCCCTTTCGGATCTTTCTATCTATGGGGCAGATGATGTAAATATGACATGTTTTTGTGACCCACGGTAAACGAGGATAATGTATGGACTGCACAACGACCAACCAGCTTTACTTATCCCCGCCAACAAAAGTCAGGTAGACAGGTACCCATTGGAATTGGGTGGACTCAAGGGAACCTTTGAGGTCTCGAAATAAAAAATTTCAATTTTCACATAGATTTGAACTCGAGACTCCTAGATTCGGAAGCCAAACGTTTTAACACTCAGCACTGCACCTAAAGGCAACTTATGTTACTATAATTATGATTAAAATCATACATTTTTTGTGTATGTGTGTTCGTGTAATTTGGAAATTTTTTTTATTAATTGGGTTTCTCAAAATTAGTTAACCAAATTTCCCAGGAAGGAGATTCTGAATTAGTTCTAAAGACAGCTTACTGACAACTCATACTGTGTCATGTAATATGTCCTCAGAGTGACTATTTAATTCATTGTCACGACAGTCTGAAAACAAGAGAGGTAACAAAGTTAATGTTTATTCTCGATTTATAGCAACGTAATAAAAAATAAATACTTTACTAAACTTTACTTTTAGTTTCCTTTGACCTTTTTATTTTTCATGGAAAATTATTTTTTTAAAAGACAATAGCTCCTTTATAAAACCCACACTACAATAGTTTCTCTCCTAACAACTCATGACTTTTAGATAAAAAAAAAACTATCGAATATTTTTTACCCTTCCTTTTTTTCACCCCCTCCCTCGAGAGAGAGCCCTGGTTAAGTGAATGTATAGATCTTCTACACTTTATACTATTCTAATGATAGACCTTTAGATCTTAGACTTGGAAGACGATGCGCAAATTTTTACCTGAACATTAATTTGTTAAATTCTTGAATCAATACAGCCTTGCTTTTGAAAATTCTCTAACGCAATAGTCCTTTCAAGAACGGGATCGTTCATTCCAAACCGATGTTGGCTCTAGACCTAGATCTTGTTCTCTAGCCAAATTTGAATTCATTTCTCTTTGTTTTTTTACTTGAAAAAATATAACGGTCAAACTAGAGATTTCGCCGTGTGGCCAACGAGCTCAACGATATAAGTCTACATCAACTGTTTCTTTTCTAGGAAAATCGGTAGAACCATTTTTAGATCAGAGTAAACCCACCCACCATCCATGAAGATGTGACTTGAATAAAGGTATTGTAAAAATAATACAATTATTATGAAATTTGATAGGACTATAAGAAACGAATAAACAAATCAATATTGCAATTTTAAACCGAAACATTCCCTGGCGTACACATATTCCTATTGTCTTTTTTCCATTTATACTAATCTTATTGTAATCTACATTGCTCTATCTACGTATGTGTTACATTATAAATGTAAAACAATTATAGATTCAAAACTTATTATATCTTTTTTTACCAAGCTTCTATAAACTCACTCTGAACAAAAAATTGAAGACGTTTTTTTCTCCTGCAACCACTCTCGAATCAGGTTGAAACTTTAAACAATTATTTAGTGTACATAACAAAACAAGAATCTATCTTAAAAAGTATCCCAATTAGTCAATTAGTTATTGGTATTTTTTTATATCGAAAAAGGAAAATAACTTCTACATTATTGAGACATATAAAAGGAAATGTGGAGTTCTTCCCCTTAGATAATTTTTTTTTTTTTTTTTTTTTTTTTTTTTTTAAGAAGTATTTTTATGCTTTGCTTGTGAATTTGTTGGGTGCAGCTCCAGCACAGGTCAAGGAGATATTGTTTCGTCTAGTTTAATATAACTTCTACGGTGTAGGTCTCAGTTTGTTTGTTTGTTTGTTTGTTGTTTTTGTTGTTGTTTTTTCGTCCTGTTCTAAACACATTTCGGTTCCTATAACTTCCCAGCCTCAAACTATTGAACCGCGATCTTTATGTTCCTAAATATCGAACGTTTTAAACCACTACCCATGATCAATGTCATTAAATTAGAATCACTGAAACTATTTTGAAATACAACTTGCTTTGACTTCTGGTACATTAGCATGGATCCATTGATTCACTAAAAAAAAAGAAATTCTATACACTCATTTCCTAGTCCTTGAAAATATATTTAATAAACTGAATACATTTCCTGGTTGTACAACTTTGAACACAGTATTTATTAATTATTAAAACATGTTTAGCAAGATGGCTATGGGTCTTACAATTTCATAAGTTGGCAGCATCCTGCATCTTCTCTTTTCACTCCGCTTCGTTTGACTGTCCAAAGAGTTGAGTCGAAAACTCTTCGAACTCTAGTCATCTAAGCCTGATTGAACAAACTGCTCCGTCTGGAAGAGGTTCAAGTCATTGTCCATATTCAACATTGCTATGTCCAATGGGTCAGGTACTTCGAACTCTAGTCATCTAAGCCTGATTGAACAAACTGCTCCGTCTGGAAGAGGTTCAAGTCATTGTCCATATTCAACATTGCTATGTCCAATGGGTCAGGTACTTCGAACTCTAGTCATCTAAGCCTGATTGAACAAACTGCTCCGTCTGGAAGAGGTTCAAGTCATTGTCCATATTCAACATTGCTATGTCCAATGGGTCAGGTACTTCGAACTCTAGTCATCTAAGCCTGATTGAACAAACTGCTCCGTCTGGAAGAGGTTCAAGTCATTGTCCATATTCAACATTGCTATGTCCAATGGGTCAGGTACTTCGAACTCTAGTCATCTAAGCCTGATTGAACAAACTGCTCCGTCTGGAAGAGGTTCAAGTCATTGTCCATATTCAACATTGCTATGTCCAATGGGTCAGGTACTTCGAACTCTAGTCATCTAAGCCTGATTGAACAAACTGCTCCGTCTGGAAGAGGTTCAAGTCATTGTCCATATTCAACATTGCTATGTCCAATGGGTCAGGTACTTCGAACTCTAGTCATCTAAGCCTGATTGAACAAACTGCTCCGTCTGGAAGAGGTTCAAGTCATTGTCCATATTCAACATTGCTATGTCCAATGGGTCAGGTACTTCGAACTCTAGTCATCTAAGCCTGATTGAACAAACTGCTCCGTCTGGAAGAGGTTCAAGTCATTGTCCATATTCAACATTGCTATGTCCAATGGGTCAGGTACTTCGAACTCTAGTCATCTAAGCCTGATTGAACAAACTGCTCCGTCTGGAAGAGGTTCAAGTCATTGTCCATATTCAACATTGCTATGTCCAATGGGTCAGGTACTTCGAACTCTAGTCATCTAAGCCTGATTGAACAAACTGCTCCGTCTGGAAGAGGTTCAAGTCATTGTCCATATTCAACATTGCTATGTCCAATGGGTCAGGTACTTCGAACTCTAGTCATCTAAGCCTGATTGAACAAACTGCTCCGTCTGGAAGAGGTTCAAGTCATTGTCCATATTCAACATTGCTATGTCCAATGGGTCAGGTACTTCGAACTCTAGTCATCTAAGCCTGATTGAACAAACTGCTCCGTCTGGAAGAGGTTCAAGTCATTGTCCATATTCAACATTGCTATGTCCAATGGGTCAGGTACTTCGAACTCTAGTCATCTAAGCCTGATTGAACAAACTGCTCCGTCTGGAAGAGGTTCAAGTCATTGTCCATATTCAACATTGCTATGTCCAATGGGTCAGGTACTTCGAACTCTAGTCATCTAAGCCTGATTGAACAAACTGCTCCGTCTGGAAGAGGTTCAAGTCATTGTCCATATTCAACATTGCTATGTCCAATGGGTCAGGTACTTCGAACTCTAGTCATCTAAGCCTGATTGAACAAACTGCTCCGTCTGGAAGAGGTTCAAGTCATTGTCCATATTCAACATTGCTATGTCCAATGGGTCAGGTACTTCGAACTCTAGTCATCTAAGCCTGATTGAACAAACTGCTCCGTCTGGAAGAGGTTCAAGTCATTGTCCATATTCAACATTGCTATGTCCAATGGGTCAGGTACTTCGAACTCTAGTCATCTAAGCCTGATTGAACAAACTGCTCCGTCTGGAAGAGGTTCAAGTCATTGTCCATATTCAACATTGCTATGTCCAATGGGTCAGGTACTTCGAACTCTAGTCATCTAAGCCTGATTGAACAAACTGCTCCGTCTGGAAGAGGTTCAAGTCATTGTCCATATTCAACATTGCTATGTCCAATGGGTCAGGTACTTCGAACTCTAGTCATCTAAGCCTGATTGAACAAACTGCTCCGTCTGGAAGAGGTTCAAGTCATTGTCCATATTCAACATTGCTATGTCCAATGGGTCAGGTACTTCGAACTCTAGTCATCTAAGCCTGATTGAACAAACTGCTCCGTCTGGAAGAGGTTCAAGTCATTGTCCATATTCAACATTGCTATGTCCAATGGGTCAGGTACTTCGAACTCTAGTCATCTAAGCCTGATTGAACAAACTGCTCCGTCTGGAAGAGGTTCAAGTCATTGTCCATATTCAACATTGCTATGTCCAATGGGTCAGGTACTTCGAACTCTAGTCATCTAAGCCTGATTGAACAAACTGCTCCGTCTGGAAGAGGTTCAAGTCATTGTCCATATTCAACATTGCTATGTCCAATGGGTCAGGTACTTCGAACTCTAGTCATCTAAGCCTGATTGAACAAACTGCTCCGTCTGGAAGAGGTTCAAGTCATTGTCCATATTCAACATTGCTATGTCCAATGGGTCAGGTACTTCGAACTCTAGTCATCTAAGCCTGATTGAACAAACTGCTCCGTCTGGAAGAGGTTCAAGTCATTGTCCATATTCAACATTGCTATGTCCAATGGGTCAGGTACTTCGAACTCTAGTCATCTAAGCCTGATTGAACAAACTGCTCCGTCTGGAAGAGGTTCAAGTCATTGTCCATATTCAACATTGCTATGTCCAATGGGTCAGGTACTTCGAACTCTAGTCATCTAAGCCTGATTGAACAAACTGCTCCGTCTGGAAGAGGTTCAAGTCATTGTCCATATTCAACATTGCTATGTCCAATGGGTCAGGTACTTCGAACTCTAGTCATCTAAGCCTGATTGAACAAACTGCTCCGTCTGGAAGAGGTTCAAGTCATTGTCCATATTCAACATTGCTATGTCCAATGGGTCAGGTACTTCGAACTCTAGTCATCTAAGCCTGATTGAACAAACTGCTCCGTCTGGAAGAGGTTCAAGTCATTGTCCATATTCAACATTGCTATGTCCAATGGGTCAGGTACTTCGAACTCTAGTCATCTAAGCCTGATTGAACAAACTGCTCCGTCTGGAAGAGGTTCAAGTCATTGTCCATATTCAACATTGCTATGTCCAATGGGTCAGGTACTTCGAACTCTAGTCATCTAAGCCTGATTGAACAAACTGCTCCGTCTGGAAGAGGTTCAAGTCATTGTCCATATTCAACATTGCTATGTCCAATGGGTCAGGTACTTCGAACTCTAGTCATCTAAGCCTGATTGAACAAACTGCTCCGTCTGGAAGAGGTTCAAGTCATTGTCCATATTCAACATTGCTATGTCCAATGGGTCAGGTACTTCGAACTCTAGTCATCTAAGCCTGATTGAACAAACTGCTCCGTCTGGAAGAGGTTCAAGTCATTGTCCATATTCAACATTGCTATGTCCAATGGGTCAGGTACTTCGAACTCTAGTCATCTAAGCCTGATTGAACAAACTGCTCCGTCTGGAAGAGGTTCAAGTCATTGTCCATATTCAACATTGCTATGTCCAATGGGTCAGGTACTTCGAACTCTAGTCATCTAAGCCTGATTGAACAAACTGCTCCGTCTGGAAGAGGTTCAAGTCATTGTCCATATTCAACATTGCTATGTCCAATGGGTCAGGTACTTCGAACTCTAGTCATCTAAGCCTGATTGAACAAACTGCTCCGTCTGGAAGAGGTTCAAGTCATTGTCCATATTCAACATTGCTATGTCCAATGGGTCAGGTACTTCGAACTCTAGTCATCTAAGCCTGATTGAACAAACTGCTCCGTCTGGAAGAGGTTCAAGTCATTGTCCATATTCAACATTGCTATGTCCAATGGGTCAGGTACTTCGAACTCTAGTCATCTAAGCCTGATTGAACAAACTGCTCCGTCTGGAAGAGGTTCAAGTCATTGTCCATATTCAACATTGCTATGTCCAATGGGTCAGGTACTTCGAACTCTAGTCATCTAAGCCTGATTGAACAAACTGCTCCGTCTGGAAGAGGTTCAAGTCATTGTCCATATTCAACATTGCTATGTCCAATGGGTCAGGTACTTCGAACTCTAGTCATCTAAGCCTGATTGAACAAACTGCTCCGTCTGGAAGAGGTTCAAGTCATTGTCCATATTCAACATTGCTATGTCCAATGGGTCAGGTACTTCGAACTCTAGTCATCTAAGCCTGATTGAACAAACTGCTCCGTCTGGAAGAGGTTCAAGTCATTGTCCATATTCAACATTGCTATGTCCAATGGGTCAGGTACTTCGAACTCTAGTCATCTAAGCCTGATTGAACAAACTGCTCCGTCTGGAAGAGGTTCAAGTCATTGTCCATATTCAACATTGCTATGTCCAATGGGTCAGGTACTTCGAACTCTAGTCATCTAAGCCTGATTGAACAAACTGCTCCGTCTGGAAGAGGTTCAAGTCATTGTCCATATTCAACATTGCTATGTCCAATGGGTCAGGTACTTCGAACTCTAGTCATCTAAGCCTGATTGAACAAACTGCTCCGTCTGGAAGAGGTTCAAGTCATTGTCCATATTCAACATTGCTATGTCCAATGGGTCAGGTACTTCGAACTCTAGTCATCTAAGCCTGATTGAACAAACTGCTCCGTCTGGAAGAGGTTCAAGTCATTGTCCATATTCAACATTGCTATGTCCAATGGGTCAGGTACTTCGAACTCTAGTCATCTAAGCCTGATTGAACAAACTGCTCCGTCTGGAAGAGGTTCAAGTCATTGTCCATATTCAACATTGCTATGTCCAATGGGTCAGGTACTTCGAACTCTAGTCATCTAAGCCTGATTGAACAAACTGCTCCGTCTGGAAGAGGTTCAAGTCATTGTCCATATTCAACATTGCTATGTCCAATGGGTCAGGTACTTCGAACTCTAGTCATCTAAGCCTGATTGAACAAACTGCTCCGTCTGGAAGAGGTTCAAGTCATTGTCCATATTCAACATTGCTATGTCCAATGGGTCAGGTACTTCGAACTCTAGTCATCTAAGCCTGATTGAACAAACTGCTCCGTCTGGAAGAGGTTCAAGTCATTGTCCATATTCAACATTGCTATGTCCAATGGGTCAGGTACTTCGAACTCTAGTCATCTAAGCCTGATTGAACAAACTGCTCCGTCTGGAAGAGGTTCAAGTCATTGTCCATATTCAACATTGCTATGTCCAATGGGTCAGGTACTTCGAACTCTAGTCATCTAAGCCTGATTGAACAAACTGCTCCGTCTGGAAGAGGTTCAAGTCATTGTCCATATTCAACATTGCTATGTCCAATGGGTCAGGTACTTCGAACTCTAGTCATCTAAGCCTGATTGAACAAACTGCTCCGTATGGAAGAGGTTCAAGTCATTGTCCATATTCAACATTGCTATGTCCAATGGGTCAGGTACTTCGAACTCTAGTCATCTAAGCCTGATTGAACAAACTGCTCCGTCTGGAAGAGGTTCAAGTCATTGTCCATATTCAACATTGCTATGTCCAATGGGTCAGGTACTTCGAACTCTAGTCATCTAAGCCTGATTGAACAAACTGCTCCGTCTGGAAGAGGTTCAAGTCATTGTCCATATTCAACATTGCTATGTCCAATGGGTCAGGTACTTCGAACTCTAGTCATCTAAGCCTGATTGAACAAACTGCTCCGTCTGGAAGAGGTTCAAGTCATTGTCCATATTCAACATTGCTATGTCCAATGGGTCAGGTACTTCGAACTCTAGTCATCTAAGCCTGATTGAACAAACTGCTCCGTCTGGAAGAGGTTCAAGTCATTGTCCATATTCAACATTGCTATGTCCAATGGGTCAGGTACTTCGAACTCTAGTCATCTAAGCCTGATTGAACAAACTGCTCCGTCTGGAAGAGGTTCAAGTCATTGTCCATATTCAACATTGCTATGTCCAATGGGTCAGGTACTTCGAACTCTAGTCATCTAAGCCTGATTGAACAAACTGCTCCGTCTGGAAGAGGTTCAAGTCATTGTCCATATTCAACATTGCTATGTCCAATGGGTCAGGTACTTCGAACTCTAGTCATCTAAGCCTGATTGAACAAACTGCTCCGTCTGGAAGAGGTTCAAGTCATTGTCCATATTCAACATTGCTATGTCCAATGGGTCAGGTACTTCGAACTCTAGTCATCTAAGCCTGATTGAACAAACTGCTCCGTCTGGAAGAGGTTCAAGTCATTGTCCATATTCAACATTGCTATGTCCAATGGGTCAGGTACTTCGAACTCTAGTCATCTAAGCCTGATTGAACAAACTGCTCCGTCTGGAAGAGGTTCAAGTCATTGTCCATATTCAACATTGCTATGTCCAATGGGTCAGGTACTTCGAACTCTAGTCATCTAAGCCTGATTGAACAAACTGCTCCGTCTGGAAGAGGTTCAAGTCATTGTCCATATTCAACATTGCTATGTCCAATGGGTCAGGTACTTCGAACTCTAGTCATCTAAGCCTGATTGAACAAACTGCTCCGTCTGGAAGAGGTTCAAGTCATTGTCCATATTCAACATTGCTATGTCCAATGGGTCAGGTACTTCGAACTCTAGTCATCTAAGCCTGATTGAACAAACTGCTCCGTCTGGAAGAGGTTCAAGTCATTGTCCATATTCAACATTGCTATGTCCAATGGGTCAGGTACTTCGAACTCTAGTCATCTAAGCCTGATTGAACAAACTGCTCCGTCTGGAAGAGGTTCAAGTCATTGTCCATATTCAACATTGCTATGTCCAATGGGTCAGGTACTTCGAACTCTAGTCATCTAAGCCTGATTGAACAAACTGCTCCGTCTGGAAGAGGTTCAAGTCATTGTCCATATTCAACATTGCTATGTCCAATGGGTCAGGTACTTCGAACTCTAGTCATCTAAGCCTGATTGAACAAACTGCTCCGTATGGAAGAGGTTCAAGTCATTGTCCATATTCAACATTGCTATGTCCAATGGGTCAGGTACTTCGAACTCTAGTCATCTAAGCCTGATTGAACAAACTGCTCCGTATGGAAGAGGTTCAAGTCATTGTCCATATTCAACATTGCTATGTCCAATGGGTCAGGTACTTCGAACTCTAGTCATCTAAGCCTGATTGAACAAACTGCTCCGTCTGGAAGAGGTTCAAGTCATTGTCCATATTCAACATTGCTATGTCCAATGGGTCAGGTACTTCGAACTCTAGTCATCTAAGCCTGATTGAACAAACTGCTCCGTCTGGAAGAGGTTCAAGTCATTGTCCATATTCAACATTGCTATGTCCAATGGGTCAGGTACTTCGAACTCTAGTCATCTAAGCCTGATTGAACAAACTGCTCCGTCTGGAAGAGGTTCAAGTCATTGTCCATATTCAACATTGCTATGTCCAATGGGTCAGGTACTTCGAACTCTAGTCATCTAAGCCTGATTGAACAAACTGCTCCGTCTGGAAGAGGTTCAAGTCATTGTCCATATTCAACATTGCTATGTCCAATGGGTCAGGTACTTCGAACTCTAGTCATCTAAGCCTGATTGAACAAACTGCTCCGTCTGGAAGAGGTTCAAGTCATTGTCCATATTCAACATTGCTATGTCCAATGGGTTAGGTACTTCGGACGCACGGACTAGAGCAAGTGGTCGAAGACCGAGCACATCGGGAAACCCCCGCCATTTCCCTATAGTTTACCAAGCTTACTGTGCAGGACTCGCCCTTGATGAAACGGTCCCCTGGGAAACAGCGCCTGGACAAGGTCGTGGAGCTACTCGGCACTGTGCAACGGAAATACTCCCGAAGTCAGACACTCGCACAGGAGTCTTGTTTTACTACCCGTTGATCCTAGTCGTTTCTTCACACGATCATTTCCTCCCGATTGCCACGTCGAGGCAGGGTAGTATACCCGGGTCAATCTTCTCCTGTTCTCCTGTTGTCCTGTTCTCCTGTTGTCTCAAAGGCCCCGAATTCAAAACCTAGCCGCAATCATGTCCTCCCGTTCTGTAGGAGGTTTGGGCTGGGAACAATAATCATGCCCTTCAGTTCTGAAGGAGACTCTAAAAGTGATCAGTCATGAAAGATCAAACTATTGAATGTAGTCAGCATGTTTTCTATATGATGCAGTCAGCAGTGTTGTTTTTTTATAACACGCAATGTAGTGCAAGGTTCAAGTTTATAGGCACTTAGCAGGTGTAGCGTCAACAAGTTTGATTAACTCGGCCAGCAGACGAGGCTATGTGAATGTGATTCAAGGAAATCTTCAGACACTGAATTCTTTTTATTCCTTTATTTATTTCATGTTTTTTACTTCCTCATTTGTCTATGCCGCATATACTCCAGTACTTCGTCTGTAGACCTTCCTTTGACCTGATTGTTTTGATAGAGGTACATTAGAATGTTAAACGGCGATCGACCATTCTTCTTACCAATCTATTCAGTTGGGACGATTTCTTTTCACAATAGCATATTAAATTATTTAAAATTTATTTAGTTATTTAAAACTTTGCGAATTTTTCCCCAATTTCTTATTCTTCCTCTTCCCCAACTCACCGTGTTCTTGTTCTTTTATCCTCACCTTTTGTTCTTGTTCTTTTATCCTCACCTTTTGTTCTTGTTTTTTTAAATCACAAATTTTATAATCACATAATTTTGTGTTTTCTATTACATTATTATAATACCTTTGTGCCATAACTTTAGACAAAAATACATACTAAATGTATTCTGATTCTACTTAGATAATTCTAATCACGTTTTAAACAAAATGCTGTCATGAAACCATGTCCCATAGTAAAGAAACGTTTGATATAACGCGGCCTAGATAGTGTATGCTGATAGCACTGAGTCATTTCCGATTCATAAACCATTTATAGTTCATTTCACTGGGAGTTTACTCACGAAACAACTTACCTCTCAAACAAGAGATTCAGATCTTCATAAACTTTGTAATCACTGCCTAGTGTCACTAGTGATTTCTCAAGGGGTCAAGAAAGCTCTATTATGTAAATCAAAATGTTACTGAAGTGATTGTAGCCTACATTAGATCAATTCACTCTGGACTTTCATTACTGCTCCATAATTTAGGTTTAAATGTTGTCAAAGAGAATAGTCAATTTACAGGCACGTACGGGGAAGCGATTCAAATTTAGATCAGGAGACCTTCGGTTCTAATCCTGGTGGAAACAACGAGATATTTACACAAGATTTTAGGATATAATTTAAAACTTGAGTTCTCTCAGTGCCTACATAGTACGAGATATGATCTCTGACAAAATAGCGCAAACAAAATAGCACGAACAAAATAGAGCCGACAAAATAGCGTGGAATAAATATCTTTCTTTCTTTTTTCATTCATTTTGTAGTAAAGACTCTAGATATGGTAAAATAGGAAGAATAGAATAAACTAGCTTGTGAATCGTTTCACTATTTATTGATATTCTGGACGTGTATTACAAAAACATACCAGCTTACTTCCACAGTTATCACATTTACAGACAATGAGTTTCACAAAGTCTTCAAAACCATGACTGTCACGTAGAAACTCCAGGAGTAACTTGTGTCCATAAATTGGTCAGATAGCTGTAAGAGGTAGAGGTCTGTTGGGGATACTTGATCTTCCTTGCAGCTTTGCTTCGTTCTCCAGCATTGTATCTAAGAGTTGTGTTCTAAGTATACTTCTGTTCTCAGTGTACTTCTGTTCTCAGTGTACTCTTGTTCTCAGTGTACTTCTGTTCTCAGTGTACTTCTGTTCTCAGTGTACTTCTGTTCTCAGTGTACTTCTGTTCTCAGTGTACTTCTGTTCTCAGTGTACTTCTGTACTCAGTGTACTTCTGTTCTCAGTGTACTTCTGTTCTCAGTGTACTTCTGTTCTCAATGTACTTCTGTTCTCAGTGTACTTCTGTTCTCAGTGTATTTCAGTTCTCAGTGTACTTCTTTCCTCAGTATACTTCTGTTTACAGTGTTTTTCTGTTCTCATTGTACTTCTGTTCTCAATGTACTTCTGTTCTCAGTGTACTTCTGTTCTCAGTGTACTTCTATTCTCTGTGTACTTCTGTTCTCAATGTACTTCTGTTCTCTGTGTACTTCTGTTCTCTGTGTACTTCTGTTCTCAGTGTACTTCTGTTCTCAGTGTACTGTTCTTAGTGTACTTCTGTTCTCTGTGTACTTCTGTTCTCAATGTACTTCTGTTCTCTGTGTACTTCTGTTCTCAATGTACTTCTGTTCTCAGTGTACTTCTGTTCTCAGTGTACTTCTGTTTTCAGTGTACTTCTGTTCTCAGTATACTTCTGTTCTCATTGTACTTCTGTTCTCATTGTACTTCTGTTCTCAGTGTACTTCTGTTCTCATTGTACTTCTGTTCTCAGTGTACTTCTGTTCTCAGTGTATTTCAGTTCTCAGTGTACTTCTTTCCTCAGTGTACTTCTGTTCTTAGTGTACTTCTGTTCTCAGTGTACTTCTGTTTTCAGTGTACTTCTGTTCTCAGTGTACTTCTGTTCTCATTGTACTTCTGTTCTCAGTGTACTTCTGTTCTCAGTGTATTTCAGTTCTCAGTGTACTTCTTTCCTCAGTGTACTTCTGTTCTCAGTGTACTTCTGTTCTCAGTGTACTTCTGTTCTCAGTGTACTTCTGTTCTCAGTGTACTTCTGTTCTCAGTGTACTTCTGTTCTCAGTGTACTCCTGTTCTCTCAGAAAGTGAGTGATCAACTTGTAGACATTGCAATGTATCAGTGTAAATAAAGAAGCTAGAGGCCTCAACAAAAATCCTGCCCAAAAACTTCACTTACTAAAATTCGGTATTTATCGTACAAATGATAAATCAATCCGCGACATTTTGAATTGCGTTATTTTGTTGGGAAATTTAGAGCTGGCACTATTTTGTCCGCACTATTTTGTCGAGTAACCCACCTCTGGCCTGACCTGACCTCTATTCTAACGTTCTAGCCTTTACCTTTAACATAGGCATGTAAAGGCGGTAGTAAGTTAGGCTTGACACACAGCACTCTTGTTTAACTTTGATCCAAAACAAAATTCATGTAACATCTATATATATAATTCTCTTCATGGCTCAACAGTTTAGACACCAAGAAGTAAAGGAAAGATCACTCTTTTATTTCTGCAAGTCGGACTAGAGTTACCCAACGAAAAGAAAAGAGGGGTGGGAGAACAAGTAGTGTCAGCCGTCACTAAATAGCAGGGCCGACTTAACCATTGTAACCAAGAAGTCGTGGAAAGATAACCCTTTTATTTATTTCTACCCCACGTATTTTTAGCGGTGAAAAAAAAAGATGGAGGGGGAGAACAAGTAATTAATTCACCCGACACTAAATAGCAGGGCCGGACTCAACCCCGTTGTGTTGCCAAGTTTGGGTAGGGACATAGGGATACGAATAATAAGTGAAAATTAAGAGTTTATATTAGAAAAAAAATTCATCTTTGCATTAAATTCATTCTTTACCACGTACAGAATTACTTAACGAGCCTTGCGTGTAGCAAAGTCATACAGTATATCATTAGAATTCTGCTTTCTACATAGATCACGCTCAATAGCAGAATTACCAAATGTTTCAATCTATCTTTGAGAATTGTTGACCTCAAGTAATTCTTCATTAGTTTGAGGCGAGAGAAGCTTTTTTCACCAGATTCCACAATTACGGGTATTGCATAATGACTTTTTTTTTCTCGCACGTAGGATAGGCGTTTTCCATATTGAATGATATCCCAAAATGACAATTTTGTCTATATATTTCAGGAGACTTTTATGAGTTTTCAAAAGATTTTTATAAGACTTTTTCACATATTTTGCAATTTCAGGAGATTTCCATGAGCTCCTGATAAATCAGGCGGCCGTGGAAAATCTGTTATAAGTCATAAAATGGTTTAATTTAATAATTTACACCTAGAATTAGCGCGGGTCCTATGAAAGTGCGGAGCCCACTGCGGTCGCCTAAGGCCGGCCCTGCAAAGTAGCGGCGTATGCTACGCTGTGGGTCGACTCGTACTGAATATATCTTTTCTTCTATGGGGAATGGTCTTGAAATGAAACCTCATGTTAGAATTGAAACAAATTTGTTGGATATTGAAGCTATCGAATAATTTATATTCTCATTAGAGTTGACCTAATGTCAGAGGACATGACACATAATTGACTCGAATGACATAATAAGTTGACAGGGAAGTGTAACCCGTAGTTTCCGTTCCAAGAATAAAATCAAGGATGAGTCCATGGTTCCACTTCACTGCTGTCGCGGTACTAATGACACAAAGATAGAAACAACTTTTGTAGCCGAATATCATATAAAAAATATAAGGAGTTAAGAAAGAAAAATGTATCGTATTGAAGAATTATTTTATAAAAGTTAAATGATAGTGACATAAAATCAAAACTCTTTGTTCAGTTATTAGATAAACAAAAAAATTCCCAGCTGGGTACAGGATATTACTATGGTGACCTCCAAACACATTCCTCGTTCCATATGCTAAGACAAATTTGTACAAATGCTCCTTCTTCCCTAGTGCTATTAGAGCATGGAATGGGTTGCCTGAGCTAGCCGGGAAAACCAGTGACTTGGCAGAATTTAAGTCATTGGTTAATATGAACAGACATACAGTAAAACAGACATAAAAACAGAGACATATAAATGTGCAGACATACATACAGACACACAGCCAAGGAGACCTAAAGGCACACATTCAGTCTACAGTATCGGGTTCAGATGTATTTTATTTTTTCTTTGTTTTAAGTTTCTTGTCTTGTTCTTGTTATCGTTGTGCGTGTGTTGACTAATGTGCTCTGTGAGACAGTTCATTCTTGTCAGTCTATACATTTCTGTAAGAACATGTGTCATGACATCTTGACGTCAGTGTCCGACATGGTGAAGGTAGATGTCTCAGTCTGTAGGTCACGTCGACATCTTTACAGGTTGATAGTAAATTTTCCAAATCCTTTCATTTCTTTCTTTGTCTTCGTCTCTCTCTCTATTTCTTTCTCACTCTCTCCCTTACTCTTTTTCTCCTTCTCTTTTCTTTGTTTCTCCGTCTTTACTTTACTTGCTGCCAGTTTCTCTTTGTACTCCTCCATCTGCAGCTTCTATGCCTTTAACTCCCATTTCTTCTTCACTAGTTCTTCTCTCTTTCTCTCTTTTTTTCACTCACCTTATCTCTCTTTATCCCTCTCTCTTTCTCTCTCTTTATTCCTCTCTTTCTTTCTTTCTCATCTCTTTCTTTCTTTCTCATTTTGTCTCTTATATTTATTTATATCTCTTTTTCTCTCTTTCTCTTTCTCTCATTTCTTTCCTGTCCATCTCCATCTCTCTTTCTGATTCTCTATTTCTTTCTCGCTCTTTTTCTTTCTAATTCTATCTTTCTCTTTTTTTCTTTCTCTCTTTTTCTTTCTTTCTTTTTGCTTTCTCCTTCTTTCTTTTTCTGTCTCTCTCTTGCCTTAGCTTGCCACTCTCTTTCATTCTATCTCTTTCTCTCTCTGCTATTTGTAGACGACCTAAAGGTTTCCCTACTTGTGGCCAAGATTTGTCACGTTGTAATGTGCACCCTACGCTTTAGTCTGCGTGTAAAAACCAAAGTGTGCCTACTTTGTCTTTAGAAGTAGGCCTATATACCAGACATATGTTTCAAAGTTACAAATGTGTACTCAGGAAATGTATGTCTTTGGTATCTAAGTCTTATGTAATCTAACTACTCCCTAATATGGTCAAGTATATTTTACTACATCTTGATTGTAAAAGAAATAAAAACTGTTCAGCTGTATTTAGGGCATATAAAAGTGTAACCTCCCTTGACTCGGTCTGCTCTGAAACAAGATATGATGTCTCTGTAGTGCACTGTAAAAATGTAAAGGTCAAAACGACCCACGGAGACTTACGAGATAAACAGTTTAAAAGAAATAAAATATAAAAAATACTTTTTTTAAACAAAGCTTATGGTAAGTGATATTGTAACAATTATTTTGAATCAATCATGTAATTAATTTGTAATAAATCTGTGCGTTTGAAATCATTTTTACCAATTGTTTTTGTTAAGCGCAATCACATGCTTATAGCATACTGAGTGTACTAGGGTCCCTTCACTTTGTGTGCATCACTGTGCTGGGAAAAGGGGGGGGGGGATGTTTCCGTGATGGCTTTTAAAAAGCAATTTTTTTTATTGTTCGATTTAAATTGGAACTCAAGATTATAGTCAGAGTCAGTGTTCAGGTCTTCTAAAACGATTAGTCTTGGCTCAAACTTCCTCAAGTAGAACCACTAGCCACTGAGCCAGTGTTGTGAACGGTAGTTGACCTGTAGCACTGAACTGCTGGAAGACAACAAGACCGCTGTAGGCGTATTATATTGGAACTTAAGCAACTTGAAATTACGTGAATAACTTCTTTGTTACAAAATAAAGTATATATAACTTTTAGTACAATATAGAAAAAAATCAACTTGAGATAGAATGAAATAAA
The DNA here is from genome assembly GCF_947242115.1 of Biomphalaria glabrata. Classification (NCBI taxonomy): domain Eukaryota; kingdom Metazoa; phylum Mollusca; class Gastropoda; family Planorbidae; genus Biomphalaria; species Biomphalaria glabrata. Next base: position 41,991,134 of record NC_074712.1, read on the forward strand.
TGTAGTAGTCTGTGGTATTTTGAATCAAATCTAGCTCCATACAAAAACGTGGAATGGGGGGGGGGAGATGTTAAAAAAAAAAAAAACTTTTCGGATAATGTTGACTTTGTAGTTATCACTTTTCCCATGCGGGCACACACTACAGTCCTATATTATAATTGTGTATATGTCCGGATTTTTTTGCTTATTTTATGGTGTTTACGAGTTGTATTCCAAATAATGTAATGCTGTATGGGAGTATAGGTCTAAACAAGCTTCTTCGTTTGACGTGAGACGCACGCTGCTTATCTAATTACAACGTGTTAGTTACGGTTGTTACAATAGAAACATGCATTCCAAGGAGCAGAAATAGCCGATTTAAGTTTGGAGTCTATGCCGCGACATCTTTAGGTACTACACTAAACGCTAGGTACTAGACTAAACGCTAGGTACTAGACTAAACGCTAGGTACTAGACTAAACGCTTGAGCTTTGCGAACTCTAATTTGTCTCAGAAAATCACAGATTTACGACTTGGAATATGGAGAAAAAGTTTCGTGTGTCTTTGTAAGTTTTATATTCGTGTGTCTTTGTAAGTTTTATATTCGTGTGTCTTTGTAAGTTTTATATTCGTGTGTCTTTGTAAGTTTTATATTCGTGTGTCTTTGTAAGTTTTATATTCGTGTGTCTTTGTAAGTTTTATATTCGTGTGTCTTTGTAAATTTTATATTCGTGTGTCTTTGTAAGTTTTATATTCGTGTGTCTTTGTAAGTTTTATATTCGTGTGTCTTTGTAAGTTTTATATTCGTGTGTCTTTGTAAGTTTTATATTCGTGTGTCTTTGTAAGTTTTATATTCGTGTGTCTTTGTAAGTTTTATATTCGTGTGTCTTTGTAAGTTTTATATTCGTGTGTCTTTGTAAATTTTATATTCGTGTGTCTTTGTAAGTTTTATATTCGTGTGTCTTTGTAAGTTTTATATTCGTGTGTCTTTGTAAGTTTTATATTCGTGTGTCTTTGTAAGTTTTATATTCGTGTGTCTTTGTAAGTTTTATATTCGTGTGTCTTTGTAAGTTTTATATTCGTGTGTTGTTGCAACTTTTCATAAGATATTATCATAATTCTTACTAACATTTATTTAATACTCAGAATTACATTTTGCATAAAAGGTCAAACAAAGGTAACTGCTGTTTAACTAAGTATACTCACTCCCAGTGGGCTAGTCACCATTTTTGAACATGTATCTATTATATATTTTTACTTTACTTATGTTACGATGTCCTCCTTTAAGCTCACCAAAGAAGATCGACTTTGGCATGGGTCGTCCCCCATGAGGGATAAGTCTCCTACCCAGCGCAACTGTTCAATGTTATTTAGTGCTTCCATTCTGTCCACATCTGCCTCCAGCAGAACAGAGTTATTTTTAATGTAGTCTTGCCAGCGTATGCCCATCATGAGGCGAAGGCACATTGGATGGAAGCGCTCGAGGAGCGTTTAATGGTTTGTCTGCACGAAATGAGGGGGAAATATGCAGGTCGCAACAGGGTTTACGTAGTTGTGAGAGACACTGCAGTGTCATACTTAATCTTTGGAATCAAAGACATCGCCATTATTATTCTTGTCCTGATAACTCCGTCAGAACGGTAGATTTGTATTTCGAGGGTTAAATTGATCGCTTTTAAATGAATCGTCTTCGTCTATATGTAATAGTCATCTACGAGTGGGCTATTTATAGCTATTACGATCATTCTTTACAGTTTAGTGTTTTATTTGTAGTCTTTCGAGTTCACATATGTTGACTTTAATTCGTGTAAGTCAACAGTTTAGTTATACAATACTCCTTCCACCTACGCTGTCTAAGAAAAATTGATCAGGTAAATCTAAACTGTATTCATCCCATTGCTAAAAGGTCCCAGTTATGATGTAGCCCGAATGCCTAAAAAATCGCCTCCCTATAAAACGTTTGATGTGGTCAATACAAGCGTTATCAAGACACCATTAAGAGCTTCCTCAATTAGTGTGATATTGACTTTCAAGGCTGACAAACTCTAGCACTCGATCGCGCCTGAAGCCATGAGTGTCGGAGTCTCAAGAGGCAAGAAGAGCGGCCACCAAAAAAAGAACGCAGAGCCAACAAAACGCTGAGAGATGAAGCATTACCCATGTCGTGTTAGTGGCCGGCTTTTGAAAGCGAAGATTGGACTCTGATAGCCATCCTGGAGTTGATAGGGAACGAGAAATGTGCTCATCTTCTTACACGAAGGAGGAGATATTACTAGATGATGGTGTCTACACACTTTTAGATTACATGCAATGACAGGGCGGGAGGAGAACGAGACATTTGCGGCATGAGCTATTCAATTATTTGGCCTCAATCTAACTTGTATGTTTGACCTAAACAAAACTTGTCAAGTTATGGAAACATCAAGATAACAGAAATACGTTTTATGAAAACATCAAATTAAAAGACCTTCATTTTATGACAACATTAAAATAACAGACCTTCGTTTTATGAAAATATCAAGATATCAGACCTTCGTTTTATGAAAATATCAAGATATCAGACCTTCGTTTTATGAAAACATCAAGATAACAGACCATCTTTTTTATGAAAACATCAAGATGTTTAATCTACATCTGACTCATCCAGTTACGTAAATGTCAAGATGAATGACCTAAAACAAACTTCTCCAGTTCTGTAAACATCATGATGTTCGATGTAAAACGGATCTTTAAGTTAGGTGAACATCAAGAAGATTGACCTAGACTTGACTAGTTCAGTTATGTAAAAACATAGATTTTAGTAATGCTCGTAAAAAAATATAAGATTTCTCAGAGACACAGCCGACCGCTGAACAACTATCCCAGAAAACAACAACCTTCAGTTTAATCTACATGTTTACTTTTGTCTCAATATAGAGGACCACGATCTTAGTTCATCTAATTGTATTCAATTGTGTCCTTTTTGTAAAGGAAGAGGAAGTACAAAATGGTCTATAGGGCAGATGATGTAAAGTTCATCTGTTTATGTGGCCTACGGTTAACGAGGGTGTCATGTGGCCAGCACAACAACTAACGCCTTTCCTTTTCCCCAGCTAATGTCGCGTAAACTTTACCGCTCAGAAGCGCCCAAAGATACCGAAATTTAAAATCCCAGTCAGGATTCAAACCCGGGACCACTGGTTAGGAAACCAAGCGCTTCACTGTTCAGCCACCTTGCCTCCAAAATCCGCTGATAAAGGTAAATAATTTGAACCAGCTACGTTGAACTATAATATCTGCCCTACAAATCCTCTGCGTTCCTTCTGTGTCGCACTTATACAATATTGTAAAGTTTCTCATAAACATTTTATCGATCTAGATTTGTATTTGATTCATTAGGTGTGTGCAAATCCGTCAAACCCTCTTCTTAGTTCAAAACCATCTAGCGCATTAAAGAACAAATAGTTTCATTTAAAAATAGAGAAAATAGCGCTCATTTAAAAATAATAAAATAACACAGATAGTTTATGAGGAAACACAAACTCAGAATCTGCCCCCGAAGTGATTCACTCAGGTTAATAAAAAGGCAGCTTTCAATATTTTCAGAAAAAATATCAGAAGCTTTGAACTAGCAAAAAAAAATTCTTAAAAAAAAAAACAACTTGTATTAAGTGTAATTGAATCAATTAGTTTGGAACAGTCATGGAAGTAATTGAACTAGACATAATAAATCTGCGCGATTATAAATATGTGTACCAATTTATTTCGTTTAGCATTTAGCTTTCTCAATACGCGATGATCCAATCACTTGTCTGGACCAGTTGTGAAAAGGGAGTGGAATGGTGGGGTACCTTGTTCATATTTACTTAATCATTTTTTAAATGCATACAAAAATGTTCACTCAGGGCTCAAGATTTCTTAAGGAGACTAATTCAACTTATACCACCGCATGTGTCATGTACGATTTCTTTCCCTTGTTCAGTATACCAAACAAAATAATTAAATTACCAATAGTTAATTAAATAATCGGTTAATTTTTCTTTTTTTTTTTTATTGATTCTTGTGTTGTCAGGTAAAAGAAATAATTATGCAAAAATTTCATCTAAATTCGAGATTGGGAGTTGGAGAAATAACGTGTACAAACTTTTGACCAGACAGAGTGAGTTGATATGAGCTTTGTACAAACTATCAACAACCACAACCCTATCTCCAACAATACAACAACAAAATAAAGACACGTGTACGTATTGACAGCTACAACGAAATGATTCTAGTGTTAAGCTGACTGACCACATCCTACGGAGATACGAGCGTACATTCTTCACATTCCTATGTATCCAATGAACTGATGATGAAGAAGATATGCTCCTGTGTTTTTGAGGTCCCGTTTGATTACATCCACGTAACGGAGCCAGACGCGAGTTGCCGGTAAAGAGAGAGTCCGCCATCCGTCGAAGCGAACATGTCCAAGCCAGCATAGGCGGCGTTATCTGAGGAGTGTGTTTCTAGTAGACATCAATGCCTTGCCAATGCTAAACGATGAACAAGAAACTTTGTAAAACAACCAACAACAACATTCCAAGTCCTATAGATGATAAATAGGTCACATGCGATTTTTATTGGTCTGGTGGAGTTGTCGCATAATCTCGAATTGGCCCCGCTACGAGGCCCTTCACAAATCACAATTATTATCTTGAACAGTGTAGCCATTCGCTAATTGGAATCAAAATGCAAAAGAATCGAGAAATAAAGAGCAGAAAATAAGTCATATAAAATACAAGCATGCAACTATTGCTAGAATCCTGTGCAAAATAGTTTAAAATTTTCTCGCAAGCACTAGCGATTCGGGGAGCGCGGTGCGTGAGTGGTTAAGCGCTTGGCTTCTGAACCTGGGGTCCTGTGTTCGAATTTCGGTGATTATCGGGATTTTTAGGGCTCCCCTGAGTTCACCAAACTCTGATGTGTACCTGACGTTAGTTGGTGAAAATAAAGGCGGTTGGTCGTTGTGCTGGCCACATGACACCCTGCTCATTAACCGCTGCCCAAAGAAATGGATGACCCTTAACATCATCTCCCCTATAGATAACAAGGCTGAAGGGGGAGCCACGTTTACTTTCCACAACTGTTGCTAGGTACCCGTTAGAGTCTTCGCCGAGATTCGAAACCAGGACCCCAGGTTCAGAAGCCTAGGTTTTAACCACTCTGCCATCGCGTCCCCATGACCTCGTGAGATGGGCAGTTAAATAATGGAGGATGGAGAGTTGTAACTTGAAGTCCATAGGCCTGAAAAAATGGCGAGGAGTGAAACTGAATCCTAAACACTATGTTCGTTGACAGAGGAGCTTCAGATGTGCCATGAATGAGAATGTCAAGTACATGTTAATGTTAATGGTAGCAGGAATTGTTTCACATTGAGAGATTGTTATTCATTTGATGACAAAGCTTATCCTCTAATAAATTATTCCTATAACTAACTAATGTCGATACATTATTAAACTTTACACGCTGCTTTTTGAGGGCGGGTAAGATTGGATGACCATCATATGGCAAACAATTTGTGGGCCGGATTTTATAGAAAACAACAAGCTGTGTGTGTGTGTGTGCGCGCGCGTGTGTTTTTATTTCGGTTCATTGTGTTTTTCTTATGCTATAAAGTTAGTTGTGTCTGTTTCAAATCCAACAAGTACAACTCATTAATGCAATACAGTAGCGCATTGGTGTGTGCAGTATGTCTAGAACACGACTGACTTAGCTCAGCCACATACGTACCTAAAGAGACTCGGTTAGCATGTCAGCAGTCAGGTGAACTAACGACACGCTACATCGAGTCTTGTTGAGGTATTGAAGAGACAAGGTTAGCATGTCAGCAGTCAGGTGAACTAACGACACGCTACATCGAGTCTTGTTGAGGTATTGAAGAGACTCGGTTAGCATGTCAGCAGTCAGGTGAACTAACGACACGCTACATCGAGTCTTGTTGAGGTATTGAAGAGACTCGGTTAGCATGTCAGCAGTCAGGTGAACTAACGACACGCTACATCGAGTCTTGTTGAGGTATTAAAGAGACAAGGTTAGCATGTCAGCAGTCAGGTGAACTAACGACACGCTACATCGAGTCTTGTTGAGGTATTGAAGAGACTCGGTTAGCATGTCAGCAGTCAGGTGAACTAACGACACGCTACATCGAGTCTTGTTGAGGTATTGAAGAGACTCTGTTAGCATGTCAGCAGTCAGGTGAACTAACGACACGCTACATCGAGTCTTGTTGAGGTATTGAAGAGACAAGGTTAGCATGTCAGCAGTCAGGTGAACTAACGACACGCTACATCGAGTCTTGTTGAGGTATTGAAGAGACTCGGTTAGCATGTCAGCAGTCAAGAGAACTAACGACACGCTACATCGAGTCTTGTTGAGGTATTGAAGAGACTCGGTTAGCATGTCAGCAGTCAGGTGAACTAACGACACGCTACATCGAGTCTTGTTGAGGTATTGAAGAGACTCGGTTAGCATGTCAGCAGTCAGGTGAACTAACGACACGCTACATCGAGTCTTGTTGAGGTATTGAAGAGACTCGGTTAGCATGTCAGCAGTCAAGAGAACTAACGACACGCTACATCGAGTCTTGTTGAGGTATTGAAGAGACTCGGTTAGCATGTCAGCAGTCAGGTGAACTAACGACACGCTACATCGAGTCTTGTTGAGGTATTGAAGAGACAAAGTTAGCATGTCAGCAGTCAGGTGAACTAACGACACGCTACATCGAGTCTTGTTAAGGTATTGAAGAGACAAGGTTAGCATGTCAGCAGTCAGGTGAACTAACGACACGCTACATCGAGTCTTGTTGAGGTATTAAAGAGACAAGGTTAGCATGTCAGCAGTCAGGTGAACTAACGACACGCTACATCGAGTCTTGTTGAGGTATTGAAGAGACTCGGTTAGCATGTCAGCAGTCAGGTGAACTAACGACACGCTACATCGAGTCTTGTTGAGGTATTAAAGAGACAAGGTTAGCATGTCAGCAGTCAGGTGAACTAACGACACGCTACATCGAGTCTTGTTGAGGTATTGAAGAGACAAGGTTAGCATGTCAGCAGTCAGGTGAACTAACGACACGCTACATCGAGTCTTGTTGAGGTATTGAAGAGACACGGTTAGCATGTCAGCAGTCAGGTGAACTAACGACACGCTACATCGAGTCTTGTTGAGGTATTGAAGAGACTAGGTTAGCATGTCAGCAGTCAAGAGAACTAACGACACGCTACATCGAGTCTTGTTGAGGTATTGAAGAGACTCGGTTAGCATGTCAGCAGTCAGGTGAACTAACGACACGCTACATCGAGTCTTGTTGAGGTATTGAAGAGACTCGGTTAGCATGTCAGCAGCCAGGTGAACTAACGACACGCTACATCGAGTCTTGTTGAGGTATTGAAGAGACTCGGTTAGCATGTCAGCAGTCAGGTGAACTAACGACACGCTACATCGAGTCTTGTTGAGGTATTGAAGAGACTCGGTTAGCATGTCAGCAGCCAGGTGAACTAACGACACGCTACATCGAGTCTTGTTGAGGTATTGAAGAGACTCGGTTAGCATGTCAGCAGTCAGGTGAACTAACGACACGCTACATCGAGTCTTGTTGAGGTATTGAAGGGACTCGGTTGAAAGACGAGGTATTTTTAAAAAATGAGGGGAGAGAAGTGTTGTCCTTTTTTATATGTTCCTGGTATCACTGTCCGACAGTGACTTATCAGTTCTCATGTATCTCATTGGGCAGCTGGGTAAACATCTGTACTAGTGAGGGAGGTGGCTTGGAACTAGCATTCGTTGTAAAATACTTGAGAAAACTCTTTCCCCACTCTCTCTCTCTCTCTCTCTCTCTCTCTCTCTCTCTCTCTCTTTCCCTTTTTGATAAAAAGATAGATCGGTACATTGACATAGATAGATAGACACAAAAAATAGACAGACAGCAAGACAGACAGACAGACAGACAGACAGACAGACAGATAGATAGATAGATAGATAGATAGATAGATAGATAGATAGATAGATAGATAGATAGATAGATAGATAGATAGACAGAATGATAAAAATCGAGACTGTAAACTTTGAATAATCTGATTAGTATAGTATACATGTAATCATTTTTAAAACACATTTCATATATATAAGACACATTTTGAAATAATATTAATTGTAGTGTACCTACATTTCTCCCTATCCTCTCTGTTCCGGGCCCTATACGAACATGCAAAGGGCGGCCTGTGACCCTAAAACGCGTGTTTAATATCCCAGCATTTCAATTCCTTTTACAGAGTTAATTGCCTCCGCCCCCCCCCCTTTTTTTTTTACCTTTCCCACTTACATACACGTTCACAGAAGGAAAAAAGAGAGAGAGAGAGTTACCTGTTCTTACATAGACTGGCCCACTTTCACATTTTAGTCACAAATTAATGCCACCCTAAGAGTATTAGATTTTTGTGTTAGTGTTTTTGTGTGTGTGTTGTTTTTTCTTGTGCGAGGATCTGGCTTCCAACAAGGATGCTAATTATCTCAAGCAGGGAATCCAGAAGTCCGGCGTATAAAATGCAAGTCCATTGTAGTGGGGTCTATCTAAAACAAGTGACGAGAGCGCGATTATGTGGCCCTCCGTTGTATTTGGTGACACTTAGATGTTTGGACTGAGTTGACGTTTTGATATAATCTGTTACACCTTGGAATTTTGATAGAACACACAGGTGAGTGATACATAGTCTCTCTCTCTCTATATATATAGATATATATATACGAATATTAATTTCGTTTTCGCGACGAATGTAATGTGTAGTTTTTTACAATGGCAGTACACAATAGTGAAGTACACTTCTATAAGTTAACTATTTTGGTGTGCCTGTATCTGCCACTGCGCTAGTAGATGCTTGAAATGTTTGCTATTTGTGATAGAATTTTTTTTTGGCGCGGGGAGGGGGGGGGGGGAGCAAGCATGCTTAAACCTAATAGAATCATGCCTACGGCGTACCTCTAAATCACTTCATACTTGAACTTAAACAGAAAGAGATGAAAGCTTTAAACTTTGCCTTTCCTAGCGTGCATAGCAACTTATCGCGCTTGTCCAGTCGGTTTTTAATTTCAGTTTTATGAGCCATCGCTAAAAGTAATAGTTGAATAAAATTAAATAACAATTTCTATTTCTGTCTCAGTGCTAAGATGTTGTAATGAGTATGTACCCGGAGAGGTCAAGGTTGTCTCTCACACTGCGTACTGCTTGTCTAACTGTATGTTTGGTTTTTACTTTTGACCTCTTCGATTAGCACAACCTGAAAATGTGAAGAAGCCAAACACACGAGGAGTGTGGCCAGGTTTTTAATCATTTTAAAATATTTTGGTTCGTTAACTCTAGGGCAAGTTAGTTTTAGGTTTTTCCCCGCTCACATAAGAATGTGTGTGTAACCGGCACACTACGAGCTAACCATGAGAACAAAATGAACAAAGTTGTTCAATTCATGAATATGAATAATTAAATTTAAAAAAATAGCTTGGGTAATGGGTTAACAGTGGGATACACAAAATTAGATGCGTATGGTTTGATGGAGTAATTTCATCATAGACTGATTATAGAGGAGTGGATAAGTGTCTCTATTTTTGCTCCTCATCTCTTCCCTCCTGGTTGGGTCGCCGCTGGACTCGTCTACGTATAGGATGGACTCTGGGCCGGTATTCTCTTGTAGAGGGACGAGGTAGACTCATAGAAGCTTATCGTCTGTAGCGAAAGGTGGGAAGGGTATGCTCGGCAGTGAGCAGTAGATATTGGGCAGTGGACAGCTGGGGCCGGATACTGGGCAGTAGGCGCTGAACACTGAGCAATAGTCTCTGGGCACTATACCGTAGGCAATTAGTAGTGGGCACTGGGCTTTAAGACGTTTGTAGTGGGCACAAAAGAGATACCTTCTCACTGACAGAGGGGGGGGGTATGGCGTTGTCGGCTCAGGTTTTTGTGATGCCGTGGATCTAGCAGGTGAAGACAGTGCAGATCTGTGATTTTAGAAGCTGCAGATAACACTACAGATAACACTGCAGATAACACTGCAGATAACACTACAGATAACACTACAGATAACACTACAGATAACAAACAACCAGTCACGGTTGTCTACAAAACAAAATACAGGTGGCTCATTAGAAGCTAGGAATTTTCCATCGTTTAGGGGCCCGGTGGGGAGGCTTGGCCTCGTTGGGGGCCCCTGCATCTTGCGTAAAATTTAATTTTTAATGTAAAAAACGCTCCTTTTGGTGACCCCCCCCCCTCAAGTGGGGGCCCGGGGAGATTTTCACATTCTCGATAACAGATGCTTGGATCCTTTCTTATTTAAGCTATTCAAAGAGATCTAATATAACCCTGTTGAGAAAACAAGAAATAAAGAAAAACTGTGACGTAATTTAATCGTTTATTTAATGCTGTTTTCATTCACCTATCCTTTAGTAATTCGGTCAAGTACAATTTATTTCCCTTGTTAGAGATAAAAAGAAATTAATTACCAATAGTTAATTGGTTTATTTTTTATATATAATTTCTTGCTTTGTCAGGTAAAAGAAATAATAGTGCAAAATTAATTTCAGCTTGATCCGAGATTGGGTGTGGGAGAAATAACGTGTACAAACTTTTTGCCAGACAGACAGACAGAGTACGTTGATAGTTGATAGAAGCTTTGCAATAATGAGGCAATCAAGAGCTCATTTTCAGTTCTGTTTGTTTCCAATAGATGTTTTGTTCTTTATTTTCTTGTCAACGTGAGGTCATCGTTGACCTGGGAGCTGTAAGAGGCTTAACCGGCTGGACCATGTCAGGGACAAAAGACACTTGCCCACGCATTTAGAAGGAGGGATAGAGGGAGGGTTTTGTTGACTCAATTCATATTAAAGTTGACATAGGTCATGTTCATACGACACCTGTGTTGCACAGAAGTGGATGGGGGGGGGGTGTAATCATGGAAAGGGGGGGGGGGGTATCTCTTCAGACATAAGTACACTGGCGTGCGTGTTGCTCCACATAGTTTCACTAAATCAACAGAATCTGCGTCTTGCCCTACTTGCTCTATATATGTGCATCTATTTCCTTCCGGGAGTGTTTGCAAAATGTCAAGGGAGGACCTAGAGAGGATAGAGGAGGCTGGAGAGGGAAATGGGGGAGGGGAGGATAGTGTTTGTACTTAAGTCTGGTGACAGATGAGGCAGAGGGTACGTGTGTGTGTATATATATATATATATATATATATATATATATATATATATATATATATATACCGGGTATATATATTGTTAGACACCTTATTTATATAGGTTAGTTATTTAGCGACGCACCATAGAAGACGCATATTGAACGGGACTAGTGACGTTTGGGATATGTTGGGTTAGAGACCGGAAAATCAGTTAGCGATAGAATACTCCAGGGTAACGACGTGTTTAGTGACAGAGACTTCTACTGTGGCCTTTTATCAGAATAAATCCATGTGAACTTGTTCATCAGTGTTGACTACATCTCTTCACTCGTTAAAACAGATGTTGTTTTATTCTATATGTATTGTTGTTCAACTACACGGAATACACCCGAACAATTACACCCAAACGCTTGCAGAGTAATTGGTTGACTTCAAGACAGCCTGAACTAGCAACATCACAATATATATGTATATATATATATATATATATATATAAATATATATATATATATATATATATATATATTTATATTAAGTGTAATATATATATGTATATATATATATATATATATATATATATATATATATAATATATATATTAAGTGTAATATATATATTAAGTGTTTGTAAGAGAGAGAGGGAGAGCGCGCATGAGAGAGAGAGAGAGAGAGAGAGAGAGAGAGAGAGAGAGAGAGTCTATATAGATTCACCTAATATTCTCAGTCGATTGTCTCAAGTTGCATGTGAACATCAGATTCGTGTCAGTTACACCTAGTCGCTCAGGTCTCTTATAACCAGACCTGGCATTCTCTATGGAGCTTTATTTAGATCCTAGTTACCGCACTGAGCTACAAACATAGAAACTAACAAATAAGGAAATAGTTTAGTAAGCTTAGGTGGCGCGGTGGTTGAGTGGTTAAGCGCTGCTGAACCTGGTGTCCTGGGCTCGAATCTTGGTGAAGACTAGGATTTAAAATTTCGGGATTTTTAAGACGCCCTTGAGTCCAGCCAACTGTAATGGGTACCTGATTTTAGTTGGGGAAAGTAAAAGCAGTTGGTCGTTGTGCTGTCCACATGACACCCTGCTATTTAACCGTCGACAATAGAAACAGTTGAACTTATCATCATCTGCCCTATAGATAGATCGCAAGGTCTGAAAGGGAAACTTTTTATTCTTTTGTTTTATTAAGCTTATAATGTAATTACCTAAAGTACGTGGCTAGGCACTGATATGTTCATTTCATGAAATCTACTGTACTGTACCTGTAGCAGAGGAGAATCAGTATACACAGACTTATGATGGGCTTAACTATTATTCAGGGTATTCTTTTAGTTCATATTGAAAAATCCCAGAACATTTTTTTTATTGCTGAGATAGTCATAGTCATAGTCATAGTTTTCTTCTTTTTCTTCTTTCTCTCTCTCTATCTCTTTCTTTTCTTTCTGCCTTTCTTTCTCACCATGCTCCCATCATTGTTTGTTGTTGTTGCCTTCAATAGCTCATTGCTTTTTTTTTTTTGGTATCCATCCTCATTTGTTCATATTCGGCTGACTAAATACTAGTTTCTCTGTGTGTATGTGTGCGGGTCTTATTGCCTCTGCCTATCTTTCTTTATGTCTCTCTCTCTCTCTCTGTGTCTCTCTCTCTCTCTGTGTCAGTCTGTCTCTCTCTCTGTCTGCCTCTCTCTCTGTGTCTCTCTCTGGCTCTCTCTCTGTGTCTCTCTGTGTCTCTGTGTCTCTCTCTCACTCTGTCTCTCTCTGTCTCTGTCTGTCTGTCTGTCTCTCTGTCTCTGTCTCTCTTTCTCTCTCTGTCTCTCTTCTCTGGTTTCTACTATATTCTTGTCTATTGATCTCTGTAAAACTTTCTACTCACTTCTTTAAACTTAAGAAAGGAAACTCTTTATGACAAATAACATCTCATTATCTGCCCTTGACTTCATCTTCCATCAGTTTCCCACATTCCAATGTTGATTCAGTCAATCATCCAATACAGCCTAGTAGAGCAGCTAGAGCATTCTCCATTCGTTATGATGCTTGCTAAGTGTTTCAAACAACCAGATGCTCAGACTCTCTCTCTCTCTCTCTCTCTCACTCTTTCTCTCTCTGTCTCTCTCTCACGCATTATTTTGTTTATAGGAAATGTTTATACACATTTTCAGATGTTGATAACCACAGGCGGTCTGGCTATATGGGCATCGGGGAAATGACCGGTGGGCCGGTACCCAAGTGGGCCAAAGGGACCGCCAATTAAGCCACTTTGAATGACAGTACTGCAAACGTGTTCAGCATTCGCTTACCTATCCTAAAAGAACTTTAGTGTAGTCACTGTGTAACGAGACGCTGAGTATAGAACTTAGTAACGAATTTCCGAATATGTTTGTGGTAGTGTTAAATTTAGTCATTTATAGATTAACTGTTACCACAATTGACTCAAAGATAGCGTGTTCAGTCAGGTGCAAACTATATTATTGGGTTGCTTCGTCGCAAGATCCCAGGATTTACCCGCTACGAAGACATTCACAATTTTACGCATTTAGTGAAAGAGAAAGTTGTGGGGGGAAATTAATGGAGAGAAAAAAATTCAAATTGCTGAAATCGTCTGCTAAGATATGCAGTAAAACGAAATGGTGAATAGAGGTAGGACATTATGTAAATTGTGAATAGAGGTAGGACATCGTGTAAATGGTGAATAGAGGTAGGGCATTATGTAAATGGTGAATAGAAGTAGGACATTATGTAAATGGTGAATAGAGGTAGGACATTAGGTAAATGGTGAATAGAGGTAGGACATTATGTAAATGGTGAATAGAGGTAGGACATTATGTAAATGGTGAATAGAGGTAGGACATTATGTAAATGGTGAATAGAAGTAGGACATTATGTAAATGGTGAATAGAGGTAGGACATTATGTAAATGGTGAATAGAAGTAGGACATTATGTAAATGGTGAATAGAGGTAGGACATTATGTAAATGGTGAATAGAAGTAGGACATTATGAATACAAATGGTGGACGATGACTATTGTGAGCGGAGGAGATGAGAGCAAAGAGAGTTGTATTGTAATAACTGTCCAAATTATTGGCTGTCCTATTACCTGTCCTATTGCCTGTCCTGTTGCCTGTCCTATTGCCTATGCTATCGCCTCTCCTAATACCATTTTAATTCTCAATAGTACTCATCTTTCTAGTTCCTGACATTCGTGTTGAAATGCCCCTGGGACTGTGATCGTAAATAAGTTGTTTGGTTGAACCTCTCAAGAAGCTAGCAGGAAAAATGATCTCTGGACTGTGATCGTAAATAAGTTGTTTGGTTGAACCTCTCAAGAAGCTAGCAGGAAAAATGATCTCTTCAAGCTTGCTGTCTCTTTCAGCTTAGCTTAGGGAACAACATTGAGGCGTCCAGTCACCCGTCCCATTGATTCATGTTTTGTGAAGTAAAATAAATATTTGTATATGGTTTCAGCTTGATCCGAAATTGGGTGTGGGAGAAATAACGTGTACATGCCTTTAACTGGTTCTAGTTATTTAGCCTTCTTGTAGACTTGAACCCCAACCTTCTGAGATCTTAATTACTTATTTCTTTGTTTATTTGTTTATTTTACATGTTCCAAGAGGAAAGAAGGAGAAAGAGAGTGAGATAGAGAAAGAGATAGAGAGAGGGAGAGAGAAAGTGAGTGGGAGAGAGAAAAAGAGAGAAAGAGGTAGCGTGAGAAAGAGTGAGAGAGAGAGAGAGAGAGAGAGAGAGAGAAAGAGGTAAAGAGAGAGATAGAGAGAGAAAGAGATAGAAAGAGTGAGAAAGAGAAAGAGAATGAAAGAGGAGAGAGAGAGAGAGAGAAGCAGAGTAAAAAAAAAAAAAGATTCAAAATATACCGGGATGCCTGGGTCATATACGGTCCAGGTGAAAGTAAACATATACGAACGGACGTATGGACAGTACGTGTCCTAGCGGCTGAAGTCGGGATGCAGATCCCCCCCCCCTTTTTTTTTGTAGGTCTGGGAGCATTGTCTGGGACGAGCTCAAAATTCCTTCACGCTCTGGCTGTGTTAGTTGTGCTTCGGGTCGCGTGGGCCATAGCTTGTCACAAGGGTCATTGCCGGGCACGTGGATGAATTGACCTCGCGCGTATTTGTTGGTCTTATTTTCAAAAAACGTTTGTTACTCGTATTTTTTTTATAAGACTTCAACTTAAATAGTAATTATATTTTTTTATTAAATGTTTTAATCAATAAAATTAATACTTTTTTCCCATTGTCCTTTATTTATTTTTCTACTATAGCAAATGTAACTATTTCAAATACCATTTATTTCCATTTGTTGAATATTAGAAAAAAAAAAGCACTTCTCAACTCTAGTGGTGGCATGATCTACTACACTGCTACACAATTTCTATTTAACTCTTAAAGCCTACGGCTAACACTAACATAATGAATGTAGTCAACAGTAAATGTCAGCCAAACAGAAGGCTAATGAGGAATACGTTGGGATCAATAAATAGTTGTATCTAAATCTTGTTCTGACTCAAATTATAGTGAGTTTTAGTGGGCCATAGTCAACTATTTTATTCCAAACCTAATGCGAGAAAAACTAGAAGAGAGTCTTCTACCTCCTCCATCCCAGTCTCCTCTCTCTCTCTCTCTCTCTTTCTCTCCCTCTATTTCCCTTTCTCTCCTTCTCCCATCTTTCTCTCTCGCTCCCCCTCTTTATCTCTCTCTTTCCCTCTCTCACACCATCTATCTTCATCTTTTTTTCTACCTCCTTCTCTTTCTCTCTCTCTCTCCCCTTTTTAATAAGTCTTATTAAACTTGGTAAAAGTACATAACTCATTGATCTCAATCTAATAGCACTGCTCCATTTTGTACACTGCTATAACAAAGTGACAAACCTTGCCCTACCCGTCCTACCACTTTTACTACAAAATACACAAAATAGAGCAGTGGAGATTCATAACAAACGAATATTCACATTTGACCAGAGTAACACCTTTAGTAAAATCACTAAATTTAGAAAGCCTTCAGGACAGAAGACTCAAAAGTAAAGTAGCAATTATACATCAAACACTGAACCATAATCTTCAAATACAAAAACAAAATTTAATAAAATACTCTGTAAGACACAAAGATAAAGGCACATTCCTCGACCCATATGCTAGGACAAATTTTTACAAATACTCCTTCTTCCCTAGTGCTATTAGAGCATGGAATGGGTTGCCTGAGCTAGCCAGGAAAACCAGTGACTTGGCAGAATTTAAGTCATTGGTTAATATGCGTGACTAGATGCATGACGCGTAGGACGTAATCATCTTCTTTTTTGAAGTAACGTCTGTATTATATAAGAAGATAAGACTATAAAGAATGTGCACATTGAATATTTCTGTTAATGTTTAAATCTCAGCCATATCCTTACACAGAAGCAAATATGTTCCCGGATCTACTTGCGTAACAGTTGGAATCATTTGATGACATTCTTCTTAAAATAGGCGCTGTTTATCCAGGAAGTAATTTTGGGTGACCTGGTGTCTAGTTAGGGAATTCCCTGTCTGACTTGGAACAGTGCCTTTAAACTGTCCTAGTGGGTAAAGCAAGCAGTGATGCTAAGACTAGGGCCTGCGGGCCTTGTCCGCCCCTAACGTGGTGGTCCTTCGAAAATTCTGCCCAGAGTGTCTAGTGAAGCCTCAGAGAATCATTTTTATTATTTGTGTCCAAAAACTCAACGGGGATAGGGGGGCCTGTGACAAATGTGTAAGAAACTATATGAACCCCTCAGAATGAACATAATTTGGCATGTAATAAGATCACTGGCGAATGTAATGGTGTTACTGACGAATGTATTGGTGTTACTGGCGAATGTAATGGTGTTACTGACGAATGTATTGGTGTTACTGGCGAATGTAATGGTGTTACTGGCGAATGTAATGGTGTTACTGACGAATGTAATGGTGTTACTGACGAATGTAATGGTGTTACTGGCGAATGTAATGGTGTTACTGGCGAATGTAATGGTGTTACTGGCGAATGTAATGGTGCCACTGACGAATGTAATGGTGCCACAGACAAATGTAATGGTGTCACTGACGAATTTAATGGTGTCACTGGCCAATGTATGGTGTCACTGGCGAATATAATTGTGTCACGGCCCAATGCTATGGACCAGTGACGAATATAATGCTGCCTGCAGTTTTCCTCTGTCAGTTTTTCTGTCAGTGAGGCTCTACTAGGTACTTTATAGCGCGCTTATTAATATCACTACTGCTATGCCAAACTCCTTGAGCGCCAAAAAAAAAAATTCTGCCTTTTAGATAAAATGATATTCCCATGGAAAAAAAGTGTTTTTTTTATTGTGTCCTATTAGTCTTAAGGTTTTGGAAAATTCTATGTGGGAAGGTCATGCTCTAGTTGTTCTATTATTCAATTTCATGATAATTTTTCTAAAGAAAACTGGTAGTTAATGAAATACTCCATCAAGGAAGAGTTCCATCCCACTGTTGGAGGTGTGGCTGTAGTTCCCGTGTCGCTATCACTGAGGACTCTGTTTGTATTTCCAGCTCTGCATTTTGAAATGTCCAAGTTTTAGCTGTGAGATTTCATTCCTTGAAAACATAAACAAATATTACAGTGACTTTGACTGCTATGGATTCGTGGTGGTTGAGTGTAAAGTTATTGGCTACTTAAACCCGGGAGTCTCGGGTTTGAATCTCTGTGAAAACTGGGATTTTGATTTTCGAGATTTTGAGGACGCCCTGAGTGCTCCCAACTCTAAAGGGTACCTGACATACAGGAGAACCTCGTTAACCATCGGCCATCCAAACAAATGACCTTTACAGCATTGCAAAGTCTGAGGACTTGGTCTTTTTTTTTTACGTTTTGACTACATTGACTTTCTCATTACATTTTTTACAATCCCTTTACAAAATTCATGATGTAATCGTATTTTTTTTTCTTTTATTCTGAGAGCTATTGGGGATTTTCACAATCAATTTTCAATTCTTAACAATGTCAAACACAGAGAGAGAGAGAGAGAGAGAGAGAGAAATATCACTGCTGCCAACTAAATACTATAACTTGATTTTACACTGCTTTACAAAGTATCGAATACCTTCTAAATTACATAGCGCATCAACACTTCCCATGTTCTGTACACTGGGTACACCGAATAGCAAGGTATTTATGTTCGGCATAGGTGAATATCTTCAATGGGAAAGGTTCCAACGATTCAACATTTGCTGTAGCTTAACACGTTTTACTATGGCACCTCCATGAAACTAATGTTATGTTATTTGGAACAGAGGTATCCTTACCTTAACGTCCAGTGATGTGGGACAGAGGTATCATGCCTTAACGTCCAGTGATATGGGACAGAGGTATCATGCCTTTACGTCCAGTGATGTGGGACAGAGGTATCATGCCTTTACGTCCAGTGATGTGTGACAGAGGTATCATGCCTTTACGTCCAGTGATGTGTGACAGAGGTATCATGCCTTTACGTCCAGTGATGTGTGACAGAGGTATCATGCCTTTACGTCCAGTGATATGGGACAGAGGTATCATGCCTTTACGTCCAGTGATATGGGACAGAGGTATCATGCCTTAACGTCCAGTGATGTGTGACAGAGGTATCAT
This sequence comes from Biomphalaria glabrata, assembly GCF_947242115.1. NCBI lineage: Eukaryota > Metazoa > Mollusca > Gastropoda > Planorbidae > Biomphalaria > Biomphalaria glabrata. The sequence continues at coordinate 42,009,919 of NC_074712.1, forward strand.
GCCTTAACGTCCAGTGATATGGGACAGAGGTATCATGCCTTAACTTCCAGTGATATGGGACAGAGGTATCCTTACCTTAACGTCCAGTGATGTGGGACAGAGGTATCATGCCTTAACGTCCAGTGATGTGGGACATAGGTATCATGCCTTAACGTCCAGTGATGTGGGACAGAGATATCATGCCCTAAACTCAACTACTAATGTCCATTTATATAGGACAGGGGTATCATGCCATAACGCCCCGTTATGTGGGAGGAATCATGACCTAAACCTAACTAACTCCCAATTAATGTAATTCGTCTGTATCGTGGCTTGGATTTCGTTTATTGATTAATGTTTCTCTTCTTAGTTCTACATTTACTTTACTCTTATATTCTGAATATCTATTGTTTTGTTGGGCTATTTCTAATATTCATTATATCACAGTTATCCATCTTGGGTCTTCTTATTGCCAAGCTTTATTTTAATCTCGCTAAAACAAATGTCTTGAAATGTTGCTTTCGTATGTTACATTCGTGTCTTGGGAACTAATTGAAATTACTCTGATTATGTCAAGAATAGAGCCAACCCAGAGATGTATTATTATACATTTATTTTATGGTTTTAGTTCCACCTGAATTCGACCTAAATAGTAGGCCTATAATTGCGCATAATTAATCAATCTTCATTGATTGGCGATTTCCTATTGCAAGATATTTTGAATATTTTGAAATAAAATACTTTTATTTCAAAAAAGAAATAATGTAAATGTCTTTTTCTTTCTGCTAATTTTTTTTCGCATTAATATTAAATATACAATTTTATTTGAAAGCAGATTTCTTCTTGTAGCTGTATGAAAACTTAATACATTTCTTAATGTAAGATAGTAATGTGTTTTGAAGTGTCTATATCTTCGCAAGAAATAAAGATGTCATTATTGTGTCTCGAAAGTGTCTATATCTTCGCAAGAAATAAAGATGTCATTATTGTGTCTCGAAAGTGTCTATATCTTCGCAAGAAATAAAGATGTCATTAATGTGTCTCGAAAATGTCTATACAAAGATGTCATTAATGTGTCTTGAAAGTGTCTGTACAAAGATGTCATTAATGTGTCTTGAAAGTGTCTTTACAAAGATGTCATTAATGTGTCTTGAAAGTGTCTGTACAAAGATGTCATTAATGTGTCTTGAAAGTGTCTGTACAAAGATGTCATTTCTCCGGAACTACAATTTCTTGCCCTCACTTTGCTCATTTTGACATATTTTTTAAATGTTTCATTTTATTCTGTCTTAATTGCTTTACATTTATTTATAGACATGTTTATCACTGCTCTGTAACGTGGACCTATTAGATATATAGATATAGATCTAGTTCTTTTTATAGATATTAGGCATATTCCCAGTACGTCAAAGGAAAACCCAGCTATTTTCAGTGTACAAAACATAGATATTCGATATCTTGTACTATTTAATCTGGTTCCTTTCTTGATTTACCTGTGAAAGGTTTCCTTGCATCCCCTCCCCCGCCCCTCCTCCACAGTCCCTACTCTTGTCAGTTTGAGATCATCACAGCGGGGTGACAGGGGAATCCCCTCACGGAAGTAAATTAGAACCCGCTTTGCAGCGAAACTTGGCCTACTAGATTTGGAGGGTCAAAACGATTTTTGGTGACATGCAGTTTGAATAGGTATAGAGCACATCAAACATCGGACCGTATTTTCTCTGTGTTCATCCATTGTAGTCTTCATTGAAACCATTGTCTTCTTGGTTCAACGTCAAACATGTAAGTGTGTTAGTGTACAGTAGACATACACAGCTTCTTTGTAAGAGGATTTCTTTCTTCTACTTGATCTATGGACTTCTAGATTGTTGGTTGCTTTAGTTTGTTTATGTCTTTGAATCAGGTTTGATTGTTACCAAAAATTATTATTCTTTATTCCTTAGTAAATGTGTGGTTTATATACAGTAGTTATAAGTAGATAGAATGAAGAAATATTTTAAGGCAGAATAATAAAACAAAGATAAATAAATTGATAGATAGACCAACACTATAAACAGATAGATAGATAGATAGATAGATAGATAGATAGATAGATAGATAGATAGATAGATAGATAGATAGATAGATAAATAGATAGATAGATAGATAGATAGATAGATAGATAGATAGATAGATAGATAGATAGATAGATAGATAGATAGATAGATAGATAGATAGATGTAGGTCGGTAAATTGGTATGTATGTAGATAGGTAGAAATAGATAGAGATTGATAGATAGATAGATAGATAGATAGATAGATAGATAGATAGATAGATAGATAGATAGATAGATAGATAGATAGATAGATAGATAGATGTAGGTCGGTAAATTGGTATGTATGTAGATAGGTAGAAATAGATAGAGATTGATAGATAGATAGATAGATAGATAGATAGATAGATAGATAGATAGATAGATAGATAGATAGATAGATAGATAGATAGATAGATAGATAGATAGATAGATAGATAGATAGATGTAAGTAGGTAGGTCGGTAAATTGGTATGTATGTAGGTAGATAGAAATAGATAGATAGAGAGAGAGATATAGATAGATAGATAGATAGATAGATAGATAGATAGATAGATAGATAGATAGATAGATAGATAGATAGATAGATAGATAGATAGATAGATAGATAGATAGATAGATAGACAGCCCCCTTTATGCTTTGTAGGTCGCCGCATCAAAGTTTGAAGCCTTCTATTTTCATAAGCGATTCGCTGGCACACTGGTTAGTTGGTTAGTGTGTTGGCTAGAGGACTGAGCCCTCGAGTTCAAATTCAGGTCTTTCAACTTTTTATTTAAAAGCTATCACGGTTAAATTAACAAATATACCCTTCTTTCTACGCCCCCAATCCTTTTTCCCAATTCGTCCAGACAAGTGATAAGATCAAAGCGTAGTGAAACAAGTGATGGGATCATAGGGTAGTGAGACAAGTGATGGGATCATAGGGTAGTGAGACAAGTGATGGGATCATAGCGTAGTGAGACAAGTGATGGGATCGTAGCGTAGTGAGACAAGTGATGGGATCATAGGGTAGTGAGACAAGTGATGGGATCATAGCGTAGTGAGACAAGTGATGGGATCATAGCGTAGTGAGACAAGTGATGGGATCATAGCGCATTGAGACAAGTGATGGGATCGTAGCGTAGTGAGACAAGTGATGGGACCGTAGCGTAGTGAGACAAGTGATGGGATCGTAGCGTAGTGAGACAAGTGATGGGATCATAGGGTAGTGAGACAAGTGATGGGATCATAGCGTAGTGAGACAAGTGATGGGATCATAGCGTAGTGAGACAAGTGATGGGATCGTAGCGTAGTGAAACAAGTGATGGGATCATAGGGTAGTGAGACAAGTGATAGGATCATAGCGTAGTGAGACAAGTGATGGGATCATAGCGTAGTGAGACAAGTGATGGGATCGTAGCGTAGTGAGACAAGTGATGGGATCATAGGGTAGTGAGACAAGTGATGGGATCATAGCGTAGTGAGACAAGTGATGGGATCATAGCGTAATGAGACAAGTGATGGGATCATAGCGTAGTGAGACAAGTGATGGGATCATAGCGTAGTGAGACAAGTGATGGGATCATAGCGTAGTGAGACAAGTGATGGGATCATAGGGTAGTGAGACAAGTGATGGGATCGTAGCGTAGTGAGACAAGTGATGGGATCATAGCGTAGTGAGACAAGTGATGGGATCATAGCGTAGTGAGACGAGTGATGGGATCATAGCGTAGTGAGACAAGTGATGGGATCATAGCGTAGTGAGACAAGTGATGGGATCATAGCGTAGTGAAACAAGTGATAAGATCAAAGCGTAGTGAAACAAGTGATGGGATCATAGCGTAGTGAGACGAGTGATGGGATCATAGCGTAGTGAAACAAGTGATGGGATCATAGGGTAGTGAGACAAGTGATAGGATCATAGCGTAGTGAGACAAGTGATGGGATCATAGCGTAGTGAGACAAGTGATGGGATCGTAGCGTAGTGAGACAAGTGATGGGATCATAGGGTAGTGAGACAAGTGATGGGATCATAGCGTAGTGAGACAAGTGATGGGATCATAGGGTAGTGAGACAAGTGATGGGATCATAGCGTAGTGAGACAAGTGATGGGATCATAGCGTAGTGAGACAAGTGATGGGATCATAGCGTAGTGAGACAAGTGATGGGATCATAGCGTAGTGAGACAAGTGATGGGATCATAGGGTAGTGAGACAAGTGATGGGATCATAGCGTAGTGAGACAAGTGATGGGATCATAGGGTAGTGAGACAAGTGATGGGATCATAGGGTAGTGAGACAAGTGATGGGATCATAGGGTAGTGAGACAAGTGATGGGATCATAGCGTAGTGAGAAAGCTAAATCATGAAATTGCGCTTAACAAAAACTATTGGTAACAGTATTTCTAATCGCGCAGATTTGTTATTGTTGGTCTAGTCTAGATCTATAACAAATTTAAGAACATGACTGATCATGCTTATTAATATAACTAAGCTTAGTATAGCTTTGTTGTTGTTTTTTTTGTTGTTGTTGTTGTTTTTGTTGTTGTTGTTTTTGTTGTTGTTGTTTTTTTTTTGTTTTTGTTATTTTTTTTATTGTTTTTTTTTTAAGTATTTTTTTTTATTTTCTTGATCAAATGTATTATTCCCATGACGTTCAAAAATCCTTGGATTGGAACACCAGAACATTCGTTTGACTTGCCAGTCACTTATTCATTCAAAGTCAATATTGAACAGAACATGCTCTTAGTATACGAGTTAAGTTCATATCATAGTATTTAATGCTACTCTTTTCTATTGGTCTACTTGTCTTAATTCTGGTTGGCCTTCGTGTAGGGCATTGTGTCTATATGCCTAGGATTTCACGTACGATTAATCGCCTAATTAAAGTCTGTGAATATTATGATAATTAACCTCCCCCCCCCCACTTCAGCCATACTGTTATGCCAGATTCTTGTGACAGTATACTAAGTGCCAGACTCTTGTGACAGTATACTAAGTGTATCTATCCGTCTCTCACCCCCCCCCCCCCCCCCTGTTACACTCCTACCAAAGTCCTTACCTCTTTCAAGATAAAATCGCCCATCGAGGTTAAGGACCACAATGCAAATTCGTTTGTTCTTCCTGTTCGTCTTATCACGTGACTTACATGGAACTTGATATCTCTGCAGCCTAAGTGTGCCTCGCCTCAGAGGCGAAGTCATTTCTGTCTTGAGGAGGGTGACATTTGTGTCCATCTTTCTTCCCACACCCACTTTCTCCAATTCTGATATATATATATATATATATATATATATATATATATATATATATATATATATATATATATATATATATATATATATATGTATGTATGTATGTATGTATGTATGTGTCTGTGTGTGATATTTTTTTATCATTTTTATCACATAGGCCTAACCCATTCTAAGCCTAGACAAATATGTATTACTCTCACTCACGTACGTCTAGTTTGATATAAGCATATATATGTGTTTCATAAAGCCTTGGACTAGGAATCACTAGTGATGGGAACTAAACTAAATTTTTTTAGTTAAACTAAAACTAAGTTTGAACTAAAAAAAAGTAATTAAACTTTTAGTTAATCACAAATTGAAAAAATTAGTTTAACTAAACTAAGAAACTTTAGTTAAACTTTTACTAACTATTTTGACCTTTTTTAAGGACGAAACAGCCAAACATGAAACAACCAATCTCTTTAGCAAAATGTAATAAACATTTATTTGTGCACATGAAAAAAGATTTAAATGTCTTTATGGCATAGATGTAGATCTTAAATCACTAGATTAGACTAGAATGATACTATTAATATTAGTAGTAGGCCTATTATAGAAAGAAATTAGAAGTAATTGTCTAAGTTCTATATAAGTTACCTTTTTAGAAGTAATGATAAAACTGCATGTTGACTCGCTAACTAACTCTAGATTCTAGAATATTCTGGATCTAATATCTTCTACAAACGAAATGATCAGAAATATAATCTGAATCTAGAATTAGATCTAGCTACTAGACCTAGATCAAATAATTAATATTTTAATCTAAAAATAATTTAAGAAAATACTAGTTACTACTACTACTACTAGATCTAAATAGAGTCTGGTAGATATCTTAACAACTCTAGATCTATCTAGAGAATCTAGAGATTTGAGATTATTATAATTATGATTATAACTAGATATGGCATATGGGTATTTAGATCTATATACTCTAGTAGATAATACTAGATCTAATAGATCTAGATAGTAGATATAGATCTAAGTATAATTATAATAGAAGTAGATGTAGATCTAGTCTAGATTTACTTAATTTAGTATTAGATCTGTGTTAATTAAAAATTATTTAGATTGTATTAAAAGAAGTAGATTCACTTCTGGATTATGTATTTATAGTATATTGCCTCTCTCTCTCTCTCTCTATATATATATATATATATATATATATATATATGCTTACCTATATAATGTGTAGAAACAGAAATAAATCTATATAATTATAGATCTATAAATTAATTATTATAATTTAACAAACATGATATTTTCAACTAGACTACATGTATTCTCTGTCTCTTTCTTTTCCCATCCAAGGACCCTCTTCTTTTCATAATTTGGATGTTCGTTTTGTTACATCCCCTCCTTCCCATAGATGCTTATAATTCTTTTCATGACTCTCTCCCCCTTCCCTCCACTGCCTGTATGATAGGTTGTGACACTACACGCTTAGTGTATACATCTCCTCACCATCAGCGCTCGCCTGGCGTGATCACCTGCAGTGGGCATGGTCTCTGGCTTCAAATTAGCAGCCCGCACTTTTTCTTTCATTCATAAATTATATATTCTAGATATCTCGATCTAGGTCACATTTATTTATTGAAAAAAATCATAGATTTATTAATCCCAATAATATTTCTTATTACGATTTTGCCTTGTGCACTATAGGAGAATGTGTTATTATTATTATTATTATATTATTATGGGATATTATATCATTATTATTCATTGAAACACCTCCTTTTTTAATTTTATTTAACAGCTAACAGTATGAATGTGATTGGAATGTCTTTCTAAAGATGTTTGGAAGCTTATTTTGATATATCCACCAGCCTATGATCAAACAGGCTCATAATATAGCCTTCATCCCTTATATTGGTATGAATTGCCGGGGGAGGTTTAAACAATAGCTTTACATACTTGGTTACCGAGAATCTAAAAAAAACTGCCATCTGCTTTGGAAAAGCGGAACAAAAATACAGGAACTTATCTAAAATTGGACATGCACTGTCCCGAAACGTCGTTTTTAGCTCCAAACATAAAAACAAATTAATTATAAACAAAAAAAGCGACGTGTTTCTAAAAGGAGAATTTGATGAGCTGTGCCTAATATAAGAAGCTACTATATATAGTAAAGCAAAATTCTTTGCCTTCAGCTATACATGAACACAATAGCGTTTAATAAAAAAAGCAGCAAAATGTAGATCTATAGAAGCAAGGAATTATCAGGATTTATCAAGCAGCGAAACTTGCTAGAAATATAATGAACACGTTTATTTTTCTCGCCTTTCAAATACCTTGAAATGGCGGGAATAGCGACCATTATATGGTAAAGGTCAAAAGGCTTTCTAGTGACCTGTGCACCCTCTTGTTTATTCTCCTCTCTATCGTTCATTATATATATTCTCCGAATTACATAGATCTAAATATTTATTGGTATGTATGCTAAAAAAGTTTGTAAAATTTGTAATTAAATTTTTTAGTTTGTAACTAAAAAAAATTAATTAAACTAGGATTTTAACTAAATTATTTTTTTTTAATTAAACTTTGGCCTTAACTAATTTTTTTTAGTTAAACTAAAAGTTAGCAACTTTTTAGTTAACTTTTGCCCATCACTAGGAATCACCTACTATCAATAACATCACTTTTCACAGAACAGGGCCGGCCTGAGGCATAGGCAAACTAAGCAGCCAATTGGTGAGAACTAGCGGAAGCCTCAAAAATTATTTTTTTGAAAATATATCAGTTCTTAAACGTAGCACTATGTCTATATGTCAACTATCTTAGGTCTACTTTGACTGAAGGTTTATTCACTTGTTAGACTATATATGATAGTGGATCTTTGTTGCTTTCTTTTGGTGAAAATGTCGAACCTTTATTTCGTGTCTGGTTTGTTGAAGGTTTATGACATTTGCACGAATATATTTTAGAAGCTTATGAAAACCTACTTGAATTACCGAAATTCTTCTATATGAATTTCAGTTAATTATTGGCTTAGATTTATCTAACGGTAGGTTTTGACTCTGTGGCATTTTACGTCTCGAGAGACGATCTTTTCCCTTTGCAACTTCTTGTGTGACTAAAGAGGCCAATCCTTGATACACAGCTGCGATCGCAGGTTGGGCATATATAATCACCAGGCGCCGTTTCATTTTGACCCTTCTTTCTGCTTCTGTTCTGTATGACATCTGCAATCTGTGACCCTTCCTTTATGCTCTCTCTCCATGTGGATCTGTCCAGTGCCACCTCTTCCCAGTTGCCAGTGTCGATTTTGAAGAGCTTCATGTCGCGTTTGCATACATCCGTATAACGTAAGAGTGGGCGACCAGCGGCTCTCCTGCCTTCTATTAGATCGCCATACAGGATGTCCTGTGGAAGTCGACCTACTGGCATTCTACGAACGTGGTCAAGCCAGCCAAGGCGTCTGCTGCTGATAACAGAGCGGATGTCCTGGCATCCTGCTCTATGTAGCCCTCATTGGTTATCTTATCTTGCCACCTAATTTTAAAGATCCGCCTTAGGCATCGGAGGTGAAAGACATTCAGCTTTTTTTCCTGCCATGAGTAGGTTGACCATGTTTCACTTCCGTACAGCAAGGTGCTCAACACACAGGTCCGGTAGACTAGGGCTTTAGTATTGCTAGTCAGCAATATGTTGTCCCAGACTCTTTTCTGCAACCGTGACATGGTGGCCATTGCCTTGGCTATCCTGTTGTTTATGTCTTTATCCAGTAGAGTGTTGTTGGATATGATGGAGCCGAGGTAACAAATAAATTGCATAATTGTATTACTTCGGTGTTTATTATTTGTGCTTCATTTGGGGCACCCAAATTGACTTCGCCTAGGTCCTTCTGTTACCTAAGGCCGGCGCAACGCACAATCACCTAAATGTCCTTGATGGATGCCTCGTGTTTTCTGCACCATTATATCTATACTTTGTATATTCTAGTGCTTCCATTATAAATCTATGTGGCATGCCGTCTAAATATACACCAGGTAAACCTCTTCAAGACTAGTTCTCACAAATTTACTGAAGTTTTTGCCTGTTTCCATAAGCTGTAGTGTTAGATTGTTTTTTTCACCGTGATTAAATTACTTTACCTTCACCGTCAAATAGTTGTCACCGTAAACTACTTATGGGCTTATATTATCTCCAACTACTTATGGGCTTATATTATCTCCAACTACTTATGGGCTTATATTATCTCCAACTACTTATGGGCTAATATTATCGTCAACTACTTATAGGCTTATACCATCATCAACTAGTTTTGGCTTCTATCAATTCTTCTAATTATTTCTTCTTTCAAACGGATAACACAATTGGAGTGCAGGAAATGGGTGCACTTTGGCTAGTCTCCCTTTCCATTCGACACTTTTGAACAGTTTTTAGTTCTGTGAAAGTTCTGTTACAATCTAAGAACAAAAAATGTTTAAGATATGGTGTGACTAAATTGATAACAAACGTGGAGCTACCTTCGAGGTATATACCCCCCACCCCCACACCCACCCACCTTTCCAAACATCTTGAATCTGTAATACCAGGGAGAATGTTATCAGGCCGGACATTTTTCAGTCAAAATAAAGTAAATAATAGAGACATAGGCTGTCAACATTTTTGCATGTTATAGATAAGATCTAGTCCACCTAAAACATTAATAGATCAACTGGTTATAGACTAGATCTAGTCCACCTAAAACATTAATAGATCAACAGGTTATCGACTAGATCTAGCTCGTCAAACTTTTACAATAGACGAATAATTATGACAACGAAAACACATTTTGAATGTAGGCCTACTTCTAGCGGTCGATGTCTGACTCGCATGTATGGATGCATCTTGTCTCATAGATCTACTTTTGGGTTGACTTCATTTTAAATAGCGTATGACATCGTCTAGACCTCAATGAATGTATTTCCCCAAATACAAATGTCTATTTTTGGTCTCTCGTATGAAACGGTTGGGGGGGGGGAGTGGTGGGGTAGAACGATGTAGGTCAACATCTGCTCTATATTTGTCTATGAAACACGGTGTGTATATATATATTCATTTATTTAAAATTAAAATTCTCGGTAGAATTTTTTTTTCAAGTATAATTTTCCGGCTGATAGACTGCAATGTAATGGTAGTAAATAAAAACATCCTTTTTGAAAACACTGTTTCTAATATTATTTATTTCTTCCTGTTAATCTATCCTCACTTAAGAATCAATTGTGTTGTTTTTTTCAAACGTGAGTAGTAGCCTTGAAAGCGGGATTAACATTCTAAGTGAGTTTCTACTGAGTCAGGTATCACTGAGATTTTCTGAGGCCTTCTTCGAGATTATGTTGAAAGTTGTCCGATTTATTCTTGCGTATTTAAATTCAAACTGAAAAATCGATACTTCTTTTCGGGTTCGTGTAGCTGCTGCGTCTTTTTTTTTTTCCTCAACTCTTTATCTTATAAATTACAGACGTTCCTTCTTAACAGAATATAATTTCGTCCTGCGCGTGTACATTGGTAAATCTTGTCGTGCATGTTAATGTATTAGAGACTTAAACTTTGATAAATTATTCGTTTTCCTGGCTGATTCAGGCAACCCGTTCCATTATAGTAGGGAGGAAGGAACACTTGTACGACTTTGTCCTAGCATATGGAATAAGAAATGTTAAATAAGAAATAAGAAACTCTTAAAGGGACTGGCATATTTGTTTCTGTCCACGATCTTCTAAATCTGTTCGCTGACTAGATGTCAGAATACAAATGGCTGGGTTACACTTATCGGAGGTCTATAGTCACTTCCTGATTCCCTTAGCTGCATCTAAGCACTAACAGCTACCCTCTCCGTCCGTCACGTAGCTGATAACATTTGAACAGAGTTATCTTGCGTTGTTGTTTAGGAATGGGAGGTACCTATTATCTAGTTTTTCCTTGCTCAATTATATTTATTTTTAACTGTGATAACCATGTCGTGTTGAAATCGGGTAAAGTATGAAAATAATCTGGAATTTCCATAATATCGCGATGTCAAGATTTTCAACTCTTCTAAAGAAATGTAGCTCTTTCAACTTTCTAATAAACATGTGGACGATTGTCAACTTTTTAAAGAAAAATAGAAAAACGCACATATTTAAAAATAATTCGATCGAGAGAGAGAGAGAGATTTCAACTATAAAAGAATGTGGATGTTTCTTAAAGAATGTGGATGTTTCTTTCAACTGCTTATAGAAGTGTCGATCTTATAACTTTCTAAGGAAATGTAGGTCACTATTTCAACTTTCTGAAGAAATGTACTGTTTTTATCTCGCTTTGTCAGAAAATATTTTAAAGTATTTCAACATCCATTTTTCCTCTCTCCTAGTGTGTGTTGAGATGTGAATGTGTTAAAATTTCAGAATCAATGTGAATGAACGCTTTGTGTGAGTAACTCTATTGAGAGCAATGTAGCTCATTAATTAATGTCAAAGCCACGGCGTGACACAGAAATCTATTTTCATGTAAAACCACAAGTGTTTCATTCCGTTTTCGTCTCATCTCCTAGTTTGTGTACTTTCTAGTTTCCATTGAATGGATGAGCTGAGTTTCAGTTCCAGCATACTTTCACTTCTGTTTATAACGCCTGGGGGAGTCCAGTTATCAATGCTATGTATATGTATGTGGGTCAGTGACTATGTTAAACCACCCTTCAGAAGTTTAGATTACAGCTTGAGGTTTCCATTACATGAAACTAAATAGTGACTGATGCACAGTGTAGACTTTGGAGTGACTTGGATTGTATTCAAAATCACCAGCGAGTTTGCTGAAGCAGGTAGGGACATCTTCTCGTGAGTTTACTGAAGCAGGTAGGGACATCTTCTCGTGAGTTTACTGAAGCAGGTAGGGACATCTTCTCGTGAGTTTACTGAAGCAGGTAGGGACATCCACTCGGGAGTTTACTGAAGCAGGTAGGGACATCTTCTCGTGAGTTTACTGAAGCAGGTAGGGACATCTTCTCGTGAGTTTACTGAAGCAGGTAGGGACATCCACTCGGGAGTTTACTGAAGCAGGTAGGGACATCTTCTCGTGAGTTTACTGAAGCAGGTAGAGACATCCACTCGGGAGTTTACTGAAGCAGGTAGAGACATCCACTCGTGAGTTTACTGAAGCAGGTAGAGACATCCACTCGGGAGTTTACTGAAGCAGGTAGAGACATCCACTCGGGAGTTTACTGAAGCAGGTAGAGACATCCACTCGTGAGTTTACTGAAGCAGGTAGAGACATCCACTCGGGAGTTTACTGAAGCAGGTAGAGACATCCACTCGGGAGTTTACTGAAGCAGGTAGAGACATCCACTCGGGAGTTTGCTGAAGCAGGTAGAGACATCCACTCGGGAGTTTACTGAAGCAGGTAGAGACATCCACTCGGGAGTTTACTGAAGCAGGTAGAGACATCCACTCGGGAGTTTACTGAAGCAGGTAGAGACATCCACTCGGGAGTTCAACGCCAGCTAAAATAGACTTGTGTCAAATAATTCTCTACGGCCATCACAGTAAGAAATTGATAAACCGTGGGCACTCACGTTAAAGCTGGACATCTGTGGGCACTCACGTTAAAGCTGGACATCTGTGGGCACTCACGTTAAAGCTGGACATCTGTGGGCACTCACGTTAAAGCTGGACATCTGTGGGCACTCACGTTAAGGCGGGACATCTGTGGGCACTCACGTTAAAGCTGGACATCTGTGGGCACTCACGTTAAGGCGGGACATCTGTGGGCACTCACGTTAAAGCTGGACATCTGTGGGCACTCACGTTAAAGCTGGACATCTGTGGGCACTCACGTTAAAGCTGGACATCTGTGGGCACTCACGTTAAAGCTGGACATCTGTGGGCACTCACGTTAAAGCTGGACATCTGTGGGCACTCACGTTAAAGCTGGACATCTGTGGGCACTCACGTTAAAGCTGGACATCTGTGGGCACTCACGTTAAAGCTGTACATCTGTGGGCACTCACGTTAAAGCTGGACATCTGTGGGCACTCACGTTAAGGCGGGACATCTGTGGGCACTCACGTTAAAGCTGGACATCTGTGGGCACTCACGTTAAGGCGGGACATCTGTGGGCACTCACGTTAAAGCTGGACATCTGTGGGCACTCACGTTAAGGCGGGACATCTGTGGGCACTCACGTTAAAGCTGGACATCTGTGGGCACTCACGTTAAGGCGGGACATCTGTGGGCACTCACGTTAAAGCTGGACATCTGTGGGCACTCACGTTAAAGCTGGACATCTGTGGGCACTCACGTTAAAGCTGGACATCTGTGGGCACTCACGTTAAAGCGGGACATCTGTGTGCACTCACGTTAAAGCTGGACATCTGTGGGCACTCACGTTAAAGCTGGACATCTGTGGGCACTCACGTTAAAGCTGGACATCTGTGGGCACTCACGTTAAAGCTGGACATCTGTGGGCACTCACGTTAAAGCTGGACATCTGTGGGCACTCACGTTAAAGCTGGACATCTGTGGGCACTCACGTTAAGGCGGGACATCTGTGGGCGTCATCAAATACAGTGCTATTTAAAATATTCCGCCGTGACGCATGACTTGTTTCAAAGATCGGACCAAGAAGAGTGAGTAGTTTTAATTTAGGTTTTGGCCGAGAATATATTTATGTCATTTCCAGTCAGCATTGTCTAACCAAGTACCAGCTTCAAAGTACAGAAGCAGTTAGCACCTCGTGTAAACAATACATTTTCTGGATCTTTGAATGATTTAACTAGGACTTTGGAAAAATCAAGATTTCGAGTGTATTAGTAAAGCATTTTTTTAAACATTAGCTTTATTCATTAAGTATCAAATATTCAAATGTATTCTCAAGTGGAGGAGCGGTGGCTGAGTGGTAAGGCGATTGGCCTTCCTAACCTAGGACTCCCGGCCAATACTGTAATTTTTTTAATTCGAGATCTTAAGGGCGCCTCTAAATTCACCCAGCTCTGATGGGTACCTGACACTAGTTGGGGAAAAGTAATGGCGGTTTGTCGTCGTGCTGGCCACATGACACACTCTTAAACCGTGGGCCACAGAAACAGATGATCTTTACATCCTCTGCCCCATAGACCGCCAGGTCCGAAAGTGTTTCATTACATTTTTTTACGTGTTTTAGTCCCTAGTATATAGAGATGTAAGTTTAGTCTCTAGTATATAGAGATGTAAGTTTAGTCTCTAGTATATAGAGATGTAAGTTTAGTCTCTAGTATATAGAGATGTAAGCTTTAATCTGAGTTAGCACAGAAAGACTGACGGGTGTAATGGTAAAAATAACACACACTGCGTCTAATTATGACATATCTGACCGGGGTCACTGCCTCATTAAGGACCAACAGAAAGGTGTGGGGAAACAGCTCATGAAGCTGTCATTAAAAAAACTAAAGAGAGAGAAGGGGCGGCGGGGCAGATGACAGCGTTGTAAAAAAAAAAAAGTTCATGCCCTTGGTCAACGTTAATGAATGTAGATCTTCCTCCAGAGTGTGTGTGTGTGTAGCAGACATATATCTTTGTCATGATGTCAGGTCAACAGGTGGTGTCAGAGGTGTGAATGTCATAGGACACACACATGTGTTATACAATTTGAAAGATTTAAATTGTCTTTTCAAATAATATATCCACTTACTGGCTAATAGTAAATAAAAAAAAACAAATCTTTAAAATGCTTTAAGACTTTAGGATCTATTTAAAACATTTCCAGCTCAGTGTCCTAGTTATATTTACTCCGTTAGTAGGTTTTCTATACCCGGTACTTTGCTAGTAGGTTTTCTATACCCGGTACTTTGCTAGTAGGTTTTCTATACCCGGTACTTTGCTAGTAGGTTTTCTATACCCGGTACTTTGCTAGTAGGTTTTCTATACCCGGTACTTTGCTAGTAGGTTTTCTATACCCGGTACTTTGCTAGTTGGTATTATATAACCGGTACTTTATTCGTTGGTTTTATATACGGTACCCAGTTCTTTGTTAGTTGGTAACTAATTATTTTGTTTGGTATCTCGAACCAGGGAAAGAAATAGTACTTGACTGAGATGGAAGTATAAACAAATTAGTCTCCTTTATAGGTCTCCGCTTTAGAGTAAGTAGTAAACAATAGATAACTATACAATCTTTCATGCAAACCTCACTAGCAGAGTGGTGAGAATGTCTGCTTCTGGAGACTTGAGTCATTAGTTCCAATTTAGGTCGTTCTCCCTTTTTTTAAATGCTATTGAAAAATTATTACGATAAAAATTCGCCAAAAAACCCACCCCATTTTTCCAAGTGGTCCAGTTAAGTGATAGGATCATAGCGTATTGAGACTGTTAAAAGCATGATATAGCGCTAAACAAAAACAATTGGTAAAAATTAGCACAGATTTATTGCTGTTGGTCTAGATCTATTACAAACTTAATTGCATGACTGATCCAAACTAATTGATACAACTACACTTCGTATACGCTTTTTTTTTTCATTTTTAAATCTTTTTCTTGTTTTATTCTGTTGTCAGGTTTACTTTATCCATGGCAGCCATGGATGATTTTATTCTCCTGCTTCACGCCACGGATGCTGTCCCTTGGGCTCATTTTATTTCCAATCGCCTGGCCGGCCCACAGTACAACATCACCAGCATATCCAAAGATGTCATGACAAAACAGTCCCAGGCCTTCCCCAGCAGTTCCGTCGTAGACGAAGACGCCTCTTCTTCCTCCACCGTGGAGAAGGACGCTGGCAACGCTCAGCTGGACAGCTCCAAAGACTCAAGCACTTTCCGCGACAGCGGCAGGTGCAGCCGAAACGCCATCACTGAATCTTCCAGCGTCTCAGACTGTATCAACAGCTGTAAGGCATGCGTGGTGTTCATTTCCCCGGACATTCTGGACCTAGAGGTTCCCTTTGATACGGACGTGACTACACTCAATCCCAGCAGCACCGTCTACTTACTCCTGGGCGTTGAAAGGGATGAGACTATGGCGTACTTCGCTGAGAAGGCGGAGCACGTGTCGAAGAGCTTCATCTGTGAAATAGAAGGATCGGAGAAAAGCATCTGCGCCGCCATGTACAATATCATTCAGGCCTATGAGAACCCAAGTAACTGTGACGAAGATGAAAAAATTTACGAAATTCCCCCCTTCCCTGTCCAGAGAAACACTATCGTCAAAGTCTTTCCGAAACAGCTGACAGAGGTACATGTTGCTAGTTTACTGTCATTCATTTTAAACCGAGTAGTCTTTTCGACTTCTGCGTCTGTTTTCTTTGTGTGCCCCCAAATGTGTGTCACTGCGGCCTTCGGAAGAGATCTACAACTATCTCTTTCTGAAGTTCATTGATGCCTGCTACTATCCTCTATGCAACTGGAGAAGAAATGGCGCATGAGTTTATAGCCTTTAGACCCCCGCGGACAACGGCTTTGTCTGCATTAGATATGACAAAATATGTAACTGGGTTTGCATTGTCATGTGAAACACTGCACTCGTCTTCAGTCCTATGCACCGATACATGGCCATTATTATTATTATTATTGTTGTTTTTTTTAGTTTTAAATGTGCCATGCATCTGTAGAAATATATATTCTAACCTCAGAGTTTATGAGAATATTTACATATATATATATATATATATATATATATATATATATATATATATATATATAGAGAGAGAGAGAGAGAGAGAGAGAGAGAGAGAGAGATAGATATATATGGTGTGGTACTTTTTACTTAAAGAACATATAAGAAATATTAGGCCAGGTATTGTGTCCCAAATCTTTCAAAACTTCTCAACCATTTCAGATTGAAGTACTAGTGGCGTAGCAATGGTAGGGGGAGGAGGGGGGAGAATTTGAAAATCCCCCTGGGCCCCCACTTTAGGGGAGCCCCCAAATGAGTGTTTTTTTACATTAAATATTAATTATTATGCAAAATGCAGGGGTCCCCAAAGAGGTCAAGCCTCCAGGGCCTCCAAATGATGGAAACTGCCTAGCTACGCCCCAGTAAAATACAAATAAAATGTAGATAGATTATTGATCACATTGAGTTAAATCATTTTAGTTTTACAGAGACAAATAAAGATTAGAAACTAAATCATAATAACAATGTAGCCTACAAATTTTATATAGTTATTTTTTTTTATTCATGCAAATTTTTTTTCACCTCAACGAACAGAATATTTTTTTTTTTGGTCATTCCAGGAGGAACGCGATGTTTACGTTCTCCTGCAGCGTCCAGCTGAGGATGACGTCATAGCGGTCTTGGACGTAGACATGACTCAAGAGGTCGAGCTGACCTGTGTCTGTGGTCAGTTGTATATGTTTACAATGCCAGGTAAGGACCGTTGATCCGTCTAAGTTGTTATTTATACATAACATATAGCATTTGCGTATGTACTGTATATTTATTATAGTGTTATAAACCTGGTGGCGGCACAGATGGGGGTAGTGGTGTGTGTGTGTAGTCTGCCGACGCAAATCGCCCCAGGCCAGCGCTAGACGAACGGTCAACCGTGACGAGTTACGAAGATCGGCCGAGACGAGTATCAACATGATGGTTCGGGAAGGATCGATGTCGTGAACAGAGCTCAAGAGTGTCACGAGGGATGTAGTCATCTGACCACCCAGAATGGTCGAGCGACGTTCTGTCCGGTTCGAGAAGGCCAGCAGGGACCCTATATAAAGAGCGAAGGTATCAGAGACGAGTCAGTCACAACTTCCCGATCTACAGTTCGTTACAACGGCTCAGTACAAGTCAGAGGCGAGACAGAGAGAGAGACCAGTGCAGAGAGTTGATACGGCGGAGAGATATTTGTACAGTCTTGTGTTACGTGCTGCCAATTGTACAGTATTGGCTGTTATTTACTGACATTAAACTATTACGTTATTTTGAAGCCCAGAGTTGTCAAGTTCTTTAAGTTGGTGGTGTCTGGTGCAGTTTGCAGAGAGCCTGGATAGCGAGATTCGTAACAATATCTTGTTCAGCAGAAATCATGGATTCGTGTTTCTTGACCTGTTTCAGTAGATGTCTCTTAAACCTGTTTCAATACTTATCTCTTAAACCTGTTTCAGTAGATGTCTCTTAAACCTGCTTCAATACATATCTCTTAAACCTGTTTCAGTAGATGTCTCTTAAACCTGCTTCAATACATATCTCTTAAACCTGTTTCAGTAGATGACTCTTCAACCTGTTTCAGTAGATGTCTCTTAACCTCCTAACCTTGGTTTAATATTTATTTGGACAATCGGAGATTTTCACGATACACTTTCGATTCTAAACAATGTCAAGGACGCTGTACAGATCACTGCTGCCAACTAAATAACAATAATTATTTGTGCTACAAGCGACAGAGATTGAGAATTGGATTAGACTGTGCTAAAGAGTGCACACAAGCTATCGTACACCGCATCGACACTTCCTATTTTCTGTACACCGAATAGATATTTAGACTTATCCACCATGGAGGAAACACTCTAATAGTATCGTCAGTGGAAAATACTTGGAGGGAAAGAAAGAACAGACAAGCATGAAAGACTGCAGTCTTTAGAACATTTCTCAAAGCCGGATTTACGACAGTTCAAGACAAAGCAGCCGTCCAGTCCCTGGACCTCACTTTCAAAGGGGGCCTACTTTAAAAAAAGCATGCTTGCTAAATATAAACAAAAGATGGGAAATAGGATGTAATTCTAATGAGTCATTACCGTAGCCTTAATTAAGCTCATTTTCTGTAAACTCTTCTAAGATAGGAGGGTCTCCACCAAACTACTTCTTAGAGATTTCATTTACTTAAATCCGGCAATGACAGTACTAACGACTGTTTTTCCTTTTGACCAGCTGATGAGAAATGATATAGTAATAAGTAGTAAGAGTATCAGTGACTGTTAATCAGTATTTTAAATGTAATTACCTACAAATGACTTCAGCTTTGTCAGAGGACTTTTACGTACATCCATTCGGTAGCATTGTCCAGGAAAGCATAGCCTACGTTAATTTACTTAATTTAGCAATTTTAGATTTTTACCAGGTACGCATGGGATTGAATGTTTCCTTTAGAGTTGGTTTAGTTATAAGGAGAGATAAGGCTTAGAGGAATAAGCGAATGTGTTGAGGTCATTGTACTGCTCCTTTTGTAAAGTTAGAAAGTGTCTCATATGATAGTATTTATCTCTGGTGTCATGATTGACAGGCGATTAGTAGCATACTTCTCATAACCAAAGTGCTGGGAAAGTCCATGCACCGTTATTCGTAAGACAGCTACAAATTATAAAGTGTACGAGACTGTGTTATCGTGAAATAATTAATGTTCTCTCGTAATATTCATAAAGGAAGCTGTATTTAACCATTTGCACATTATTTTTATCGGTTTTCGTACTTCACTCTCTCTCTCTCTCTCTGTCTCTCTCTCTCTGTCTCTCTCTGTCTGTCCCAACTACTTGTTTTACGTCCACAACAGTTGTGTGTTGAAGCGTGAAAGTCACGATAATTGTGTAGATATTCTGGAGTGGGAAGGAATGGTTGTACATTTTTAATGTAAACATCAGTATGTCTACTTGTTTGTTGTTTATCATCGGTATATGTAGTAGCTTACCTGTGCAAGGTCGTCTGATGACGCAGTTAACAAAAACCAGGCTTAGGAGTTTAGGGCCACTGCGCACGTCCTTTAAGCTACGATAGTACGTTACAAAAATTTCACTGACCGGCCTGAAGCATCACTCAAGCAACTGTGACAAGTTGGTCAAATGTCACAAGGTTAAGTGCTCCATCAGTGTCAAGTTCTCTGATGTAACCCAAGTGACCAGTCACTAAATGTACATTTCATAACTTAACTGTCCATACTCAACTTCCTAAATGAAAGGAATTGTTTCAATCCTTTGGATTCCATATTTATATTTCTGTGCCCCATAAGTTTATTCAAACTTATCAAAAATCAACAACTTTAAATTTTTCTTCTAGAATGAACAAAATTTTGATTTTGGAGCTAATACAGTTTAAGAAAGTAAAAAAAAAATTGAATGGACAGAATTTTAAAATCTAAAATTTCTGTCAAATAAGGCAGAAAGAGTATTTTTTTAACATTTAACAGAATTCAGTTAACACTAAAACGGTTTTATATTCATAGACTCGAGAGTTATTTCGTTACTGTGATATACAGAATAAGTGACAGTAACATAATTCGCAACAAATTTGCACTATGCGAAATGAAAGAAACAGATAAGGATATAAAGAAATACAGATAGAAACCTACAGATTTACTGCATAACAAAAAAATATGACAAAATAAAGTGAATTTATGAATCGAAATTCAACATAAAAAAAGAGAAGGTAGATAGTGAGAATGTACAGATGACGTAGATAAACATAGTGAGAAAAAGAAGTGGGAAGAGGGGGAAATGAGAGGAGAGCGGGGGGGGGGAGAGTCGCTAGGTAGAAACGTTTCCAAACAGCTCTCTGGGAGATGTTATGTTTAAATTTGAATCTTCTTTGTGTGTGTGAATATAAACAGCAGCTATTGTTTATCTAATTATCATGCCACGTGACACGGTTTCACTAGTTCAGGACATAGAAAATTTGATGACTATCCTTAATACATTTTGTCACTGCTCTACGAGACAGACAGTAATAATATCAGTTCTGTGGCAATACTTCAACGTTCATTGTGGGGGTGTAGCCAAATAAAACAGTGATGACTAAAATACAGACTTATCTTGTATTAACAAAGACATCTCTATTTTTTTATCCTAATAATTTAATTACCACCTACTGAAGTATTTAACTTTAGCGTCGACAGTACCTCCAGTATTAGATCTAGTCACATTCCCTAAGTCGTACAAATGTGACATAGTCTAAATGTTAGATTTATATTTTGTTTATTATGAATGTTTCCCGAATGTTAAAAAAAAATTTTTTTAACAATTAAGTATTACTTTTAGAGAAGTTCAAGCATTCTATTTGGGAAAAAAAGGGAGGTGGGTGTTAATTTAAAAATTAGTCAGGAAGCATTTCCTTGGTAGGTTGTTTATCATCCGCATTGTAGGTCGCACTTTTGTATCTTTTGGTATCAGTTGTTCTGCTTATTTTATGTAACGTCATACACTACCATACATTTATCAAACAAGGGAAACAATTTACTTCCTTGAGACTTACTAATAATTGTATTTGTTGTTTTACTTCCTATTAAATTAAGTTCAATAAAAATTTGAACCAACTCAACCAAGATAATATTTTGTTAATTTCAAATAGATACCTAACTAAATACCTTCACAAGCATTTTTTTTTTTAAAGCTTATATCAAATCACTCTGGTTGTCTGGTATTTCTCCCACACCCATTCTCTGATCAAATTCAAACTTTACACATTTATTGCCATAGAGAATATGTATACAGTGTACATAGTCTGGTGAATCTAATAATAAAGATATTATTATCAGCTATTATTATAGTAAATTCATAAATTACTTCAGTTACATTAAAATAATATGTCAATAACTATGTATGCTATGAATCTATGAAATATGTTCTGTTTCATCATTGCTCAAAGAGTATTTATTTTATCTTGTCTTAAGCTCTTTTCTACTAATAATTATTATTTCCTTTTCATTCAGATGAACTTCAAGGTGAAATCAAGTTTAAAATTGAAAGTCAGACACATTGCATTGGCTCATCGTCGGTTGTTGCGTGCGACAGACTACAGCAGTTGAATGTAATACTCAAAGACTTGGTGGATCCTGCTTCTCTGCTACTTTCAGCCTTGAACATCAGACAGAATGATCTTGGAGGTCTGGATACTACTCTCGCTTTTCGTCTACAGCATTTAGCGTCATCAAAAACTTTTGCAACCATGTTTCCTTGTGAAGATGCACTCAACACTTCTGGTTCAGGTAATGCCTACAGTGAGGATTAAAAGCACCTTATTTAGACACATCTGAAATTCTGTAACATTGTGATTCAAATGCATTGCCTTTGGAAGAATTAGTAATTTTTTTTCTGTGATAATCAGGATCAAGGGAGTGAATACATTGTTTGATTGCAAAGAATCGTGGCTATAGGCTATAGAAAGAGTAATTTACAAACAACATATATATAAAAGCCACAATAATTTAGAATTTATTATAGAGTTTTCATAAATACTAATAACTTTGTGCAAAATTTTGATGTTAAGTGAGAGAATGTCAGCTGTTATGGTTTGAAATAGTTGTAAAATTCTGAAGAGCAGATCATCATGTATATTTAGAAATTTATGTATTTAATGTTTTGTTGTTTCACAGCAGAAGAACCGTGTAAGTTGAAGTATCCCAGCCTGCTTCATTTTGCTGCTGACCTCAACTTGCGGCTGTTCTGCTCGGAGTTACTACATTACCCCGGAATGCTGGGGGCTGCATGTACAGAAAACGCTGATGGGGAATTCCCTTGTCAGATCGCAGCCCGAAAAGGTTTCACCCAGCTTGAGAGAGATCTCATCCAGTTTGTGGAAGAAATAAAAGGTAGATCTAAATCTTGCTGCAAATGATTTGTTTGAGATTCTTTTTTGCTGTACGTTTTACCTCCTTTATATCAAGTCGCTCAGTCTTTCTGTCTGTCGGTGAAAATCTTGTACACGTTATTTCTTCCATTTCCCAACACACGAATCAATAAAAAAAAATAACCAATTATTTAATCAATTAGTCGTTATTTATTTTTTTAAATGGAAAATGCAATAAGCTAACAGGAGATAAACCTTGTAATAATTAGAGGCATGGCAGCGATTTAATGATATTCTCCATTCAAACCGCAAATGGGGCTCTTGTCAATATGCAAGATAACAGACGCCTACAATTTGCAAGACCAGCAAGAGAGTAACCTAGGCTATTGTGTACAGTTATGATTGGCTCAAAATAGTTGATGCAATTTCACTCAATACAAGCAAGGTTTTTTTCTAAAATGTTCGTTATATTTAATAATTTTAATGTTTGCATTTATTGTGAAAATATCTGCTATAAAACAGAGCATTTAGTCAACAGAAATGTTTAGATAAATCTTTCTATTATTATGGAAATTAAATTACATTTTTAAAACAACATACAACAACAGAAATAAAACTAAGCATCTAGATTTTAGTTATCTGCTAATATCAATGGTTATGACTGAGCTGAAGTCATGAAATAAATTTAGCCCAAGCCCAGAAATTGTTATTTATGATGCAACGAGCATCATCTATTTATTAGTGCCCTTGATTCTTCTTTTTCAAGCCGCTCTTGTAACATTTTAGTTTTCAAGCTAATCCTTTAAATATGTATTTAGTATTTTTCAATGTTGCTAATTTAATATTTTTTTACAATCAACCCATTAACAATATATAGCTTACTTACTGCTATAACACACACATACACAATCAGGCTACACACAAGAACACATAGGAGGCTTTCAGGCTTATATGTCTCTAGTTAGCCCCTTACTCATTGAAAACATTTCATTTCACTGTTAACATGAAAACTACATTTTTGAAATATTTTGTTTAAAGAATCTATTACATCTTTTAAAGCCAAGTGTCTAAATTTACAGTTTTGTGTCTTTATTAGTGGTCTGTAAACAAAAAAAGGAGTAAACAATATACTTATCTCATCTCAAGGTTTCTGTGATGACTCTATGTCCTCTCCGTCCACTCAGTCGTCCAGTCCGGCCCTTTCCCCAAGACCTCCACCTCCCACAACCCACACTAGAAAATCTCCAGGCTATGTGAATGACCACATCTCGAGTCTGACAAGTTCCGACTATATTGATATGGCTGGAGTTCTGCTAGCCAAGCAATCGTTTCTAGGTTTGTGTTTAGATCCTTCCTTACTCCTGCCATACCACCCCACTTATAGCCTCTGCTTAGCAAACCTGTAGGCTTATTAGCTGATTTGTTTGCACGAGTTTTAATGGTTGTTAGGCTAGAACAATATTTCTCATTCTGTGTTCATCCTACTCATGGATATTATTTTTGCTTAAGAATAAGAATTAAGCCTACCTATGAATGTACTCAATAATATCAACATTGAGAATGTATCAGAAATTTTAGTATAAAGTCATCTCCATAATGGCATGCTTTTAACTGAGAAAACCCTGGACTATATGTTCTTCATTATGATTGATTTTTTCAAGAAACGGTCAATTTAAAGTACGATATTTCATGTCCGGCGCATGACAAAGTAAAATTCTATTTCTAAGATAAAAAGTGTTTAATGTTTGATATGTTTCGGTTGTTCCTTCAGAATTGAAGATTATTACTTCAAGCCCAAACCTCGTGCAAGAAGGGGGGGGGGGAGATAAGATTTGAACCCTGGACCTTCCAAGATAGAACGCATATCACAGTACCAAGCAGCCATCCAATGACTGCAAAAGTTATCGTATTAGAACATCAGTAGATAAGTGAATATATTTTAAGCTGTTTCGCAACATTGAGCGATTTCATTACATCTTTTCTCAATCACTCTTTGTAGCAATATCACCTCATTTCCTGTACGAGAACAAGGCAAAGCTTTGTTGAGTGTCTAATGTCAATTGTCTGGCAGGAAGCGTATTCACATTGATAATCAAAATTTTGTTCATCTTTATAATGTTTATCTAGCATGGACAAAGCTCTGACATTTAAAAAAAATAACAAAAATATTCATAAATTAACTAGATCTATTCATAGACCTATCATGAAGGCTTTATGATGCTTATTCTCTATTTCTTCTTCTTCATCGTTCTCATTGTTATGTTGGAGTGTTCATATGACTTGACCAATACATGAGATGAACTGTGCAGTGGTTTCCAAATCAGGGAGCTCTCCATATAGATCTAGTTTTCTTTTTATTGGGGTGATTTGGGGCCAATGTCTTATACGGGCCTGTGGGTAAAGAGAGCAGTTTTGGAGGACGTGGTCGGCATTCTCTGGTGATACTCCACATGGGCAGATTTTACTGGTTCCAATTTTGAGTTTCCGGTACATGTGTTGTCGCATTCTGTTGTGTCCGGTCCTGAGTCGAAAGATTAGACGTTGGTCTTGTCGGGATAGCTTATAGTAAGCGTCATCTTTCTTGTGATTTGGATGGGAGCTCGTCCATTTCTCATTTATTTTATCTACAATTAATTTCTTCATTTCTTCTGGATAGAGTGCAGAGTTTATTTGTGAGTTAGTTCTCCCACTCTTGGCGAGTGTGTCAGCCTTCTCATTTCCTTCTAGTTGTATATGAGCTTATTCTCTATAATTATTAAGACTCGTGCAATACAAATGTTATTATTTCACATAATTATTATATAAAATATTTTGCTAATAGCCTTAATGTTGTCCAGCCATTGCTTTACATTTAGACCTAGATCTATATAATAAAAATACTAGATAAATCTAGTTATTTCTTAATGCTTTTTCTTTCATAGCAAGCCAATGCAACTAACAGCTTTAAATGTAATTCTAACATTAATTTAGGGAGCTGTCCATTATTATAAGACATTGTTTGTCATTTTCATTCAAGTGTATTTCCCGTTCCCCCTTCCCCCTTAAAAAAAGTCTGCATTTCTTTGCCCATTTTTTGTTTTATTCAGAACGGTTACTTCGTAAGCCACGAGCTTCAGCTGTCGCTTCTCTGGCTCGCAAGATATTAGCTTCAAATTTAAAGAGTGAGTTTATTTTGGGGTTCGGTCAGCTCTAGGTCTGTTGGAACTATATTTTAACTTCAAAATGTGGACTGCTTGTTTCTTACATGGAGTCTGGGTTTTATTTCTTCTTTTACACTGAGTCTGGGTTTTATTTCTTTTTTATTACCTTGAGTAGGGCCTACATGTATATTAGTTTATGTCTATAAATCTCACACATTGTTATTATAAAATGTACTAATATTTTGTAATAATTCATTGCTATTACAATTATCAGAATTCAATTGATTGAAGTGGGTGTTTTTTTTGTTAGTTTTTTTTTTTGTTTGTATTGTTCTGTTTTTTAATTATATTGTTATTAAATCTACGTCTAAATGTTTCCTATTTTGTGCACTGTGCACCAAAATAACTATTTATGTTCATATATGTTATATGGGCTTTTTTTTATTAAAGTTTGTTGAGTTACCAAAGCATCCTTTATAGGCCACTTTGTAAGGAAGAGAAATATTTTAATGATTGAATACACTCAAGATAATAAATTATTTACTTTGATAAGTCTCTTCATTTTTAAGCTTCTGAGAAAAACTTTGTTTGGACGGAATCACTGGCTAAAATTTGTCTATAATGAATTTAACATAACAATATATCTTCTCTTCAGCTTTTATTTATTTATATACCTTTTATAACCACCAAGTTTCTGCATATTTAAAAGGTTTCAATGAACTATTAGATTTGGTGTTTAGTGTAGTCCTAAGTTAAAAAGATAGCTGAACGGTGATAGAATGGTACCTTTAGTTAAGGCTTTATTTAACAACACACATGGCCTTCAATCTTTTTAAATATACACCCTGTTATTCATGCATGTCTTAGATAACATGAACATTTGTAATATACACATTTTCATGCATTTTTATTTTATGGTGTAAAATTTGATCTGTATTAATTTTGAAAGGATAAAATGTTTTATGCTTAATTGTTCACAAAATGCATAATGAAACCACAGACCAGATGTACATATTATTTTTACTGAACTAATTTCAATATGATATGGTCAGTTTTTATGTAGCAGTACTATTAGTACACTCATTTTTCTCGATCATGTCATAAGCTCAAGTTTTAATCATTTTATAACAAACTTTCAATTGTAATGTTCAGGCATTCATTCCACTAAGAAAAAGTTGATCTGTGTTAAAGAAATGTCTTTTTTCTGAAATGAAAATAAAGTGTGTTTTTTTTCTTAATTTTTACAGATCAGCAAACCAAATCAGACCCTGAACTTATGTCCCCTAGTTCAGATTTCAGTGATAATGTGTTTGATAGCTTTTCTGACAAATCATCAGATCAGGTAAAAATCTTGTTCATTTTGATACATTGTCCCAATGTAACTTTGCAGGTTATACAAGTTTTGTTTTGTTTTTTTATCATGAAATTCTTCACCACTCCTTCAAAATGCCACAGACAATGGCTTTATGGTTTGGTATCATGCATGTCTGCCTTGTCGTGTGGTATGCACACTTGACTATCATCAGTTTGGTTCAGGGTTTGAACACTGCTGACTCCCATCTCCTGCTGTCTTGTGGGAGGTCTGGGCTGGGTGTAATAATCTTCAATACTGAAGGAACATTCAAAGCATGTAAAACAAACAAACAATATTTAAAAATCTTACAATATCTAAACAGATAGACTTAACTCTTTCTCTCCTAACTGACGATACCAACATTGATTCCAGCAGCATGTGGTAAATAATTACGGAGAGAAAGAGTTAAAGTCAATAAACATTTAAAATGAGAGCATGTGTTTAAGTACTAATATACACATTATACAAAACTGTGAATGTTTTGTGATTGGGTTTAAATACATTCTAGACCTATTGTTTTAGTCTTCTATGACTTTTAAATCTGTTGCATTAACTTTCAGAGAAAAGGTTCCATCACAGACAGCTTATCATTTGAATCTGGATCTAGTCTAACAAAAGCTTGTAAGGTTTTAGGTGT
The DNA here is from genome assembly GCF_947242115.1 of Biomphalaria glabrata. NCBI lineage: Eukaryota > Metazoa > Mollusca > Gastropoda > Planorbidae > Biomphalaria > Biomphalaria glabrata. The sequence continues at coordinate 42,037,790 of NC_074712.1, forward strand.
TGGTCAAACAGAGATCTACCACAGCGCGTCTTCACCTACTGTTACAGCTAATCAGTAGTAAGTAATACTGACTTATACCAACTGTTACGTTAATCATTAGTTAATAGTACTAACATATTTCCACTGTTACAGCTAATCAGAAATAAGTAGTACTAGCTTAAATTTTACAGCTAATCCATGGTAAGTAATAGCAGTAACCATCAACAGTGAACTGAAAAATATTTTGTTTCTGTAACTAGTGGAGCTTTTTTTTGTTAAGTGAACCTGACTGCTTTTTTTTTTCTCTTCTGATATCTTCAACATGCATATGTTATCTATATTTTTATTTATTATTTAGCTTAAAAATTAAGATAAATAATAATGATTAAGGTTGCTATATTTTACATCAATTACTATCAATCTGTAAGCTGTTGTTTTTTTCCTATTCTAATAATAAAAAGTATTAATAATCTTTATTATTCTTGTTTGGTTTTTATTCTAAAAATGTTTTCCTATTACATCTAGTACTAAAATTTTCTAGTATGTTTCTTTTTATTTCAGTTCAATGTCCACTCCTGGGTATGATCCAATGAAATTTACTGGAACACCAAAAAGATTTTCAGTCAGCAGTAATTGTGAAAGTGTATCCTCGTATAATCCCCAAGATGTAAGATTTATTGATTTAAACATAATAAAAGAGTGATGTTTTAACTTTCAGTAATTTTACCATCCATTAGGTTATACTTATGGAGCTTAGAGTTAAGGGTGTCAGAATGGTTAAGTGCTTGGCTTCCAAAATGAGGGATATCGAGTTCAAATCTTGATGAAAACTGGGATATTTAATTTTGAGATTTTTAGGACAATCCTGAGTCCACCCAACTCTAATGGCCACCTGACATTATCTGTCAGAAGTAAAAAGGCAGCTGGTGATTATGCTCACCTTCATTAACCATTGGCCATAGAAACAGATGACCTTTACATCATCTGACCTATAGATCACAAGGTCTCAAAGTACTTAACTACTTTTATGGAACTTAAATTTTATTGAAATTTTATGTTTTAGAATATTGTTGAATCTTATGAAGATAACCGTCTTAAAGCTTCTAATTTATTTTTATCTGTTTCTTTTTTTGTTGTCCATTTAGTTTTTTTAAAGAATATTATTTTAAAAAAACATTTGTGTAAACTAAAATTTCTTAGTATAAATAAGTACATTTTTTTATGCTTATATTTCCAATACAGGTGGCTACTTCTGAGAAACATCGAACCAATAAGATCAAATCATTTTTCAATAAAATCACTGGCAGTAAAAAATCTGTTAGTGAAGAGGATGGCACAAGGCATGGTTTAAGTGTAAGTCTGAACAAAATATGTTTAGGTTTAAGTGTAAGTCTGAACAAAATATGTTTAGGTTAAAGTGTAAGTCTGAACAAAATATGTTTAGGTTTAAGTGTAAGTCTGAACAAAATATGTTTAGGTTTAAGTGTAAGTCTGAACAAAATATGTTTAGGTTTAAGTGTAAGTCTGAACAAAATATGTTCAGGTTTAAGTGTAAGTCTGAACAAAATATGTTTAGGTTTAAGTGTAAGTCTGAACAAAAATATGTTTAGGTTTAAGTGTAAGTCTGAACAAAAATATGTTTAGTTTTGAAAAGTTTTGATTAACTTTTTGCACAATTAAAACAAAAACAAAGAAATTTAGTTTAGAATCCTAATCATTTTTTTAAACAAAAAAGTTTAAATACTTATGATATACTAATGACTTTTCAACAGAAATCCTACAGCAACAGAAGTAACAAAAGCTCCAAAAGTGTTGGTGCTGAGTCCCAGAGAAGCAATAAAAGTAATTTATTTAACTCTTTTTATTTTATTTTGGGTTTTGGTTAAGTTCATGTGTTTCCTTTTTGATGGAGAGATCATTATTTTTTAGTATTAATTTTTTTCTAAGACATTTATAAGAATAATGGGGAAATGTTTTCAATACTTTACACAAATAATCTTCAATGTTATTAAGATCAATACGTTTTGTGTGATAATAAAAAATATTATTTCTACTAATTGAAGCCCAATTTGGAGCTATCAGTCAAATCTGCCTAAGACTGACCCTGCCTTCTGTCTGCCATCTCTGGCTTGTTCTTCCCTTTGTTACTTTTGCACCAGTATTTATTTACTTGAACTATGACATTGTGATTTCATCAGAATCTATTCAGCCTACACAACCAATCAATCCACTCACTTTTTCTCATGTTTACATCAAAAACAATCATTTGCACTTCTTATCATTCATACACTCATTCAGACTGCCAATTAAACAATGCTCTGATGGATGGACTGTTACTCTGACCCAGTGAACTGTAAATCTTGTATCTTTCAAGAATTTTTGTTCTTAAGTCAAAGTGTAATCTTTAAATAAAATAGCATAATTAATATGTTGTTTTTTTAAAGAATTTATTAAATTAAGGAAAAAATGATTTCTTTAATAATGTTTGGAGGCATGGTGGCTAAGCAGTAAAATGCTTGGCTTCTGAACCGAGGGGTCCGGGGTTTGAATCCTGGTGAAGACTAGGATTTATAATATGGGATTTCTAGGCACCTTAAGTCAAACAGCTCTGTACCCAGCATAATTTGGGGAAAAGTAAAGGCAGTTGTTGGTCATTTTGCTGGCCACATGACACCCTTGTTAACTGTGGACCACAGAAACAACCTTTACTTCATCTGCCTTATAGATTGCAAGGTCTGAAAGTGTGAACATTACTTTTATTTTAATAATAATCTATCTTGTTTTTTTAAAGAGAAAAAGTTTGTGAGTGATGATTCCCAGGAAAGAGATAGTGGAAGTTTCAGTGATGAAGAGAAATCAACCCCAGTTCAAGGCAAGAAAAACAGTAAACCAAAAACTTTCAAGGAAAGAGAAAAACCCATGGTAATGTGTTGTTGTTTTTTCTATCTACTGCATATAGATCTACTTGTTTTACTTGATTTTTACAAAGCTTATATCAACTCATTCTGTCTGTCTGGCTGGAAAAATGTTTATTTTTCCAACACCCAGCCTATGATTAAGCTGAAATTTAGCACAATTATTTCTTTTACCTGACAACACAAGAATCAATAAAAAAAAAAAATAAACAATCAGTTTTAGCTATTGGTAAAAATTATTTTGTTTGGTATCTCAATTAAGGGAAAGAAATCGTACTTGACTGATGTGGTGGTATAAGCTGAATTTGTCCCCTTGAGGACTCTTGAACCCTTTCTTTTTATGTATTTTGAAAACAATCAACAAACAAACAATCCTTCTCTCTCTCTCCCCCCCCCCTTTCTTACTGGTCCAGACAAGTGATAGGATCATAGCGCATTGAGAAAGCTAAAAGCTAATGGTTAAAATATTTCTAATCGAACAGGTTTATTATGCCGAAGTCAAAACTGATTCAAACCAATTGATACAATCACACTTAATATAAACTTTGTTTCTTTAAAAAAGTTTTTTTTTTTCTTTATTGTTCCATTTATTTGTTGACTTGACTTCTAAGTCTTAGATATTCCTTCAGAAATGAAGATTATTTTGTCATAGCCCAAACATCCTACAGATAGGAGCAGAAGGTTGGGGGCTTCAATCTGGTTTATTGAGAGACAATAGTCTTGATCAAATACCTCAACACTGAGCTGTTGTTATAGTAGCTTTTCAATGTTATCATTTGATTTGTTTTTTGCATAACAAATGTAAATGTGTTAAAAAAACAAAGTTATGTAAATCACTTTTTTCTTTAATAAGGGATATAAATAAAAATGATTTTTTAAAAGTATTTTAAATTCTCAGAACGTCAAACAAATAATGAGTTGACATTCATTAATTCATTTGCAGATGAGGACATTATCCAAGCGAGCACAGACAGCACTGAATGAGAAGGTAGATAATGTACCAACTTTGCCAAGACCTGAAAGGAGATCGGCTATTAATTCAAAAAGTACATTCAAAAGTTTTATAGATATAGGCCTAGAAAACCCAGAAAATTTTTAATTGTTCAATACACACATCAACTTTTATAAACTACAGCTCAATATTCAGCATGGCTTAAACATAAAATCACTTTTTTTATAAGAACTTTTGTGAAACTCCTGCTAAAAGATGAACATTTTTTTTTATGCAAAAATATCTATTATAGAGTTCAATTGTCATATAAAAAACAAATGGCATTGAGGTCATGAGTTGGTAAAAAGAAATGTTCACATTTCAGACCTTGCGATCTATAGGGGCAGATGATGTTAGGGTTATCTGTTTCTTTGGCCAATGGTTAGCGAGCAGGTTTGAATAATTGTGCTTTTTTTTTTCTATTGATTAATCTCTTTGCTTTCAAGCGAGTAATTCCAACACCTATGCTCCCTAAAGAGGATTGATTTGAGATTTTTATGTTTTGTGTTGTTGAGTCAACATTTTAGTGGAAAACTGTATGTGTGTCTTTTAGATTTAATTTTTGTGTTATCCCCCTTTTTCAACACCTTCCATTGCATATCTCCATGTAGAATATTTGTTTGGGAAGTTGACAAGTTGTCATTTAATTGTGTCCAATCTTCTTAGTCTTTGGTCTTTTTAATTTGGCATAATTTTCTTCTGAATTCCTACTACCTTATCTTCAGTGTATTATATTCTGATGTCTATATGTCCAGTTCAGCTGGTGTAGTTTTCTTAGGCAATACAGTTGAAGAGATAAATGTTATGTTCGGAAAATGTGATGTTTAAGTTTGAAATTAATTATTTAAAATTATTATCTGTATACAAAGAAATATCTTGAAATATTTAGACTTTTGAGGAGGAAATTGTTTTTAAGAAGTGCCTTTTGCAAAGTGCAAGTGTTGATTAAATTTGCAACACAGAATCTTTTTTTTTTCAACTTTATCAGTATTGTAGTGCTAAATATCTAGATATTATTTATTGATTAAAACCATAATATGTATATTTGTGATGCATGCCAACATATTTCTCTTGTGTTATTTGAATTTAAATTCAAGCACATAATATTCTGTTTGCTTCCAGAGTGAACTATGTCATAGAAGAAACAAACAAAAATTATTTTTTTTTATTATCTATTAAAATTTCTGATTGCACAAACAATTTTACTATCACATAAAAACTAATATCTTTATGAGAGCTAAAGGTTACAGAAGCATTTTATGTTACTAGAAATTATCATAGAGAGTCTCATGGTAAGCTAAGTGTCATTTCATTGTTGTTTGTTGCTTTCATTATCATTTCATATTGAAATGTAATGATTATTCAAAGAAATGGTGCTTAGAATGTTTCACAAATGATATTTTGTTCTTTTGTTCTAATATTTAATATCTGATGTATGCATCATTATAAATATGTCTGCATAGGGTTGTGTTATAAATAAATTATTAAACATTACTTTTTTATTCTTTCCAAGGTAAGTTGATACATAATTGTACATGTGTATATACAAATATAACTTGCTAATTATGTTACATTTTTACTGTAAATATTCTTTTTTTACATACAATGTAAATACCTACAACTTGTCAAACTATCTGCAATGTTTTTATAAAGCATTAAAAATGCCTTTTTATTATACACTATATTCTTAAAAATGATTTGTATTGTTAAGACTGTGTTATTCTAGGATAAGGAGTTTTGATATTACTATTGATTTTAAAATGTTTTAATGATGTTTGTCTGCATGCAAATAACTTTTCAAAAAGTAATTTATTTCAAACAACTAGAATTATTTGAAAAAAAATGTCATGCTCATTGAAAATCACAAACAAAGGGATATAACTTCAAAAAAAAAGAAGAAGATTATTAGAATGTATTCACTTCCCTGCAACACAGATAGAAGTGTGAGTTTGAAAGATTATGTTTTGACCTTTATTTATCTGCATCTCACCAGCATTAGAACTCAGGCTATATATCGCCAACAATTCAGTAATTAGATCATACAGCCTTAGATATGCTTCTCCTCTTTAGGTTTAGTATTGCTCAGTGACATAGAACAATATGTAGACTAAGCAAGACACATTAGCTGCAGGACATAAGGACATTATACAATCTCTCTATGCATAAATATAAATGTAGGGTATGGATAAATATATAGACTAATCAAGACACATTAGCTTGCAGGACATTATACACTCTCTCTATGGATGATATGTTTGTTTGATGATATATGCAGATCTATGCAATGTTTTAACTGTGACTTTTGAATGATGACATAAACAATGTACATAATAAAAAATGAAAGTTATTTTTAGTTTGTTTTTTAGTTGCTTATGATTATAGCTAATGATTAAAACCTTTTTTTTTATAAACACAGAGCAAAAGTAACTATTAATATTATGAACTTCTGCAAATGATGATAAGACTATCAACTGTCTTTTTACCTTACCTTACCCTTTACCTATCCCTTAGTCTGTTGGACCGTTGGGGCACCAGGCAAGATTTGTCGACCGTCTTTCTCCATTCCTCCCTTTTTTTTGCCTTGTTCAGAACCTCTCTCAATGGCAGGCCTGTCCATTCTTTAATGTTGTCCTCCCATCGCTTTTTCTGTCTGCCTCTTCTTCTTTTCCCTGGCACTGTTCCCTGAAGAAAGGTCTTTGCGAGCCCCGTAGATTTCGTAATGTGGCCAAAGGTTTTAAGCTTTCGTTTTTTCACAATAGTAAGCAGGTCGTCATGAGCTGCGATCGCTACAGTAACCCTGTCTCTGATTTCTTGGTTGGTGATGCGGTCTTTGAATGTGATGCCTAGGATCCTTCTGTAGCATCTCAATTCCATTGCTAGGATCCTCCTCTCAAGCTCTGCATTCAACGTCCACGACTCACAAGCATATAAAAATGTGGCCATGACCAGAGAGCGCATCAGTCTGATTTTGGTGCCGAGGGCTAAGCCCTTATCTTTCCATATTATTTTAAGTTTTGAAAGGGCTGCTGTGGACTGTGCTATTCGGGCCAATAATTCGGGTTTTGTTCCCTCATAATCAACTGTCTGATAACGCATATTTGGAGATTTTTTTTTGAGTCACCATCGGCCTATCATAGAAATATGTGGGGCCTCTGCCACGCTTTCTTATAGCTTTCTTAAAGCTTTCCTATAGATTTCTTATAGCTTTCCTATAGCTTTCTTATAGCTTTCCTATAGCTTTCTTATAGCTTTCCTATAGCTTTTTTATAGCTTTCTTTTCGTGAGAAAGAAGCAAATTACCCTACATATTGAAACACATTCCTTTGAGAGCCTGGTTCAAGCCTTTTTAAGTGCAACACTTTTGGGGTTATTTTACAGACAGAAAAACGGGAAATAAGTGGAAGATAATTGAGCTGTATGACTTATCTTTAAGCTGGGAAGTCAAAATGAAAATACACGGGTAGATATGTCTAAACTAGGGCACGCAATGGTTCTCAATCTGTCGGTCGCCTACTCCGAAGGGGAGGCGGTCCAATAAAAAAAATATTTAGGCATGGGGCGGGCTGTTTTTATAAAACGAATATATCGTGCCCCTCCGCTCCATGAGATGGGGGGGGGTATTTCTGGAAGTTCACTAAAATTGTTTGGGGCAATGAGGCACTAAGGTGTTCAGCCCAGTTTCTTGCCAGAGCACTACCGGAGAAGTTCCTGGCTCAGTTGGAGTACACCTCTTTAAGACGAAAGGAAATTGATTTGTGTTATATTGTTAATTAGTGGCTAGAAGTGGAAACACTCCACTTTTTTTTTTTAAAGACCAAACCAAAGTTACCCTCTCTCTCAGAAAAAAAAAAGTGGAGTGCTCGAAACTAAAATCTATTAGATCTGTTTAAATATAAATAATATAAGTTAACGGAAGAGCTGCAAGATAAGTGAGATACAAATAGTGACACCGGATGTATGCAACTATTTACATAAACATCATTGTTGTCTGCAAAACGAACGATTTATTCGCAGTTTAACAGCTAGGGACAAACACAAACTTCCAGATGTAGCTGCTGTTACTGTCGGCGTTTTCCAGTCAATAATGTGCAGAAATGAGCTCAAACTTGTGACTTCATACTGGTTTTTACAGTGTGCTGCTAATGGTGACCTGAGGTAAACAAACAGCAAAGTATCTATTTTCTTTCATGTATGTTTGTTCTTTAATTAATTGGCTCAGCATTAGCTGCTTAAAAACATTTCTATAAGTAAAGTTAAATTTTTAGCACCATAGCCCGATATCGCTGTAGTTACTTACGCACAGTCTTAAGATAGTCATCAACACTCCACATCTGAATTGCCCCAGAGGAAAAAAATAAACATAAAAATTTGTAGTAGATAGTTTTTGAAGTTCCATGCCAGTGTTTCTCAAACAATTACTTGTTACACCCTACCCCTCCCCGGACAAAAAAATTACGTTTGTGACCACCGTAGCCATGTGACCTACATTATCTTGCGTCCACTGGACACTCTTAATCCTAGTAAAACAAACAGAAATACAGTCAGTTTAAATAATTCCATTGATGGATACAGTACTGGGTGATACTGACATGAAACGAAGATACAAGAAACCAATTAGAGCAGAAAAAGTTGAAAACATATTTTTTTAAACAGAATTTGAACCGTTGACCTTTTTAGTCACTGTGCTACTCAGTCAAAATGACTCATAACATTTCACTCCGTTATGTGGAACGAATTTCATAATGTAACAATAACTTAGAGTTCAAATGTTAGTAACACCAACAAATGAAATATATACAAATATATAGGTTAGGCCTAGGGTTACTTCTTTTGGTGACAACAATTCGACAGAGGAAAAAGGGTTGCATTGGTCTGTTTATCTTGTAAACGCATCACTTCAAATGTTACGTAAAACATTTCTAAATGAATTAGCCAGTCAAATAGTTTATAGTGAAGGGATAGATTGATGTCCTGCTCTATATATTGATATGTTTCTCCCAGGTAGAAGTAAAATATCATTGCAACAAGTGTTTAAACTTGTTCAACATAAAACTTGGACGAGGCTGAAAACATTTCCTACATCAAATCGAACTGCTGCATTTTTTGTTTCAATAAACATCTCAGTTTCTTTTTCGACTAGTTTTTTGTTTATTACAAAGTTTATATTAACTCAGGAGGAGCGGTGGCTGAGCGGTAAAGCGCTTGGCTTCCGAACCGAAATCCGGGGCTCGAATTCTGTTAAAGACTGGGATCTTTAATTTCGGAATTTTCGGGCACCTCTGAGTCCACCCAGCTCTAACTGACATTAGTTAGTGAAAAGTAAAGGCGGTTGGTCGTTGTGCTGGCCACATGACACCCTCGTTAACCGTAGGCCACAGAATTAGATGACCTTTACATCATCTGCCCTATAGACCACAAGTTCTGAAAGGGGAACTTTACTGTTTTTATTATATTAACTCTGTCTCTCCGTCTGATAAAAAGTTTGTAACGTTATTTTTCTGACATCCAATCTCGGATCAATCTGAAATTTCGCACAATTATTTCTTTTACATGCCAACACAAGCATCAATGTTAACAAATTAACCAATTAGTTAATTAACTATTAGTAATTAATTTGTTTGTTTGGTATCTTGAACAAGGGAAAAAAACATTGACTTGACTGATAAAGTTTTATAAGTTACATTAGTTACATTTGTTTGTAAAATGACAAGTTTGTACATAACCTTAAAACCTAGTTTCATAAGCAGCTCCCTGGCACAGTGATTGCCAGATTTGGCTTGAGGAGGCCCTAGCCCTCGAGGTCGAATTCAGGTCCCTCATTTTTAGCGGTACCCGAAGGGGGAAAAGACGCTATTTGTTTTGTTTGGCCTGTCTGTCCGTCTGTCAGATATAAGCAGATTTTTCAAAAAATTACACCACTTTTAAATGCAAAACTTCAGGAGAGGTAACTCTTCTAAAAAGGCCACATTCTTCTTCATTAATAAATCAAGCTTCATTCATAGATTCGCGCATTGCTACAAACAAATTTGCATCTAAGGTCACAATGGAAAAATTATCAATGGATCATTATAAAATAGATTTTCCATTTATTAACTATCTCCTGGAATAGAAAACTGATTCAAATGTTGTTTTTAAAAAGAATTTTAATACGAACTTCGTTTCAATTGTAAATTTAAAAAAATTTAATCACTTTTATAGCGCGCAGTTTTTACATATCCTCATTAGGCTATACACTTAACAACAATCTAAATTACAATAAATAGAGGCCAGACATAGATTTAGATTTCATTGTATTAAACAATTTGAACAAAATTTACAATTAAAATCCATTAAGAAAAAGTTTATCTTCTAAGCTAATGGTGCAGATTTATTTATTATATAAGCAGTAGTATCACATCAAGAAGTGAATCTGATACTAACAGCATAAGTATACAATAACTAACCCAGTAATAGGCCTACTAATCCTGATCATAATATTAACCTAGATCTAGCTCTAGTAGATCTAGATTTTATTTCCTAGATTTCTAGGTTTAGGTGTGGTCCGCACCGGTCGACACCATTTTTGGGGGTTACAACCAATAGCGTATCCAGAACTTTGAAGTGGCGGGGGCGATTTTTTTTTTCAAACCCTAACCCTAACCTTATGCATAAACGTGCGTACAGCATATATATAAGAATTAAAAAAAAAACAGTGTTTCTCAACCTTCGGCGAAAAAGAAAAAAAAAGTCATGTCACAGATGCCATTATAGATTTATTTGTATATTTCACATTTAAAAGCTTATGTGTAAATAGAAATATAAACCCTTGACTGAGCCTCAGGAATTACCCCACAAATCTAGATCCTTGACAGCGCCTCAGGTTTTACCCGAGACGTAATTACGATGTTGCAAATCTATTGGTTGATTTGAAAATAAAAAAAGACATTTTTTAAAAGAGTTAGCGCCAGAGAATTGACGAGAGTAGAAAGAACGCCAGTCGATGAAAGAATGTCCTAGTAGACAGTCACGTTTTCTAAGAGCTCTAATTTAAAGCCTTTGTAATATTATTTGTGCTTGTTGATCTATAACTTGTACATAAGCTGTACTTACGTTTTATATTTAAAATAAAGTTCCAGAGTTGTGTTTTAACAAAGAATCTTTTATTGTGAATCCTAGATCGTCATTCATTCAACTATTTTAATTCAAGTGAAATCCCCGGCACCACAACGCACGTTGTGACAGTAATAAATTCGTATACAAATTGTGTGAATTCTAATCTAAAATTCGTCCGCCACCCCCCCCCCACCCTGGGGTCGGCCGAGTGGGGGGGGGGGGGGCGATCGCCCCTACCCCCCCCCCCCCTGGATCCGCCAGTGGTTACAACCAAGTTGGAAAAATTATAACTTGGCAAAAGCAGACACATCGGAAAAAGATAATAATAAAATCTCTAGATATATGCCCAAATATGCCTAGACACATCTAGATGGTAGTTCAAGTGTAAATGATACAGCACCACGTTATACCAAAAGAAACCTGTTCATATGATGTTAAATCTGCTTATGATTTTAATTAAATATTATTGTAAAATTTGCAATAACATTTGAATAAATGTAATAAACATTGTGATTGTACATTTGAATAAAAATCAATAAAAGTAGGTAATCGGCTCACTGTATTGGTTCAACCAAAAAAAAAAAAACAACTAGCAATAGTGTTCATTGTAACATATTTCAAGAAAGTTTATTGGGAGGGGTGACACCCTGAGCTACCGCACTCGGTGCCACCGACACTGTCTCGGGAGGTTTCCATGCTGATCTTAGGTGATCACTTAACGCTACTCTACTTATTCCAGAAGAGTTAGAAGAGTCTTATCAGAGACGACGTTTTGTACGGTTTGCTTTTATGTGAAAAAATAACGCCAAATTTTTTAACTTTCTTTAAACTTTAAACGATCAAAACAATAGTATGGCTTGAATATATTTCTCGTCCATTGGTGAATGTGATGGGGGTCGCCTCTTTGTAATCTTGTTTTAATTATAAATACATTTTAAAAAGCGATCACCCAGATATCCCAATCGTTCTCCGCCATACCCCTTTCCAACTTTCCATCAAATGGTGCTAAACAAAACCAAATGATAAAAAATATTTCTAATCGCACAGATTTATTGTTTTTGGTCTAGAGCTATTACACATTTAATTACATGATTGATCCTAACTAATTGATATTCGTATAAGCTTTGTTGTAGTTTTAAGTATTTTTAAATGTTTTTTTTTTCCTTGTTTCTTTTCCTTTAGCTGTTTGTCTGTGTTGATTTCAACAGTGAAATTTACATCAACGCAGAGTTTAACGAATCTCAAGCAAAGAAATCGATGTTTAAAGTTGTCACTTTCGTCTTTGATTCTATTAATTATATAGAAATCATTAATTGTTAGATAGACACAGAGAGAGAGAGAGAGAGAGAGAGAAAGAGAGATGACATTGAATCATTTGTTGGCGTGAAAACTCTCAAAGAGCCAGCTTGAGACTGAAGACTTTATGTCGTCATTGCGTTCTTCTTTTAGAACCAAGATCGAACTGCACAGTGCACACGCCAAACAAACATGCACAGTGCACACGCCAAACAAACATGCACAGTGCACACGCCAAACAAACATGCACAGTGCACACGCCAAACAAACATCAGTTAAAACTATCCATAGTCTTGTGCTGTGGATGTGCTTGTGTATAGGACCATTAGCATTCGAGGAATTAATGCAAGGAGTCGTTATTGAAAGCAACTACTAGTATTTCTTTTGAGACAGATCCCATTCAATTACAAGTTAATGTATAAAAACATTATCACCATATTAAATGATTATTATTTACGATTAGAAACACTCTATCATTATTCAGTTCTATTTGTAGTATTGCGTTTCGATGTTGTTGTTCTTTGTCATAACATTTAATATTTTCTAATAATACAATCTTTACAAAAAAATACTTTTTTTCAAAATGATGTTGAATACATTTATTTCAATGTATTAAGTTTTTTAAAGGAACAATTACGCAACACTTCACTATCATATCCAGCTTCATTTGGCTGTTTTTGCAGCATTTTTGGTTCTACTGGAAACAGCTGGTAGACCGTAGACTGACCTCATCATCATGTCGAAGTAGCAGTCGTCATCTACAGTAACACTAACTCCAGCGTAATAGTTCATAAACTCCTAAAGGAAAGAAAAGTAACAGAAAATGATGACAAGGAATTTCAAAATGGTGATTTACAGACGTTGTCAGTGATCTCCTTTGAGATTCTTTAAGATTTAAATGAGTTTGTAAAGGATAAAGCAAGGATGAGCTGAACAGCAGACGAACTTCGAAAACATTTACAATTTTTGATAGATGTGTCTGTTGTAGCTGCTAACATCTCGTCCAAATTATCTTGGCAGGCTTGTAAGAATCATATGGCGCTGAACTTTTCAAACAAATTTGAATAAAGATCGCAATCAAGTTTATTATTAAAAAAATGAACTTGATTTGCAGTGGCGTAGCTAGGGTGGGGGGAGGAGGGGGAGAATTCGAAAATCACCCGGACCCCCACTTGAGATGGGCCAACCTTTCCCGGGCCCCCAAATGATGGAAAATTCCTAGCTACGCCCCTGTTGATTTGTATTAACAATATCTACAAAATTTCGATCTCAGTGTGAAAGTCAACGAAACCAAAAAATGAATGACAAGATGTAGTAAAATGATACCAAATATTTGTTCACTCACGAACAACATTTTGTTCTTGCTTGACAATATTCAGACGTAGGCTAGTTCCGTCTCCTATAGTTATGCTATACTGCACATTGGTTAACCAGTCTAAATATTGCATCAGCCAAATCCCACACACACACATACACACACTCCATAACAAGACAACTGGTTAGTATCACATTATTTTTTTTTAGTTTTGCCACGAAAATAGAAGTAGAGTGTGAAAATGATTTTATAACTAAATATAGATCACAGCTTTACAAAGAGTATATAATCTATATAGGTCTGTGATCTAGATTATCTTTTCGATAGGGAGAAATTGAAATAAAGAACAAAACTAAAGAAACATGACACAATGTAAAGAATTAGAAACATCTACGCCGACTGATAACGACTTCGAGCGTCAGAACTACAAGTTTTAGCCTTTTCTTTACAAGAAAATATAATTAAACTTCGTAACAGTTCCAGCTTTAGTTTTTGACTTCAAATTAGGAGTGTACTTACCTGACCTGTTACTTTAACATCTTCTAATTAGGAGTGTAGGCTACCTACCTGGCGTATTACTTTACCATCTTCTAGTTAGGAGTGTACTTACCTGGCGTGTTACTTTACCATCTTCTAGTTAGGAGTGTACTTACCTGGCGTGTTACTTTACCATCTTCTAGTTAGGAGTGTACTTACGTGCATGTTACTTTACCATCTTCTAATTAGGAGTGTACTTACGTGCGTGTTACTTTACCATCTTCTAATTAGGAGTGTACTTACCTGGCGTGTTACTTTACCATCTTCTAGTTAGGAGTGTACTTACCTGGCGTGTTACTTTACCATCTTCTAGTTAGGAGTGTACTTACGTGCGTGTTACTTTACCATCTTCTAATTAGGAGTGTACTTACGTGCATGTTACTTTACCATCTTCTAGTTAGGAGTGTACTTACCTGGCGTGTTACTTTACCATCTTCTAGTTAGGAGTGTACTTACGTGCATGTTACTTTACCATCTTCTAGTTAGGAGTGTACTTACCTGGCGTGTTACTTTACCATCTTCTAGTTAGGAGTGTACTTACCTGGCGTGTTACTTTACCATCTTCTAGTTAGAAGTGTACTTACGTGCAAGTTACTTTACCATCTTCTAGTTAGGAGTGTACTTACGTGCGTGTTACTTTACCATCTTCTAGTTAGGAGTGTACTTACGTGCAAGTTACTTTACCATCTTCTAGTTAGGAGTGTACTTACCTGGCGTGTTACTTTACCATCTTCTAGTTAGGAGTGTACTTACCTGGCGTGTTACTTTACCATCTTCTAGTTAGGAGTGTACTTACGTGCATGTTACTTTACCATCTTCTAATTAGAAGTGTACTTATGTGCAAGTTACTTTACCATCTTCTAGTTAGGAGTGAACTTACGTGCATGTTACTTTACCATCTTCTAGTTAGAAGTGTACTTACGTGCAAGTTACTTTACCATCTTCTAGTTAGGAGTGTACTTACGTGCGTGTTACTTTACCATCTTCTAGTTAGGAGTGTACTTACGTGCAAGTTACTTTACCATCTTCTAGTTAGGAGTGTACTTACCTGGCGTGTTACTTTACCATCTTCTAGTTAGGAGTGTACTTACCTGGCGTGTTACTTTACCATCTTCTAGTTAGGAGTGTACTTACGTGCATGTTACTTTACCATCTTCTAATTAGGAGTGTACTTACGTGCATGTTACTTTACCATCTTCTAATTAGGAGTGTACTTACGTGCGTGTTACTTTACCATCTTCTAATTAGGAGTGTACTTACCTGGCGTGTTACTTTACCATCTTCTAGTTAGGAGTGTACTTACCTGGCGTGTTACTTTACCATCTTCTAGTTAGGAGTGTACTTACGTGCGTGTTACTTTACCATCTTCTAATTAGGAGTGTACTTACGTGCATGTTACTTTACCATCTTCTAGTTAGGAGTGTACTTACCTGGCGTGTTACTTTACCATCTTCTAGTTAGGAGTGTACTTACGTGCATGTTACTTTACCATCTTCTAGTTAGGAGTGTACTTACCTGGCGTGTTACTTTACCATCTTCTAGTTAGGAGTGTACTTACCTGGCGTGTTACTTTACCATCTTCTAGTTAGGAGTGTACTTACGTACATTTACTTTACCATCTTCTAGTTAGAAGTGTACTTATGTGCAAGTTACTTTACCATCTTCTAGTTAGGAGTGTACTTACGTGCATGTTACTTTACCATCTTCTAATTAGAAGTGTACTTATGTGCAAGTTACTTTACCATCTTCTAGTTAGGAGTGAACTTACGTGCATGTTACTTTACCATCTTCTAGTTAGAAGTGTACTTACGTGCAAGTTACTTTACCATCTTCTAGTTAGGAGTGTACTTACGTGCGTGTTACTTTACCATCTTCTAGTTAGGAGTGTACTTACGTGCAAGTTACTTTACCATCTTCTAGTTAGGAGTGTACTTACCTGGCGTGTTACTTTACCATCTTCTAGTTAGGAGTGTACTTACGTGCGTGTTACTTTACCATCTTCTAGTTAGAAGTGTACTTACGTGCAAGTTACTTTACCATCTTCTAGTTAGGAGTGTACTTACCTGGCGTGTTACTTTACCATCTTCTAATTAGGAGTGTGCTTACCTGGCGTGTTACTTTACCATCTTCTAGTTAGGAGTGTACTTACGTGCATGTTACTTTACCATCTTCTAATCAAAAGTGTGCTTACCTGGCGTATTACTTTACCATCTTATAATTAGGAATGTACTTACCTGGCGTGTTACTTTACCATCTTCTAGTTAGGAGTGTGCTTACCTGGCGTGTTACTTTACCATCTTCTAATTAGGAGTGTGCTTACCTGGCGTGTTACTTTACCATCTTCTAATTAGGAGTGTGCTTACCTGGCGTGTTACTTTACCATCAGGGCTCCCAGGAGTATCCAAGCTATCCAAAAAGTGACGCAAGGTCTGTTCCTCTGTCCACTCACCGGAAATAAATTTGGGATGTCTTCTGGCATTGGCAGCGTACACGACTACAAGAAGAACGCAACGAAAAATGCGCAAAATTAGCAAAACAAAAAAATGTGCTTATTTCTCTGTGTGTGTTAATATATTAGGGGGCGTCCTAGAGATAGAAAAAGTCTGAAAGGGAAACTTACATTTTCTTTGTATATATTACGATCAAAGAATGTCACAACACGCCTATGTAGAGAGGTTGCCTGGGTGGTTATGAAGGTCAGTGAACCTTAGTTCAGTCTTTAGTCGACAGGACTAACAGTGAAGCAATAACACTCTCCAAAGAGACAAAACTCAGATGTCTAGTAAAGAAACACTTTATTGAACTATATAACATACTATATGTCAGAGTATCAGTCATCAAGTCAACAACAACCAGAATAAAGGAATCGTTTTTTAAAAACAAAGTTTATCTAAGGGAAAATAACTTACAACTATATCTTTCAATAATGTAGAGGTTATTTCCCTTATTCGATATCAAGCAAAAAATATTTACCAATAATCAATAGACTAATTGGATATTAAAAAATTGATTCAAGTTTTGTAAGGTACAATAAATATTTTTTAAAGTTTCAACTTGATCCGAGAATGGATATGAGAGAAATAACGTGTTCAATAAACTAAGAGGGCGAAACCCTACATATTTAGCTGTACCTGTGAATACTGAAGGATTAATTTTCCTTGTTGGTATTAATGAAAATAATTTATTACCAGTAATTAATTACTTTAATTGTAAATTTTTATTTATGTATTCATGTCTTGTCTCTGCCAAAGAATAATTGTGCAAAGTTTTATCTTGATTCGAGAATGGGTGTGGGAGAAATAACGTGTAGAAACTTTGTACCAGACAGACAGAGTTAATATAAGCTTTGTACCAGACAGACAGAGTTGATATAAGCTTTGTACCAGACAGACAGAGTTGATATAAGCTTTGTACCAGACAGACAGAGTTGATATAAGCTTTGTACCAGACAGACAGAGTTGATATAAACTTTGTACCAGACAGACAGAGTTGATACAAACTTTGTAAAAAGCACATTGTCCAACATGGATTATTTGGAAGTCTTAAGAAGTCTAACTTCATATAACCTTCGAAATCTTCTCGTGACCCGAATAAAACACTGCAATATCAAGGGATTTGACTTTGAAATTTTAAACAGTTTATAATAAATCCTTGACAAAAACAATTATTAAAAAAATCGTTATTACTAAACTTCTAAGTAATTTGATGTATGTGCGTAGGCGTCTTTTTTTTTTTATACATTCTGTAAGTTGATCTCCTCCTCCCTAGCCGTTTCTACATGAGTCTATTCAATATAAGCGTGTTTCTAAATTAGTCTATTCAATAGAAGCGTGTTTCTACATTAGTCTATTCAATATAAGCGTGTTTCTAAATTAGTCTATTCAATAGAAGCGTGTTTCTAAATTAGTCTATTCAATAGAAGCGTGTTTCTAAATTAGTCTATTCAATAGAAGCGTGTTTCTAAATTAGTCTATTCAATAGAAGCGTGTTTCTAAATTAGTCTATTCAATAGAAGCGTGTTTCTACATTAGTCTATTCAATAGAAGCGTGTTTCTACATTAGTATATTCAATAGAAGCGTGTTTCTAAATTAGTCTATTCAATATAAGCGTGTTTCTAAATTAGTCTATTCAATAGAAGCGTGTTTCTAAATTAGTCTATTCAATAGTAGCGTGTTTCTACATTAGTCTATTCAATATAAGCGTGTTTCTAAATTAGTCTATTCAATAGAAGCGTGTTTCTAAATTAGTCTATTCAATATAAGCGTGTTTCTACATTAGTCTATTCAATAGAAGCGTGTTTCTACATTAGTCTATTCAATAGAAGCGTGTTTCTAAATTAGTCTATTCAATAGTAGCGTGTTTCTACATTAGTCTATTCAATAGAAGCGTGTTTCCAAATTAGTCTATTCAATAGAAGAGTGTTTCTACATTAGTCTATTCAATAGAAGCGTGTTTCTAAATTAGTCTATTCAATAGAAGCGTGTTTCTAAATTAGTCTATTCAATAGTAGCGTGTTTCTACATTAGTCTATTCAATAGAAGCGTGTTTCTAAATTAGTCTATTCAATAGAAGCGTGTTTCTAAATTAGTCTATTCAATAGAAGCGTGTTTCTAAAAAATAGAAAATAAAAAATGTGGTAGGTAAATATTATGGGAGGCTTTTTGTATTGTGAGGAATTTGTAGTGTCATGAATTACAAACGAATCCGGTTAATTAGAACACCGATTAATCGAACCAGCTGCTTATTGGGAACAAATTCTCCAGTACCGAAACATATCCACCCTCTTATACAATTAGGATTAAATTCGGTTAATCACAGCATTATCCATGTTGTATTTAGAGACTGGGTGTTAAGAGTTTTAATTTCATTTACAATTTTTTAAATATTTTATAGTAGGTCTATAGTCTATATGGGCCTAGAAGTATACTGTTAAAGATACTGTAGTCACTTTGCTCGGATTTTTTCTCAAATATAATTATTAGTTACTAAAGCCATTATTTAAATACTAAAATCCGTTGTGCCTAGAGATCTGCATTGTGAACGTAAACCTGTGTGCATCAGAGTCTCCTAAACTTTAATTTCAGTTTTGTGGACGGTCATTGACTTGTAGCATCAAACTGCTGGTAGACAACTAAACCACTGTATGCGTATTATATCTTAGCTTATAAAACATAAAATAACTTGAATAACTTGTCCGTGAACAATACTATAAATAACTTTTATTACACTCTAGACGAGATAGTTTAAATGACTTTAGTAATGATATAAAATGGTATTCTAAACAAAACCTAACTCGCTACAAAAACACGTCTGTTCTCTCTGACAATCTGGAGTCGTCTGCCGTAACTAAGACCACTGACGACAAAGCCGATTCTCTTGAATCCTGCACAACCAATCGCTAACCTCTTCCCACCGTCACCATAGAAACACACACACTTCATAACATTGTGTCATCGCTTTGAGACTAGATCTGTCTCACTGCAAACTTTGTAACCACTTACAGGGCCTACATAATTTAAAAAAAAAACATTTAAAAAAAAAAAAGTCGTAAACGTTTTTTTTGTTACTCATATAGATTCTGACACAGCCAGTACACATTATAGCTACTCACCCTTCAGTGGAAACGAATGTGTCCTATCTAATCAATAAACTAATGGGCTAATGTAATATCATGTTAATATTGATCGTGTATTATGTTAAGCAAGGAAAAAAAAAGATTCATGTATACAATTAGCGATGTGTTTGTAGGACAAGTTTGACATGTCCAAAAGGTTCTCCTACACGTGTGCCTCTTAGCTGTTCAGACTCTACTTAAAGTGACAAACACAAACTAAAGGCCAGTCAGGAACTTCAGTCTGCACACAATGTTTAGAATTCAAGGAAGTACATCTAGCCTTAGTTACTTATTTTATTAGGTCATTACAAAGCTTATAGTAACTCATTTCATCTGTCTGTCTGTCTGGGAGGATTCTTTTACACTTGCTTTCTCTCACTTCCCGTACTCGGATCAAGTTGAAATTTTGAACAGTTAGTCGTAGTCAATGACAAAACGTGGTTAGATTGTCTCTGTACACAAACATCTAGCTGATTAGATTGTCTCTGTACACAAACATCTAGCTGATTAGATTGTCTCTGTACACAAACATCTAGCTGATTAGATTGTCTCTGTACACAAACATCTAGCTGATTAGATTGTCTCTGTACACAAACATCTAGCTGATTAGATTGTCTCTGTACACAAACATCTAGCTGATTATATTGTCTATGTACATAAATATCTAGCTGATTAGATTGTCTATGTATTTCCAAGACTCAATATTATAAGATCAGCTTCTCTGCTGAACAAAATAGTGTAAGAAATAATTCAAGAGACATTTACTGAACAAGAAAACCCATTCAAATAGAAAATGACATTCTTTACGGCTGACTTATTGTTGCAAGTTTAAATATAACTAATAAATTTAAGTTGTTGGGTTTTTTTTTAAATAATTTTTTTACCTAACAAAGTTTAAGTGGTTTTGTTAATTTTTAAGTCTTAAAATATTCAAAAATCAATATTTAGAAAGAGGTTAACCGCTATTCGCAACTCTCAAGTGACTTATAAGTGCGACATTCTCAAACCTAGAATACAAAGTTGGCACTTACATCCAGCCTGAAAAAAGTCAATGTTTTGCTTCTGAATAGGCCAATGTCAGTGTGTATGTTTGTTTCTTTTTTTAATTAATTAATTGGTCAAACAAACTTCCTCTAATTTTTTTTTTCCTGTGAGCCACTGAAGAATATTGGTCTCAGTACTTCGTCTTGGTGGCACCTATTGCACTTGGCCTATATTTGCATGGCACTTATTGCACTTGGCCTATATTTGCATGGCACTTATTGCACTTGGCCTATATTTGCATGGCACTTATTCCACTTGGCCTATATTTGCATGGCACCTATTGCACTTGGTCTATATTTGCATGGCACTTATTGCACTTGGCCTATATTTGCATGGCACTTATTCCACTAGGCCTATATTTGCATGGCACTTATTGCACTTGGCCTATATTTGCATGGCATTTATGCACTTGGCCTATATTTGCACGGCACTTATTGCACTTGGCCTATATTTGCATGGCACTTATTCCACTTGGCCTATATTTGCATGGCACTTATTGCACTTGGCCTATATTTGCATGGCATTTATTGCACTTGGCCTATATTTGCACGGCACTTATTGCACTTGGCCTATATTTGCATGGCACTTATTCCACTTGGCCTATATTTGCATGGCACTTATTGCACTTGGCCTATATTTGCATGGCACTTATTCCACTTGGCCTATATTTGCATGACACTTATTGCACTTGGCCTATATTTGCATGGCACTTATTGCACTTGGCCTATATTTGCATGGCACCTATTGCACTTGGCCTATATTTGCATGGCACTTATTCCACTTGGCCTATATTTGCATGGCACTTATTGCACTTGTCCTATATTTGCATGGCACTTATTCCACTTGGCCTATATTTGCATGACACTTATTGCACTTGGCCTATATTTGCATGGCACTTATTGCACTTGGCCTATATTTGCATGGCACCTATTGCACTTGGCCTATATTTGCATGGCACTTATTCCACTTGGCCTATATTTGCATGGCACTTATTGCACTTGGCCTATATTTGCATGGAACCTATTGCACTTGGCCTATATTTGCATGGAACCTATTGCACTTGGCCTATATTTGCATGACAACTGTTGCACTTGGCCTATATTCGCATGGCACCTATTGCACTTGGCCTATATTTGCATGGCACCTATTGCACTTGGCCTATATTTGCATGGCAACTATTGCATTTGGCCTATATTTGCATGGCACCTATTGCACTTGGCCTATATTTGCATGGAACCTATTGCACGTGGCCTATATTTGCATGGCACCTATTGCACTTGACCTAAATTTGTATGGTGGCTACTTCAGTTGGCCTTTATTAGTTTGGTGGCTATTTCAGTTGGCCTTTATTAGTTTGGTGGCTACTTCAGTTGACCTTTATTAGTTTGGTGGCTACTTCAGTTGGCCTATATTTGTTTGGTGGCTATTTCAGTTGGCCTTTATTAGTTTGGTGGCTACTTCAGTTGGCCTATATTTGTTTGGTGGCTATTTCAGTTGACCTTTATTAGTTTGGTGGCTATTTCAGTTGGCCTTTATTAGTTTGGTGGCTACTTCAGTTGGCCTTTATTAGTTTGGTGGCTATTTCAGTTGGCCTTTATTAGTTTGGTGGCTACTTCAGTTGGCCTATACTTGTATGGCACCTATTGCACTTGGCCTATACTTGCATGGCACCTTTTCACTTGGCCTATACTTGTATGGCTCATATTGCACTTGGCCTATATTTGTATGGTAGCTATTTCAGTTGGCCTTTATTAGTTTGGTGGCTACTTCAGTTGGCCTTTATTAGTTTGGTGTCTACTTCAGTTGGCCTTTATTTGTTTGGTGGCTACTTCAGTTGGCCTTTATTTGTTTGGTGGCTACTTCAGTTGGCCTTTATTTGTTTGGTGGCTACTTCAGTTGGCCTTTATTTGTTTGGTGGCTACTTCAGTTGGCCTTTATTTGTTTGGTGGCTACTTCAGTTGGCTTACATTTTCATGGCACATATTGCACTTGGCCTATATTTGTATGGTAGCTATTTCGGTTGGCCTTTATTTCTTTGGCGGCTATTGCAGTATTATGGCGGCTCGAATTCGTATCGCGATGAAGTCAAGAAATTTTAATTCAAATTTTTTTTTACTGACCACTTAAAGGCAACACAGGGTCATTTTCTATTCCCACATGTTCAGAGCGCATACTATAGGAGCTTTGAAGACGCGCTACACAAAATAATTAACAAAGATATTTAGCATTACGAAATTCTTGCTATTATCTGCACGAGGATGCAAACATATATTAATTACTTGGTGGTCAGTGTCTTCAATAATAAGTTTCAATTTTCGATAATTTGATCTACACAATGTTAAATAAAGCTGAATAAGCCTTTGGTTTAACCAAGGATATCAGAGGTTATGGTCAATATATTGTAAAGTGCCTTATTTCTTTTTTTTTATTTTTTAATAAGTTTTATTATATATTTATTGTGGGCCCGATAGAATAAACGGACGAATACTAGAAGAGTGTGTTGGACCTTTTGTAGAGAGATTTTCTCCACTACATTAATCAACCACGAAATACTATCTGTGTGGAAGTTGTCCCTGCTTATTTTTATACCTGTACCAAAGGTAGTCAAACCAATGGAAATTAATGAATTAGTTCCTTCCATTGTGTCTTACAGAAACTTGTTAAAATGTTCCTAATGAATGATCTTTGTACAAAGTTGGAGCCGTTACAATTTGCTTAGCAGAGGGGTAAAGGGGTATGTCTTCTTATATATTTTAAATTGTTCCAAGACTCTTTCAGCGCTTATGTGACATTGTTCCAAGACTCAGCGCTTATGTGACATTGTTCCAAGACTCAGCGCTTATGTGACATTGTTCCAAGACTCAGCGCTTATGTGACATTGTTCCAAGACTCAGCGCTTATGTGACATTGTTCCAAGACTCAGCGCTTATGTGACATTGTTCCAAGACTCAGCGCTTATGTGTGACATTGTTCCAAGACTCAGCGCTTATGTGTGACATTGTTCCAAGACTCAGCGCTTATGTGACATTGTTCCAAGACTCAGCGCTTATGTGACATTGTTCCAAGACTCAGCGCTTATGTGTGACATTGTTCCAAGACTCAGCGCTTATGTGTGACATTGTTCCAAGACTCAGCGCTTATGTGTGACATTGTTCCAAGACTCAGCGCTTATGTGTGACATTGTTCCAAGACTCAGCGCTTATGTGACATTGTTCCAAGACTCAGCGCTTATGTGTGACATTGTTCCAAGACTCAGCGCTTATGTGACATTGTTCCAAGACTCAGCGCTTATGTGTGACATTGTTCCAAGACTCAGCGCTTATGTGACATTGTTCCAAGACTCAGCGCTTATGTGACATTGTTCCAAGACTCAGCGCTTATGTGTGACATTGTTCTGCGTTGATTTCTCGACAAAAACATTCATAACAATGCTAAAAATAATTAAAGAAAAAAAAGCAACCTATTAGTCACTATTTTAACATTTTACCATCAAAGATCAAATGCAAAACAAGAACGTTGTTACCCTGGCAATCAATTCATTGAAATCCAATTATCTGATTGAAACATTTCACTTTGAATGGTGGAATGGAACTGGTAAGAACGTATCTATTTTAATTGCTATAGTTCTTATGTTTTGTTATGTGTAGTGCACAAATTGTAAGACACATTTTCTCATGTATAATTAAGATAGTATCATTATAATTATTTTATATTATTATTAATGGAAAATTGGTTTTTATATTTTTATTTTAAACAGATGGATGCATTTAACCAGTGTTTCCCAAACTGTGTTTCACGGAACCCTAGTATTCCGCGGGGCCTAAATAGGGGTTCCATGACACACTGGAATAATGAACTGGCAGACCACCACGTGATTCAATCTCTCTAAATAGTAAGCAACGTGTTCCGTTAAATACTCAGAATGTGCGAAGTGTTCCGTTAAATACTCAGAATGTGCGAAGTGTTCCGTTAAATACTCAGAATGTGCGAAGTGTTCCGTTAAATACTCAGAATGTGCGAAGTGTTCCGTTAAATACTCAGAATGTGCGAAGTGTTCCGTTAAATACTCAGAATGTGCGAAGTGTTCCGTTAAATACTCAGAATGTGCGAAGTGTTCCGTTAAATACTCAGAATGTGCGAAGTGTTCCGTTAAATACTCAGAATGTGCGAAGTGTTCCGTTAAATACTCAGAACGTGCGAAGTGTTCCGTTAAAGAAAAAGGTTTGGGAAATACTGCATTCAACTATACTGAACAAGCAATAATAATAAGGAGAAGAGTATTTGCATTTCTTGTAGGCCGCGTGTTGCCTACGGATCAAGATTCTATATCAAAATTAATGTTACTGGTCACCTCATGCATTAGCATTGGTTTCTATATTGGGTCACAATAATCACTTCTTTTGAGAACTACTGGTACAAGACGTACTTGCTTTTGCTCAAGGGGACATTTTGAAGTGGAGTTAACAATAAAAGAAATACTATGTATTGTATTGATTATTAGGTGTTAATAATCATTAGAATAAAACTGACATAATGCAAGTTGAAACTTTCTTTTTTTTAAAAAAAAAAGAGGGAATATCCATGCGTGGTGAGAGAGGAAGCAGACAGGATCAGATTTCTTCATTCGGACACAAATAATAACTCTGGAGAATGACTTTAAAGAAACTTAAAATTAGACAAACCTTGTAAGTCCTCGACCTGGATCACCCCATCTCCATTGACATCTAACTTTTCAAAAGCCTCGTTGATGACCCTGACCCTAACATCTGACATGGGCGGGGTCAACAGGTCCATAAACTCTTTAAAATCGATCTGGCCATTTTTATCCTTATCCAATGCGGAGAACAAAATTTTCAAGTCCTTCTCGGAAAAGTTCAGGTTGTAACTTCTGCATCCTATATCCAGTTCTTCGAAACAAATCCTTTTGGAGTAATCTATGTCCATACGCCTGAAGACACATGAAAGCTGCTTTAGGGCGCCACAGCCTTTACGCAGGCACTGCGACTGCAACGCAGCAACCAGCTGTTTGGTCCTCGTGTCCACCGAGGCCCCGTTGTTCATCTCTATCGTTCGGCGTGTAAAGCCCAGTCTTGTGATTCTAAACGTGCCGTCCCATGCACGCGATCGAGCTGTCATGCAGCAGCGTCTTCACGTGGTACTTCCCTTACTGAGAACGTGTTATGGGCGTAGCACTAGTCTATCATGAAGAAGGGTTAAGAACCACGCAACTAGCCTGGAAAAATAAAGTGGAGGAATCCTAAGAGATTTACTAGACTGCCGGTCCTCAAACTAATCTGTGTATAAATTCATACTTATATGCATGTAGGTATTTCAATTACAAATTCTCATACATGACGAAAAACAATATAAGTAGCTAGCTTTGTGTGCGTGTATAAGTAGCTAGCTTTGTGTGCGTGTATAAGTAGCTAGCTTTAAGTGCGTGTATAAGTAGCTAGCTTTGTGTGCGTGTATAAGTAGCTAGCTTTGTGTGCGTGTATAAGTAGCTAGCTTTGTGTGCGTGTATAAGTAGCTAGCTTTGTGTGTGCGTGTATAAGTAGCTAGCTTTGTGTGTGTGTATAAGTAGCTAGCTTTGTGTGCGTGTATAAGTAGCTAGCTTTGTATGTGTGTATAAGTAGCTATCTTTGTGTGCGTGTATAAGTAGCTAGCTTTGTGTGCGTGTATAAGTAGCTAGCTTTGTGTGTATGTATAAGTAGCTAGCTTTGTGTGCGTGTGTGTGTACAGAATCAAGGAAGTGTTTTAATAAGCTTCAAAAGGTCTAGGATTATTTTTGTGTTTCGTTTTTGCTTTTTGCAGAATCAAAATTTCCAGGTCTTTTAGTTTGTAGTAAAAAATAATGTCAATATGTGGGAAGAATTTAGACATGCACTCTATGACAGTGGTACTACTCAATCTAATTTTAAAATGGGCAACACGCTGATATAATTAAGAATTTCAAAACTATAGGCTGTTATGTTCAATAACAATATAACATTTAGAATTTCAGCTCAATTTTGTATTTACCTGGCAATGTTTATGGAGAAGATTTCGAATTAACCTACTAAAACCTAATGGTGCAATAAAAGCTTGGGAAATATCTTCATTGTAATTCTTTAGTAAGTGATTCCAATTTAGGGTTTATTATGCTGGGGGGGGGGGGGGGGAGATGAATTTTTTGAATGGTCGTGTGCTAAATGCGTCTGTTCGAATGTGTGCTTTACTGCATATCTAATGAAAAGAATGTCTCAACTCTAGGAAATGACGAGTGGAAAATCTTAGCTTAATAATGCAGTTGTTAATTACGTCCGCCCTAAATGTAACTAAACTAACATAGAGCCTTAACATACATTGCTGGTGTTTTAATGACTATAAGTGAACTAATAGACTTGGAAAAGTTTGTGCGAGATAATTTGGACGAATCAGAACCTCTGGGAATGGAAAGGTCTCAACGTGGATATCATTGAATATATAATGCTAACTATTTCATCATAAATCACAAAACAGAAGACTGAAACGGGTACAAATTAATTATTTTTTTATACAAAGCTTATATCAACTCACTCTGTCTGTCTGCCTGTCTGTCTGGTCTAGATAAGTGATAGGATCATAGCCTGTTGAGAAAGCTAAAAGCATGAAATAGCGCTAAACAAAAACAATTGATAAAAATATTATTAATCGCACAGATTTATTTTGTTGGTCTAGATCTATTACAAATTTAATTACATGACTGATCCAAACTAATTGATGCAATTACACTGTGTATAATCTTTTTTTGTTGTTGTTGGTGTTTTTTTTTAAAGATTTTTTTCTGTTTTATTTTGGGTTTCAAAACTAATTATTATGCAATGACAAAGAGTTTTTAGGCTATGAGACATTCATCTATCAATACCTTTATTTACTTATTTACTAGGCTTACGTACCGAGGGTCCCGGGTACGAATCTTGTGAAGAATGGGATTTATAATTTGGGGATTTTAAAAAATCCCCAGAGTTCATCCGACTCTACTGGTATCCTTATATTAATTGGGGAAAATAAAGCGGTTGGTCGTTGAGCGAGCCAGATAACACCCTCGTTAACCGTCGGCCAGAGAAAAACATTGTCTGCCTTATAAATCGCAAGATCAGAAAAGGGTCCTACATTACTCTTTTACGTAACTTTTTTTTTAACTTTCAAGTGAATGTTTAGTTAGTGATAAGAAAATGGAGATTTATATAAACTTGAGGGGGGGTCCCAAATGAATGAATTTTTCTTTAAATATTAAATATTACGCAAAATGCAGGGGACCCCAAAGAGGTCAAGCCCCCCCCCCCCGGCCCCCAAATGATAGCAAATTATTAGCTACGCCCCTGGATCGCTGTGTTGATACACGCTAAAACGAAAAATTTACTCGATCAAATTAACAATCGTATTTTTTTTTTTTTTTGAATGTATTGCTCGAGTACTCTACCATTATAAGACTGGCCCCACAGCTAACACGATATTATCCTGAGGTGATGGAAACTGTCTATAAAACAATTTTAGATTGCATCACATTTGATCCAATGCAAATCTTTGGTTTCGTTTTTGTTTTCATAGCCATGAGAGCCATCGTTCCCTCATTAAATAAATCTTATGACTTATTTGCTGATGTGTTCTCTCCGAGTCATCTGGTCAAGCTGAGAGCCACCGTTCCCTCATTAAATAAGTTTTATGACAGTCTAAATCGGATTACCAGGACAGGAGCTATTAAAAATTTTTTAAAAACTTTAGTCTATATTGAAGTGGATTTAGACACCTCGGATTTCTGTTTAGATCAATAAAATATTGCATTCAATCTTTGAAAACGTCTAGGCTAGAGTTATAGTCGAAGTGATCTTAACCTGACCTGTCGCATGATGGTTGAGCAAAAAGTAAGTATTGGGCGATTTCTACAAAGAGAGGCTTAATTGGTATAGCATCATTAATGTTTTGAGAATCATTGCTGGTGCTCTTAATAGATAATAGAAATCTAGTAGCACGATGTAGGGTCCTAGTGTTTACAGTATTCTACCACACACTGCTATAAATACTGCAGAGGTTGGAAGGCGGGGTAGAAACCTCTGAACAGACCCTCCCTTTATGAGTAGCTCTGGTTCGTTCTCTGTTCTCACTTTTGAGTTTGTATTTTTTCATCCATTTTACAGATCTATTTCAAGAATTTTACCTGGTAATGAACATTTAATACACAACAAAACCAAAGAATCATACACAACACTTAAAAAGCTGTTACAGGAAAGCCTAGTGAATAGGATTAAGTGGGGGAGAGTTCTTGGGGTGACAGAATTCAAGGACACATTCATAAACCTACACAGTAAACATATCCCACCAAAAGCTAGAGAGATTAGTTATAGACTTATCTTTGGGATGACCCCTATGGTTAGAAGACGGGCAAATGACCGTGAATGTATATTATGCCACCTTGAAAATGCTGATAACGAGAAACACATGTATTTGGAATGTCCATTATTCCTTCAAGTTAGAAGTACTGTAATGGACCTATTGGAAGCAAACTGTGGCAATTATGTAAATGTTAACTTGTCTATTATTTTAAACAAGCTGCCAAAACTAAAAAATAAAATGATACATAACTTTAACTTGATTATTGTTTCCGAATACAGGAATCTTGTTTGGGCTAGCTGGCTCAAATGTCTACATAATAATAAGGTGTTTGATCCTAATCACTTGGAATTAACATTTAGAAAAATAATGGAATTTAGGGTAGAGAATTATCTAGTTTGATTTTCATATACCTGTATAATGCTCATGTAGTTTTTCAGAAATAGGGTGTTGGGGGTCAGGGATATCTGATATAGTGTTGATTGTTCTGGAGTAGAGTATACTTGTATCATTTTTCTGTCTTTAGGGGGTTCATTGGTTAGGTAGTATGTCTTTGATATTAAATAATATTTCTATTACTGTTATTATATATTTAGGTTAATCACTTTTCAATTGTTTATGATTTAATACTTGTGAATTATGATAACTTACAAATAAAAACATATTTAAAAAAAAAAAAAAAAGCCCACAAAAGAGGCAAGATGGTCCATAAAAGAGGCATATAAAGCCCAAAAAAAAGGCAAAGAAAAGAGGCATAAGGCCCAAGGATTCCTATGATGATAAAGCTAAAACTGAATAGCGCAAATTCTGAGGTTCCCTTTAAAAAAAAAAAAAAAAATGCAATGAGGCGAGATGTCCACCTTCTTTCAAATATTTTTTGTTCATAATGAATATTGTTTCTAAATTAACTCCCCCCCTCCCCACCCCACCCCCCACCCCCAAAAAAAAAAGGAAGTCCACTGTAAACATAATATAGACCAACCGTCTTTATCGGATGTGTTTTTTTTTTTATTGATTGATAATCTATTTTTGAATGTCTCTAATTGAAATTATTTTTAATACTTAAAACATCTCTTCAATCAAATGTAAAAAACACTACATTTTTAACTTTATTTTATTACTCTTTCCTTCTAAATTGTTAGGCAAGATTATGATAAATAGTCTCTAAGACCTTTTTTAAAAATATAAATCGAAATTGTTATTAGCTTTGAACGATGCAAGAGTAAACTAGGCTGCTCGAACAAAACAAATAGCTCTTCACATCGACCTCAAACCGTTACAATGGTCACCATAAAACAAACTAGAGAACTCAACATTTGTGTTCCATCTAGATCGAGTGGCTATTCACACATGTGTTCGTCTAGAACTGTAAAGAATATTTCCTTTTTACAAACTTAAACTGCACAACTTCCTGCCACAGAGGCTCTTAATCCATAACAAAGAAAGAATTCTCACGCGAGTCTCACAAAATATCTGGCCACTGGTTCTATCCTAGTGAGGTTTAAATATCTCACTCAAAAGGCATGACTTCCTGGCATATGCTGGTCTCGGGGAGGGAGGGGGGTGTAAACAACTTTGGGTGGAAGTCACAAATCTTTTTTTTTCTGGAATGTAGGTAGGGAAGGGGGGAGAACACGTCCGTTTCAGTCCAGGTGAGTACTCCCCACCCCTCTTCATCTCGCCAGCGTTTTCGAGACGACTTCACAATGAGCTAATGATCTACAAAGCTTGACTTCACACGTCTGTCCTGTGCATTATGAAATAGTTACATCTTTTAACCCCCCCCCCTTCCCAAAAAAAAAAAAAAGTTGTTGAAATGTTTTTACCTGTTTCATATTGCTTACTGTTACATTAGAATCTTTAAGCTGGTCACTTATTCAATGGAACAGATGTTTACATCAAAGTTCTTTATCATAGAATGAACCAAAATTAGTATTAATGAATTGATCTTTGGTATATTTTTATAATATACACATAACTCTAAGCATTCGAAAAAGAAAATAATTTTATTTAAAAAATTAATTGCAAGATTTTCTCATTGGTATATAAAATTTAAATACAAAACGGTAGCTGCCTAGATTTGGAAGGTTTTTAAACATTTTTTCTAATAAAATAAACATTTAATGCTGCAGGATATTTAGGTAAAAATAAATGTGGATTTTTTCCAACAATACAACAGTCACTCGGTGTGACTCGGTACTCTATGCGATAATTATGCAAAACAGAACCATCAACTGCATAAGAACTAATCGAAACATTATCTAAATGTACTTATAAATAAGTGAATATATCAGGATAAGCATAAAGAAATAGAGACAGAGAGGAAGGGGGGAGAGGGAGTGATAGAAAGAAAGAAAGACAGATATTAAGATATTAAGATAGATAGATAGATAGAATATTTTAATGTCATCTTCTATGAATCCAACAGTCTTGGCATATCTCAAATCGCTTTATTTATCCCTAAAACTACCGCTACTACAAAAGTAAACTTCGTGGTATTGGGTAGCGTGACTTAGTGTTGACCAGACTGGGGGGGGAGGGGGGGGGGAAGGGGGGGTTGAGATTAAGATGAACTTATGACGTGGAGAAGGGGAGACAAATCACATAATCCTATTACAGGTAACAAGTTTGGTTCCAGACCCTGTTAGTCACACGACTGTTTTGTTTTGTTGAGAGCCCAGCCTCTAGAGTTAAGACTCCAGTAACTATTCAGTGCAATGATTCCCATATATTAATGAAATACGTTTATCTATTGATGTATTTATTGTTATCTGTATTTCTTTGTTAATTAGTCATTGTTATGGATTTCATATTTACTCATTGTCAATTTTATTATGTACAGGTGAAGTTTTACTATGCTAACATCTGTAGTATTTTAAGTTTCAATAAAGATATAAATATTATTATTATATTATTATTTGCAATTATTATCTATTTTATGGTTTACTGTTATTTACTCCTATTAATTGGCCTTTTTAAAATCGGCCTTTTGGCCTCTGCGATCCAGTGCTGGGTTAGGTCCCAAGATTTGGGAATCAGTTTGTTGGAGTGATTAACACTCACACCTGATCTTTAAATCAGCTGAGATCACCAATCCTACTAGGACAAATGTCATATGTCATTCCTGGTCGACATTAGCCTATATGAGTTATATGGAGTTGAAACTGTGTACGTGTTTATGTGTTGAGTGTGTGCGGGCGGATATTTCCTGTTACATAATCATTTTATATTAGCACCATAATAACAACGCCTCGCTAAACGCAATGACAACTATTGGCATGTCAGGTTGTCCTTATTTCGGTGGGTCTCAGTTCATTACCTTAGGTTTTGAAACAATAGACTTTTAAAGAACCTTTGGTACTCATCCAAGGCCCTAGAATCCTTTCGATCAGAAGCCTAGAATTCTGGATGATGTTTTGCGAGGGAATAAACGAGTTCAATAATTAACTGTGACTATTGTCTAAACAGCTCTTCATTAGGATACATTCTGCCCATGTATAGTACTTTAAAAGATAGTGATATGAGAATGCTTTCTATGTATGACGTATACTTGATAAAAAAGTTACTTTAGAGACATATAGAGATTTAAGAAAATACGCAGTACATTGAAACAAGTTGTGTGTGTGTGAAAAAAGAAAGAAAGAGAGGAGGGGAATGGAGGAAGAGAGAGAAAGAGTAAAAGGAGAGACAGAGAGATGTTTCAGAAGTTCCTTCAGAGTTGCAGATAATCTACATGCTAGCCCAAACTTCTCGCAGGACGACGAGAACGGCAGCGGGCAGAGTATGAACCCGGGACCATCAAGACAATCCAGCGCGCTTACCAGGTAGCCATTTCTGAAAGCCCTAATTCAATTCAAGCCATACGTATTTGCTAAGAATCAAACTCTGAGACGTTCAAAAACCTGCTAGAACTGAATATCTGTTGGTCTTGTAGCTGAATGAAACAAGCAAAAGATGAACTCCTGAACTAAGGTTGGGGGTAACACGAAGAAAAATTATTTATTTCTTTTCTTTTTTTTTTTTTTTTCTCTTTTCGATTTGAAGCGAATCTTGTTACAAAACGGAAATCATCTTTTTTACAACATTAGCTGCCTCGTGTGGGTCAAATGTCAAATAAACAAACTTCACTCATATCATTCACCAACATATGTATGGACAGTAATGAAGCCTTGTATCCGTGAGATAATTAACCTTAACTGACAGATCTACGTTGCACTGGATAACTTCAACCTGCAAAAGGCTTATCTCACTCATTAGGAAAGTGACTTCATGTTGACTGATCTAACTTATGTACGTGTGTTTGTATCTATGTGTGTTTGTGAGTATGTGCATATGTGTATATATTAAGGAGTGGAAATAGTACGGGTAATTCAAATTTATCACAACAATGTCAACTAATGTTAATGTTTAAATTTCTAATCACAAACATGCTATACAGATATACTACACAAACATAATACACAAACAAACTACACAAATATACTACACAAACATGCTACACATACATACTACACAAACATAATACACAAACATGCTACACATACATACTACACAAACATACTACACAAACATACTACACATACATACTACACAAACATGCTACGCATACATACTACACAAATATACTACACAAACATGCTACACATACATACTACACAAACATAATACACAAACATGCTACACATACATATTACACAAACATACTACACAAACATACTACACAAACATGCTACACATACATGCTACACAAACATACTACACAAACATACTACACAAACATGCTACACATACATACTACACAAACATACTACACAAACATGCTACACATACATACTACACAAACATACTACACAAACATGCTACACATACATACTACACAAACATGCTACACATACATACTACCCAAACATACTACACAAACATACTACACATACATATTACACAAACATACTACACAAACATGCTACACATACATACTACACAAACATACTACACAAATATACTACACAAACATGCTACATATACGTACTACACAGATATATTACACAAACATGCTACACATACATACTACACAAACATGCTACACATACATACTACACAAACATACTACACAAAACATGCTACACATACATACTACACAAACATACTACACAAACATACTACACAAACATACTATACAAACAAACTACACAAATATATTACACATACATACTACACAAACATACTACACAAATATACTACACAAAACATACTACACAAATATACTACACAAACATGCTACACATACATACAAAACAAACATGCTACACATACATACTACACAAACATGCTACACATACATACTACACAAACATACTACACAAACATACTACACAAACATACCACACAAACATACTACAAAAATATACTACACAAATATATTACACAAACAAACTACACACCCTAACCCTAACCAAATATACTACACATACATACTACACAAACATGCTACACAAACATACTACACATACATACTACACATACATACTACCCTAACATACTACACAAACATACTACACAAACATGCTACACATACATGCTACACAAACATACCACACAAACATACTACACATACATACTACACAAACATACTACACAAACATACTACACAAACATGCTACACATACATACTGCATAAACATACTACACAAACATACTACACAAATATACTACACAAACATACTACACAAATATGCTACACATACATGCTTCACATACATACTACACAAATATACTACATAAACATACTACACAGACATACAAACATAATACACAGACATACTGCACATACTACACAAATATACTACAGAAACATACTACACAGACATACAAACATACTACACAAACATACTACACAGACATACTACACAAACATACTACACAGACATACTGCACAGACAAACTACACAGTGTTGTAATCTGACACTAAAGCACCATCAATTTCTGTCCTATATAGGCCTACACTGGCGGATCCGGGGGGGGGGGGATGGGGTAGGGGTGATCGCCCCCTCCCTTCGGCCGATCCCCCTTTCGGGTGGAGGAGGACGAATTTAAGTAAAGAAATCACACAGTTTGTGTAAGTTATATTAATAATATATACTAATTATTTATATATCAACCTATTTTTAGATTATTTCGCCCCCCACCCTCTAGTATGTTGGCCGATTTGGTGGGATGAGTAGGTGGTGATGGCGTCGATCCCGCCCCCACCCCATAAACATTTGAGTGGAGAGGCGGTCCACTTTATTTGTAGAAATCACAGCTTGTCAACAGAATCAATAAAATATCTATATAATTAAAACTTGTTATTGATATTTTAACCGATATTTATATTATGTCGTTCCCCTGTTAGCTGATTGGGTGGCGTGGGAGGGGAACGAATACCTCTACTGCCCATCCCACCTAAAACCTTTGAGTGGGGGGGGGGGGCGGTCCTAATTTTATTTAGAAATCATAGTTTGTGAACACAATTAGTTGAATTACTATATATTATTTATATAATATCGTTACTCTTCTGGTATCTTAGCCGATTCGGTGAGGTGAGAGGCGATTACTTCTACTGCCCTCCCCACTCTAGCCCTCTGAGTGGGGAGGGCTGTCCTATTTTTATGGAGAAATCATAGTTTGTAAACAAATTTAGTTGAATATCTATATAATATAAGGTACATATCATGGGCGTAGCCGGGAGGGGGTTGGGGTTCAACCCCCCCCCCCAAATGAAATCCCCCCCCCAAGGGGGGGGGGGGGATCGGAATTTAGTGAATGATTTTTTGCTTTGATTTTGTTTATTTTAGGTGAGATTTTAATACTAAACCTTCAACAACCAATGGGGTTTTGAGTTTAAAACCCCTTACCAGGGGGGTTTGAGTTTAAAAACCCCTACCAGGGGTTTTGAGTTTTAAACCCCCTACTTGGGGTTTTTGCAGTTAACCCCCCCCCTTTTCTATAAAACAAAACAAAACAAAAATGCAAACGAAAATCCCCTAATTCCAAGAGCACACTTAAGGGAGATTTTGATTTTAAAACCCCCTCCAAAATTTACGATAAACCCCCTCTTCAATATAAAAAAAAGTTAATTACGCACTCAAAATGTTATGAGCGTAGCTAAATGGGTTTTGACTTAGTTTTTAGTTTAAACCCCACTTCAGCGGGGTTTGAAGGTAAAAAATATCTCTTTAATAATAAAAACAAAGCAAATTATACATTCAAAATGTTTTGAGTGTAGTCAAAGGGGTTTTGAGTTTAAACTCCCCTCCAGTGGAGTTTGAAGCTAAAAAGTACCTCTTCAATATAAATAAAAGCAAATTACTCACACTAAAATCTATGAACGCAGCCAAAGGGCTTTTGAGTTTAAACCCCCATTCAGAGGGGTTTAATGCTAAAAATACCTCTTCAATATAAAAAAAAAGCAAATTACACTAAAATTATTTGAGCGTAGCCAATCCAATCGGGGGTTTTGAGTTTAAACCCCTCTTCTGCAGATGGTGTTTGTTTAAAGTTTAAAACCCCTCCAGCTGGTTTTGAGTTTAAGATCCCCCTACAGAGGATTTTGAGGTGGAAAACCCCCAACAGATGATTTTGACGATAAAACTTCTCTTTTCGATATAAAATCTAAAGCAAACTACAGTCTCTTAATTCCAAGAGCGTATTCAAGAGTGGTTACACATTTTTACCAGTGGCAGGGCTCCCTTAATAAACTGCAGTGAATAGTCATCTGCCGAAATTGAAAATCACTAAATGTGGCTCAACAAAGATGGCTAAGACAGATTTTAGGAGTCAATTATAGAGATCGGGTTTAAATCAAGGAAATCCTATGCCGAACTGGGAGTCGACCCTTTAGTAAGATTGTGAGAGAGCGACGCATGAGGTTTGCGGGACATGTTCTCCGACAAAAAGAATTACGCATAAGAAGAGTTGCAATGATATCCTAGTACAACTTGACGCCACTCATTCATTGCGGTCCTCATGGCAGGTGGGAAGAGGCTCCAGACATTACCAGTGACTGATTTTTATGGAAACAGCTTGACGTCAAATGCTCCGAACGGCGCGGTAGGGTCTAAGTCAGTAAGAATAGCACATTAGGTTTTTGAAATAAAAATTTTTAATAGCAGGAAAATGCACTGTAGATACCTCAGAATATGCATTTTGTTGGCTTTCAATAGCAGAAATAGTGCTTGGCGGCGGGGCTTCGCCCCGCGCTGGGTGGAGCTCCTAGCGCTCCCCCAGACCCCCTTGCTAGTATTGGCGGGGAATCTACAATTTTTCCACTAACTCATGGAAGAACCTATTCTAGGGCACAATAAACGTCTTACGAAAGAATGAAGGGTCAGAATGCAATAAAGATTATGTACACACACACACACATAAATACATATTAAAAAAAAATTCGCGGGGGGGGGGGCGTCGGGGGGACACCCCCCAACCCCCCCCCCCCCCCCCCGAAAAAAAATCCTGGCTACACCCATGGTACATATTGATGTTTTAACCCATTTGTATATTATGTCGCATACAGACTCTGAGCTCAAATTTTATCGTTAGTAAATTTAAAATGAAAAAGGGTTGTACCAGGTGGGAGGGGCGATACATGCAATCGCCATCCGCCCATTGGAGAAACCAATAGTTTTTAGTTCAGAAATTACAAAAAAAAATTTAAAATATGTCACTAATATAGTTTATATATGCTCTAAATTAAATTATTATGTCGAGTCGCCCCACCCCCTACTCTTTAATGCCGTAATCACTGTGGTCTAATCGACTGGATCATATATTATCGTACCTTCACAAGAGATATTTTTACAAAGCTTATTTCAATTCACTCTGTCTGTCTGTCTGTCCGTCTGTTTAGTACATATTTTGTACACGTTTTTTATCCCACACAATTTTTAATTTTTTTTTTTTTTGTAATTTCTGATCAAGAATCAATTTTAAAAAAATAAACAA
The DNA here is from genome assembly GCF_947242115.1 of Biomphalaria glabrata. Taxonomy (NCBI): domain Eukaryota; kingdom Metazoa; phylum Mollusca; class Gastropoda; family Planorbidae; genus Biomphalaria; species Biomphalaria glabrata. Next base: position 42,075,905 of record NC_074712.1, read on the forward strand.
TTATTTAATTATTTATTGGTTATTAATTATTTTGTTTGATATTGAAAAAGGGAAATAACTTCTACATTATTGATAGTTGTAAGAAAGAAGACAAAACCCTACATATTATCCATATCTATGAATACTGAAGGACTACTTTGCCTTGTTGGTATCAAACAAAATGATTAATTAATAGTAATTAATTGACTAATTGGTTAATTTTGTATTGGTTCAAATATTGTCTTCGCCAAAGAATAATTGTGCCAAAGATACAAGTCACAATGAAGATCCAAGCCACCGATTACACAAATTCAACAGACACAGAATGCTTTAGTTCTCTTGGCAATAAAACTATTGAATAAAAGCCAAAATTCTGATGCAGACTTCGCACGTTGTGTGGAAAAACTGTAGGAAAAAACTTTTTTTTTTTTTGTTACGTGTAATGTACAATTGAAAGACAAATTTCCTCATGTTATTTTTGGTATTGTTTTTGAAGTCACGCTTCGCCACGTTTGTCTGGCCACTTTTGCCTGGCCACTTTTCTCTGAAGAATCCATTGACAAATGTAAAATAAATGTAAAATGCTACACCAATCTTTTCACAACCATTCTGCGGGGTTAGAGCGGGAAAACTAATAGGAGAATATAGAAGTAACTTACAATCTCTAGAAATTATATATCTTGAAACTATATATCTATATATTAGTATATATCAATAATCCCAACTTCTCATCAATAGAGTATTAGCTGTCAAGTTCAATGATTGATGTTCTTACGCTATTGATTCAAGCCCGAGGTTTAGGAAAATACAAGCGAAGTTTGTTGCTTTGTCATGTTTGTATAAGACAGACAAATAATAAATGAAGACAGTTGCTATGAAGCATTCACTTACGTTTGTTTACAATGTCATTGTAAAGCTATCTAGCGAACTTATTCATTGTAAAGTTATCTAGCGTATTTATTCATTGTAAAACTATCTAGCGTATTTATTCATTGTAAAACTATCTAGCGTATTTATTCATTGTAAAACTATCTAGCGTATTTATTCGTCATTTCACTCCAGACTACTCATTATAGGTCTGTATGACGTGGCAACGAGCTATTGGTCTAAACTGCCCACAGGTTGTGACGTTGTGGGTCAGTGTTCAGGCCTTCTATAATGAAGCTTTCCCACGCATGATGAACAGGTATTTTGAAAACCATATTTACCTTCATATACCGGAGTATAATGATGAAGAAAATAATTAGCTATAGCATCCAAATATTAATAAAATACATCTTGGAAATTTATATATGTTAAAAAAGATGGCCTAATATCCGTTTTTGTCGGAATTCTAGTATTTTTCAAGAACAAACAGAACTCTCCTCTTTTCGAAATAGAAAATTCAATTATTGAGACTTGAAATCATAAAACGAGAGACCAAACACTCACTGTACATCATGTAATAACACACAATATAATTCAAATGCAAGAAGTAGACTTAACATGAAGCTTAAAACTTACTGACGAAATGAACTAATTAGACTACTGAAACAAGCTCCATTTCTTCTATTTATAGCTTTCACAAAATCAAAAGTTGCTGAATGTTTCTGTAATGGACAATTATAGACTATTTACATTTTGAATTATCTTCCCTACATTATTTACCCTTCTGGGAAGAAACGCAAAGTAGCCAGAGGCCAATATGTTGGGTTTGTGTGTGTGTGTGTGTGTGTTTTTAAAGCAACATGTTGTTTATATTTCTCTGCAACCTTGACGCGTACACCACGTGATAATATTTTTAAAAAGGAATGAATGTTTGGAGCTAAACAAAAGAAATGTCCTTGTAATATTCTTTGCATTTAGAAAGACAAAGGACAGACTATTTAGACTAGGTTGTGCCTTTAAGGCCACGAGGTGTCAATTTAGATAATTTAGACCATGATGTGTCAATTTAAACCATGATGTGTCAGTTTAGGCTAAGTCGTTTCTATTAAAAATTTAAACCATGATGTGCCCACCAAACCCTGCCATTCTTTTACTCCAATGTAAAGAAACTAAAACTTTAAAAGCCCTTCTAAATATTTTGAAATCAGAAATACAGTTTTAAATTATCGTAGAATTTAAGTTGTACTATTATACGTCAAGTCTTTGATAGCAACCTTATTCTAGTTACATAATGGAATATCACTTCCCTTTATCGCAATCGATGACTTATAGCCACAGACCTATATATATATATATATTATATCGATATAATATACATATCTGGATCTGTTTTTATAGCTTATTGATGTTAAAACATGCTAATATCCTAAAAGTCATGGCGCTTGATGACCAGCTCTCTAATAAGTATGTAACAACACTTAAAGTGCTATGTGACGTACAGTGGCGTAGCTAGGGTGGGGGAGGAGGGGGGAGAATTTGAAGACCCCCCCGGGCCCCCAAATCCCTAGCTACGCCCCTGGAGACGTAGGCCTATTTCAAGTCTCTACTTAACGTACTGGATATAAAGTTAGGTACACGTCTATATTGAACATCTTTTATACAGGAAATACAAATACTAGTAGAGCCTATAGTTTATGTAAGCCTAAACTAAAACTCAAAGCTAGAGAACCCAAGGATAAGTCTGCATAGGGGAGATAACAGATAATATCTTCAAAAATGAATACAAAGATTTGTGCACGTGCCACGATGTCATTCGTAGATCGGAGATATGTGAGTGTTTGAGTGAAATAAACCTACAAAAAATATAATGCTTTTAGTTGGTAAATTTTAACTTGCAGTGATACTGATAAGAAACGCTAGAATAAATTAAAACAACAGCGAGAAACAAGGTCGGACTAATCTAAAGACTATTGGATTTTTCCCATTTTTATGAATATTGTAAAGAAGTCTTCTAGTGCCACAAGACAATACATAAAATGATTTTTTTTCTCTCCACATTTCGTTCAAGTAGTCTTCTCTTTGGCTTTGTAAAGAGAACAGGTCCGTAATTTAATAACAAAAACAACAATGATTTATTATATCAGAACAGACAAAAAGAAAATCAATTACCTCGGATCTCATCCATATCTATTGTCCCGTTTTCGCCACTGTCCACTATATCAAAAGCTTCGTTGATGACATCAATTCTGCACTGCTTCATAGGTGGCCTCAGGGCCTCCATCAGTTCTACGAAGTCAATGCCGCCGCTGCCGTCTTTGTCAAGATGGCTGGAATGTATTGATATGAATTTCTTTTTTGTTTTGTGTTATTAAATAGATAATTAGCTAAATAGTGCAAGCAGGTTTCTGGTATATGCCTTTACACTTTGAAATGCTGATAATAATTTGTGTCAGTTAAAATCAACTTTCACATTTTATAATTTGATTTTTACCAAAATATTATTTTTATGTTTTCTTTATCTGTACATACATACACTCATATACACATTCTTTTCACAGACACATACTCCATTTACAGAAACATTACACTCACAGACACAGTCACACAGTCCACTCACCAGACACAGTTCACTTACATGCACATTCCACTAACAGACACACTCCACTCACCAGACACAGTCCACTAACAGAAACACTCCACAATAATAGACACACTCCACTCACCAAAGTCCACTAACTTAAACACTCCAGTCATCAGTAACAGTCCACTAACAGAAACAATCCACTCACCAGACACAGTCCACTAACTTACACACTCCACTCATCAGACACAATCCACTAAGAGAAACACTCCACTTATAGACACACTCCACTAACAGACACAGTCCATTAACATATACACTCCATTACCAGACACACTCCACTCACCAGACACAGTCCACTAACTGACACAGTCCACTCACCAGACACAGTCCACTCACCAGACACACTCCACTCACCAGACACAGTCCACTAACTGACACACTCCACTCACCAGACACACTCCACTCACCAGACACAGTCCACTAACTGACACACTCCACTCACCAGACACAGTCCACTAACTGACACACTCCACTCACCAGACACAGTTCACTAACTGACACACTCCACTCACCAGACACACTCCACTCACCAGACACAGTCCACTAACTGACACACTCCACTCACCAGACACACTCCACTCACCAGACACACTCCACTCACCAGACACACTTCATTCACTAACAGAATGTCTGTAGTTCACAAGATAAACATTGTGAAAGTGAAAGAAAAGAACGCAAGTTTTGTTTATCCATTACTTCCTCCTCTCATCAAGTCGAGATATTCGTTACACACACAAATTGTTGGTTAGGACATCTACGTATTGCTATTTACCTACGACACACATTTCCTTTTTTTGAAGCACACACACATACATACACACCTAGCCAACAAACGCATATATACACAAAAGCACACGTCCAGGCAAATATTTCTACTCAAACTACTCTCTTTCTAAAAGCTCACCAAAACAAAATGTTTAGATCAATGTCAGAACAGCTCATTCCATAATCCTTTAATTTGTCTTTCAACTCCTGGAAAGTGATTCTCTTATTGTAATCAATATCCAAATGTCGGAACATGATGCCCAGGTCCTGAATGCCATGGCTACCTTTTGACAGACATGTCTGTCTGACTCTCTGGATAAGCACAGCTACTGTATAGAGAAATATGTCTTAGTTTTTTCTCAGAAATCAAATCGATGACTGTTAATGAAAATGATAAATATTAAAACATATATATATATATATATAAATACATTTAAATACAAACTCGTTGATGGTTGTCTAGAAAAAAATTTAAGGACATGTAGTTTTAACCGACATTAACATTTGGACTTTAAACTTAAGCTAATCCAATGCTCCATTTAAAACCACTTAATATTATATGTGTACATATGTGTACATTCGATGCGAGATGCCATAAATTGTTTATTCCAGGTTGTCAACGAAATTTACATCTTCCACACTCAATGTAAACCTTGTCAGGTGAAATCATTGACATAATCATGTAAACAGAGGCGTGGGGAAGACCAGTTTATTACCTGATATAATGTTGTCCTACAATACATGTTGATAGATCTACTCAAAGACGACTACTTACACCAGGGGTGCTCAACCTATTTTGGCATGGAAGCCAGCTAAGTTTCTGACATGCATGTCATAGGCCACATTACTCTAAAACTAAAATCAAGTCCAATAGAACCGAGCCTCTGCAGTTTTATTATATACTGTGAGCAGACGTTTAAATGGGCCGGATTTGACTCCCGGGCTATAGGTTAGACATCACTAATTTGGATCTACCAGCAGCTTTGTAATATAATAGTATTTTTATTTATTTATTTTCTTTTAACTCTTTTTTAAACATTATTGCCATATCACATGATCCTTAGGGCTCGCAAAGACCTTCCTGCAGGGAACAGTAACTGGAATAAAGAGAAGAGGAAGACAAAGAAAGCGATGGGAAGTTAATGACAGATATTTTATCCAATGAAAAAGACAGAAAGGAATAGATAATGACGTTCAACAGATCATGTGTAGTAAGACTAAGGTATAGGTGAAAGGTCAATCAGGGTGTACATGCCGAATAAAAATAGTTGTTTTTTTTTAATTTTATTTGTTGAAGAAAATGTAATGAAAGTTACTCTTTACATATAAACCCTGTCAAGAGTAGCGCTTAAATATTTTTCTAAATTAGACTTAAAGTGAATGTTTCATGTTAGAAATCAGGCCAATTATTTCATTTAAAAAAACAACTAAGCTTACCCTATTTGGATTGTTAATCACTGTTTAATGCGGCTTATTAATATATAATGATCCCTATTAGACTTTCATTATTAATGGATCTCTTAACATCGATTTCTTGAACGGTAACCGAAGTGCTGCTACACCAGTGGTAGTAACACATAAAGCAATGTCAACATGAAGAGACAGAGGGAGAGAAAAAGAGTGAACAGTAGAATTAGGGCATGATGGTATAGAAGTGGGTATTTCGTCATTAAAAATACTTAAGCATTACCAAGTAACACAAAAACTATATCAGGTGTCGAATTTTCAAATAAATAGTCTACGCCAGTGATTCAACCTAATTCGACCTGCGGGCCATTTTAACTTTCGAAACGCGTGTCGCGGGCCACATCAACAAAAAAGTACGAAAAATGAAATCAAAATTCACCTGAAACTATTTGAAATTATTATGTCTGGTATTTACATTTATTAATGGGATAGTTAAAGTCTATAATTGTTTAAGCGTCTTAAAATGGTTTCATTTCTCTACATAAAAATGAGCAACATTTTAACTACCTTTACCACCAACTTATTTTCTTGTCTCTTTTCGGCAAATATTCTCATCGGTCCTCCAATCTCTAGGCGTAGTTGAACCAATCTTTAAGACGCAGCTCAAACCAAGAAGGCCTTCATATTTGTTTTATAATGCTGCTGTATATGTTGTTGTTGTTTTTTTTGTTTAAAACAGCCATACTGTTGTGACACGGTTACTATGTGTGGTCAACCGTGACACACGGTCAAGTGTTGGGTATCGGAGAGTTAGGGGACTTGCGGGTAGTGACGAGTGTGTTGAAAATATTCAGAAGGAAGTCATCTAGTGGAGTTGGTTATCTGTAGATAATGTTAGCTTTGTAAATCTGTTAGGTTTGAATGCTGCACAATAAAAGACAGTTTATACTTAAAAAGGACTTGTTTCTTCACAACGGGCGACTCCGACGAGATTTCTTTACAAAACAAATATGTTGGCTTATTATCATGTTACACAAAAAAAAGATCCATTCCCTTTTCCTGGTAGATTCTACATTCAGAATTCCATTTCATAAACTCATAATCGCACACTCGTTAAAGGTCATGTATTAATCCATCACAGAAAAGTGAGGGCCCTAACGAAGGTAAAAATACATATACAACTATTTTAAGGGGGGAAGATTATCTACTTTTTGTGCCGACGTTTCGGCGGGCCGAATAGAACCACATCGCGGGCCGGTTCTGGCCCGCGGGCCGTACTTTGGGCATCACTGGTCTACGCGATAACTGTAAACCTACTTTTGTGTCACCCTGTAAATAATTATTCAAAAATGTGTCGCCTCTCGATCGTAATCAATACCTTCCAGTCCTTTTCCTGTCCAGCAGTTAGGTTGAAATACTCGAATGTCTGATTCTGACGTACAACAGAAACGTCTATAATGATTAGCTGCGTGTTGTCACTCTGGTCCAGGGTTCGAACCCCTGCTCTCTGACATTCCCGACCCTAGCGGTTCTATTGGAGGTTTGGACTGTGGCTTAATGATCTTTACTTCTGATGGAACGTCTGGTTCTGACACAAGTTAATTAATTCAGGATTAGTTGTTTTTACGTTTTTAAAGTCTTCTTTGTATTCTCGATTCCTGTTTACCTTTTTTCTCTTCAATCTCACTCGTGTGTTTCACTGACTCGCTCGTGTGTTTCACTGTCTCACTCGTGTGTCTCACTGATGTGTTTCACTGACTCGCTCGTGTGTTTCACTGTCTCACTCGTGTGTTTCACTGTCTCACTCGTGTGTTTCACTGTCTCACTCGTGTGTTTCACTGTCTCACTCGTGTGTTTCACTATCTCACTCGTGTTTCATTGTCTCACTCGTGTGTCTCACTCGTGTGTTTAACTGATTCACTCATTTGTTTCGCTGTCTCACTGATGTGTTTCACTGACTCACTCGTGTGTCTCACTGTCTCACTCGTGTGGTTCACTGTTTCACACGTGTGGTTCACTGTCTCACTCGTGTTTCATTGTCTCACTCGTGTGTTTCATTGTCTCACTCGTGTGTTTCATTGTCTCACTCGTGTGTTTCATTGTCTCACTCGTGTGTTTCACTGTCTCACTCGTGTGTCTCACTCGTGTGTTTCACTGTCTCACTCGTGTGTCTCACTCGTGTGTTTCACTGTCTCACTCGTGTGTCTCACTCGTGTGTTTCACTGTCTCACTCGTGTGTCTCACTCGTGTGTTTCACTGTCTCACTCGTGTGTCTCACTCGTGTGTTTCATTGTCTCACTCGTGTGTTTCACTGACTCACTCGTGTGTTTCATTGTCTCACTCGTGTGTTTCACTGTCTCACTCGTGTGTTTCATTGTCTCACTCGTGTGTTTCATTGTCTCACTCGTGTGTTTCACTGTCTCACTCGTGTGTTTCATTGTCTCACTCGTGTGTTTCATTGTCTCACTCGTGTGTTTCACTGACTCCCTCGTGTGTTTCATTGTCTCACTCGTGTGTTTCACTGACTCACTCGTGTGTTTCATTGTCTCACTCGTGTGTTTCACTGACTCACTCGTGTGTTTCACTGTCTCACTCGTGTGTTTCACTGACTCACTCGTGTGTTTCACTGTCTCACTCGTGTGTTTCACTGTCTCACTCGTGTGTTTCATTGTCTCACTCGTGTGTTTCATTGTCTCACTCGTGTGTTTCACTGACTCACTCGTGTGTTTCACTGACTCACTCGTGTGTTTCACTGTCTCACTCGTGTGTTTCATTGTCTCACTCGTGTGTTTCATTGTCTCACTCGTGTGTTTCATTGTCTCACTCGTGTGTTTCATTGTCTCACTCGTGTGTTTCATTGTCTCACTCGTGTGTTTCATTGTCTCACTCGTGTGTTTCACTGTCTCACTCGTGTGTTTCACTGTCTCACTCGTGTGTTTCACTGTCTCACTCGTGTGTTTCATTGTCTCACTCGTGTGTTTCACTGTCTCACTCGTGTGTTTCACTGTCTCACTCGTGTGTTTCATTGTCTCACTCGTGTGTTTCACTGTCTCACTCGTGTGTTTCACTGACTCACTCGTGTGTTTCACTGTCTCACTCGTGTGTCTCACTCGTGTGTTTCACTGTCTTTTCTACAGGCCATTGAAACATGGCATGGGTTATCTGTTTTTACAGGGTTAACATCTACTAATCATAAATCTAATTACAAACTATTTCAATTCCTTTTTACTGGGGGTGTTTCGATATAAATAATGTTCAGCATATGACCCAAAACATAATTGTCTAGCTCTACTGATTACTGAGGAATTCGGTCAAGGCTAAGAAGAAAATCAATATAATCGATAGTTCGATACAATTTAGTTAAATGTACCTATGTTCGATGTATATATTAAAGCGTAGTACTTACCGCGGTCATTATGTGCCTGTGCAATCTCAACATCTTTTAAGATCTGTTTCTCGTGACTACCTGTGATAGTCAGCCCATTCAAGGATCCGACACTGTCCTCCAAATCTAACGAAGTCTCTGAGGACGCCGATGAAGCACGGAGATGTCTTTCGTACGATTTGGTCGCAAAGGATCTTTTTTGGCTAGCGCGAGTATGGCTGTTAACTGACATTTCAAAATATGACCGATTCGATCGACCAATAGAAATACTACAACGAAAGTATCATCACAGTTCTATTGGTTTCAGTTATATATATATAAGTGATAAATGAGAACCTTCTGTAAAAGAAATTAGAAATGACACCACTGTTAACAAGGAACATCGCAGCACTCTAGATGTCATCTCTGCATCGCGATCGCGTTGTGTTAAGAATGTGTTGCAAGTCTATTTTTATCCTTGTATCGATTATCGAAGACTGCGATTAGAGAACTGCTGCCTTTCAAGGTAAATGAAAGCTGGGTTGAACTCACTGGACTAATGTTTATCAACAAGCCTCCGATGTCTTAGCAACCACCATAGCATATCAGAATTTAATCACAGGAGATGTTTTATTGGATTTCAGTAAGCCTGCAAAAGTGTTTGTGTGTGTGTGAGAAAGAGAGAGAGAGAGAGAGAAGATGAGGAATGAGAGAGTGAGAAAAAGAGAGTGACAGAAGAGATAGAGAAGAGAAGAACAATGTGAGTGAATAAAAAAGGAGGACAAAAGAAAACAAAGAAACAAATATTTAAGGACTGTTTATTCTTGTCTTGTAGTGCAAGTGTAACTCCAACTTGTTTTATTAAACAAATTCAGATTTTCAACAAGGAAAACAACATGTGAAGTTCTGTGAGATCCTGGATACAGAACTTTTGTGTCTACTACCAAAGAGTTGAGTTTTTATCAAGAAATTCAAGCTGGAGTTAAAACAATCTCTGATCTTCACATCATTTACCTTTGCCTTGAACTCAGCAAATCATGGCTGTCTGGTCCGACCTGGTGGTGAGATACGTGGACTGCCGTGGTCAAGGTTTTAAGTTTGAACCTTGTCTATTTATCTCCCCTGACGTCCTGAAGTAGATTCGGACTTAAACGTAATAATTTGTATTTCTTACGAAAGGTCTAGCCCTTTCAAAACTAACAAACAAGTTGGATTTTTTTAAACTTTGAAAAAAAACATGGGGAGGGAGGTCTCAACATAATTGGAAAAAAACAGAATGGATGTGGGTATAAAAACAAACCAGCGTCATTTATTCCACACGTTTTTCTGATTCTCTCTTTAGCTGTATTTTCAGACTAAAAACATTTGTTTAAAACCGAACCCTTAAAAAAAAAGTTTCTTTCCAAGCTATTGCATTCACAGTGTAAAATGTTGCAGGTCCATGAATAAAAAACAAAAGCCGTGAGACGTGTGAGCAGGTAAAGAATCTTGACATGCACGAGTCTTGTTTTAATAGGTTTGGAGGTTGTTGGTTTTTTTTTTTCTGTAACAATGTTCGATGTACGAAAAACAGAATTGCCATGTTGAGAATCTCATGTTAGGATTGCCTTTTTTTTACAAAGCTAATATCAGCTCACTCTGTCTGCCTTTTACAAATTTTAAACAAGTTATTTCTCCCACTTCCCATTCTCGAGTCAAATTGAAGTTTTACACAATTATGCATTGTTCCTAACTAAACTTTGCAAACCACAAAATATGCAAAAACTACATTTTTTTCTAGTTTTAACTCTTTCTCTCCTAACTGAGGATACCAACGTTGATTCCATCAGAACGTGTTAAATAATAACGGAGAGAAAGAGTTAAAGATCTGGACGCGACAGACGGATATGCAATCAACAATATAACTGATAAAAATATAACTGCATAGATAGTTGGTTAACTTTTTAAACTGAACTTTAATATGAGCCTGGGATTCTGGTGCTTTAAGTTTCAATATCATTGCCTGTTATGTACATCAAAAAATCAACCCCATACAATTCTGCTAGTAACGTGATTAGTAACGAACGAACCGCGCTTGGACAATCATTCGGCGCTTGGACAATCATTCGGCGCTTGGACAATCATTCGGCGCTTGGACAATCATTCGATAAAGTTTCAAAGATTTGAGACGGCGATGTGAGTGAGTGGTGAAGCGCGTAGATTCCGAAGCTAGAGGTACCGGGCTCAAATCTCAATAAAACTGAGATTTTTCTTCTTCTTCTTCGTTTTGTATTTAGAATTTCGGGATATTTAGGACGCTCTAACCAACTCTAATGGGTACCTGACTTTAGTTGGATAAAGTAAAGGCGGTTGGTCGTTGTGCTGGCCAAATGACCCTCTCGTTAACCGTCGGTCATAAAAATAGATGTTCTTTACATAATTTTACCATCACAGAAAAGATACAATACACCGATCACAGAAACTAACGACACAAGAACTTTTTTGTTCCGCTGGTAATCAAATAATAAAATTCGATCCAACTTTCTAATGTAAACTTCACAAGTAGCCTAAACCTTATTTGAATGAAGCTGATATAAACCTACATTTTAGTTATGTTTTGTTACATGCAATGCACAAATCATAAGACGAATTCCCCCAAGGATAATAAAGATATTATTATTATTATTATTGTAGAAATGAATTTTCATTTTCTGTCCTGACAAGTCACGAGGATCTTCTAATGAACGCTTAGGGCTTCGAATGTGTCTTCGAGGTCAGTCGTCGCTATCCCCAACAGGGTATATTGTTATTTTAGAAAACTTCCATTACATAGTCGCTTCATCTCTTGGATTTTCGTATTTTGTTATTTTTTTCTCTTTCAGTTTTTCTCTATTATGGGCTAGTGGTGTTGCGATGCTGATGACCATTGAAGATTTTTCCTTTTTGTCTAAATCTGGTCGTTTAAAATCCACCCACTTGTCAGTCAAAATAGGTCTATAACATTATTGTAGAAGTAAGTTGATTCGAGAACCTCCTGAGGCGAGTATTTGTAATAAGAGGGCATATTTTTACAAAAGTTTTTATCAACTCACTTTGTCTGTCTGTCAGTCCAGTAAAAAGTTTGTGAGCGTTATTTCTCCCACACCCAATTTTGGATCAAGTTGAAATTTTGCACGATCCCTACATTTTATAAAAGAACTGGAGAGAGAATGCATCCTTGCCGCACTCCTATATTTGGCAATGGCTGTCCTAAAAAGATCAGTTTGTTTCTTTTTTTTTTTCTGAGTATTAGATTTTTATCTTCATTTATAATTCATAAATATACCATTTAGATTATAAACAGAAAAAGAAAAACCGCTACCATTATTTGACGTCACCATAATAATTTAAGAAAAACTGAAATGGGAAAACAAAGAAAATATGGAAACCTAGGTGGAGTGATCGTTAAATGAACTTGTGTGTTACCCGTGCTTGTAATCGTGCTAGTATTTGTAATCGTGTTCGCATTATCGTAGTCTGTGAATCGTGACCAGTCTGTACTGTGTTATTGTGTGTATCAGTCGTGTTTTATTGAAATAAAGCCTTGTTTCTAAGGTTATGAATTGACTTAGTATATTACAATTTATTTCAATAAAACCATTCTTAAATGGACAAGTTTTTGCGTCCCAATAGACTGGATGCTGATCCTAGTTCAACTAATGCTTCAGTTACATGGAAACATTGGATTTCTTGTTTTGACAGATTCGCAACGAAGGTAGGGGCTAGTGAAAGCGAACAGTTTGACCTGCTATGCAACTTTGTGTCTCCATCCTTATATCAGTATATTTCTACCTGTTCTAAATACTCAGAAGCAAAATCTATTCTTGAGAATTTATTTGTGAAGGCCCCTAATGAAACATTGGCCAGACATTTGCTTGCAACTTGCAAACAAGAAGTCGATCAAAGTCTTGATCAATTTGTACACAAGCTGAGAGTGATGGCCAGAGATTGTCAGTTCCAAGCTGTCAGTGCTGACAAAAATGAAGAGGACGCCATTCGCGATGCCTTTGTTAGCGGCATGCGTTCGAGTGTAATTAGACAGAGGCTACTTGAGAAAAGATCCCTTGACTTGAAAACGGCTTTAGATATTGCCAAGACTCTCGACATGGCCCAAAAAGAATCCAGTTCGTTTAGTACTCCGTCTCAATTGGTAGAGTCATCTCTTTCGTCATCGGCAATCTCAACCGAAGAAATGGTGGACTCAGAAACAATCGCAACAGTGAATACTAAATGTTTCTTTTGCGGAGGTAGTCGGCATCTCAGAGCGAAATGCCCTGCCAAAGACTGCATGTGTCATTCGTGCGGGAAAAATGGACATTTTTCGAAGGTTTGCAGGTCTCGCAACACTCCTATAACCAAAACAAAAGTCAAAACATCTCCTAGCCACGAGATTAAAAGACAATCTTGTAAAGATTGCAGCTGCATTAAGGACTCTACACATCTAACATCACTAATTGCTACTTCGTCTGTACCTGGTTTAACTAAATCAACAGTACACATCTCTGTAAATGGCGTGAACCTAAAAGCCCTAATTGATACAGGTAGCGGGGAAAGCTACATTTCTTCAAACATACCAAGAGAGTACGATTGGTCAGTGACACGTTCAAAGCACAAAATTTCTATGGCGTCATCTCAACTGTCAAGCGTCACAAGAGGCCACACGTTTGCATCGCTAAAATACAAAGGGGAAGTTTACAATCAATTCAAACTTTCGTTACTAGATGAACTTTGCACTGATGTAGTGCTTGGGTTAGATTTCCTCGCATTACACAAAGAACTGATAATTCCATTCAACGGTGGTCGACCTGCATTTCATGTCTGCTCGCTCAATGCTGTTAAGGTAGAGGCACCACAATTGTTTGCAAATTTATCCCCTGATTGCAGACCTATTGCTACTAAATCTCGTCGTTACTCCTTCCAAAACACACAATTTATTAAAGCTGAAGTTGAGAAATTGATACGAAACGGTATCATTGAACCTTCCAAATCACCTTGGAGAGCTCAAGTCCTTGTCACGACCAATGAGCGGCACAAAAAGCGAATGGTCGTTGATTATAGCCAAACTATAAATAGATTTACTTACCTGGACGCTTACCCCATGCCTAGAGTGGATGAAATGGTGGAGAAAATTTCCAGGTATGAAATCTTTAGCACATTGGATCTGGAGAGTGCTTATCACCAAATACCTATCCAACAGAGCGAAAAGAAATACACAGCCTTCGAAGCTTGTGGTAAACTCTACCAGTTTTGCAGAATACCCTTTGGGGTCACTAACGGTGTAGCTTGCTTCCAGAAAACCATAGACACTATTATAGAAAAAGAAAAGTTGTCTGACACGTTTGCCTATGTCGACAATGTAACAATATGTGGTACAGATGTAGACTCCCATAACAAAAATCTGTTGCATTTTCAGAAGGTAGCTCTGGAATACGGAATAACTTTCAACGAAAGTAAAAGTGTATTTGCTACTAAGAAAGTAAAGCTGCTTGGATATGAAATATCCAAAGGGCATTTGAAGCCGGACCCTGATAGATTTCAAGCTCTGCGAGATTTGCCACCTCCAAAAGATCTGAAGTCTCAGAAAAGGATTGTAGGACTTTTGGCATATTATGCTCACTGGATACCAAATTTCTCCAACAAAATGTATCCTATAATGAAAAATCAAATTTTTCCTGTACCCACAGAAGTAAAAACAGCGTTGGAAGACTTGAAAGAAGAATTGCAGAAAGCAGCAATTTTCACCATAAAGTATGACCATCCTCTAATTGTGGAAACTGACGCTTCTGACATCGCAGTAGCTGCCACTTTAAATCAGGAGGGAAGACCTATTGCATTCTTCTCTAGAACTCTTTCACCTACTGAAAGGCATCAATCTGCCATAGAGAAAGAAGCCACTGCAATAATTGAAGCCATACGCAAATGGAAGCATTATTTGTGTGGCAATCATTTTACCCTTATTACGGACCAGCGGTCTATTTCATACATATTTAAAGACACTCATGACAAGAAAATTAAAAACGATAAGACACAAAGGTGGAAATTGGAACTAGCAAGCTTCAAGTTTGATATACAGTATAGACCTGGGAACGCCAACACAGCAGCAGACACCTTGTCTAGAGGGCACTGTGCAACCATGACGAAACAAAGTAGCCTGAAGACGTACCATGACTACCTGTGTCATCCAGGTGTCACTAGACTTCTACATTATGTCAGGTCAAAGAACTTACCCTTCTCGGTTGAAGAGGTCAGACAGACCATTCAACAATGCAGAACCTGCAATAGAATTAAACCGCAATTCTATAAGGAATTTGCAGGTACGCTCATCAAGGCCACACAGCCGTTTGAAAGAATAAGTGTTGACTTTAAAGGTCCTTTGCCATCAGCTACTCGCAACAAGTATTTGTTAACAATGATTGACGAATATTCGCGGTTTCCATTCGCTTTTCCCTGTCCTGATATGACATCTAAGACAGTAATAAAGTGCTTCGACCAGTTATTTTTCCTCTTTGGAACACCCAGTTACATCCACTCTGATCGTGGCACATCATTTATGTCCACAGAAACTACAGAATATCTACATTCTAAGGGCATAGCCACTAGCAGGACAACGCCCTATAATGCCAAAGGAAATGGGCAAATAGAAAAGCTGAATAAAACATTGTGGCAGGCTATTTTATTAGCATTGGACTCAGGGAAGTTGGAACTATCACAGTGGGAATCTGTGTTGCCCCAGGCACTTCACTCAATTCGATCATTACTGTGTACTTCTACTAATGAAACTCCACACGAACGGATCTTCAAATTCAACAGAAGATCGCCAACGGGAACATCCTTGCCTACTTGGCTACAGAACCCAGGCAAAGTATTACTAAAATCCCCTGTAAGATCTTCAAAATTTGACCCATTGGTACAAGAGGTTGAACTTATTAGCTGCAACCCACAGTACGCCCATATACGATTTCCAAACGGCCGGGAGGAGACAGTGTCGCTTAGGCACCTGGCGCCAAAGGAAAGTTCCACGAACGACTATTTCGAACCAGAGAACGGTATTCTGCCTCAAGAGGTCGGTGACTCTTTGGATCTCTCACCAGGGAGTCGCTACGGGCCTGAAACTATCAGTAATTCACAGAGTCCCACCCCAATGATGTACAACCAGCCAGAAGTCATCAGTGACTCACAGGGGAGCCACCCAATGCCAGAGGCCAATATTGACTCGAGTCCCGTACAGGACAGTTACGACTTGCAAGGAGAAAAGTCTACGCCAGAGATACCTCCGGATCCTTCCCTTCATGCGCATGGTTATAACCTAAGACCCAGAAAGAAATAAAGGAGGGGTGAATGGAGTGATCGTTAAATGAACTTGTGTGTTACCCGTGCTTGTAATCGTGCTAGTATTTGTAATCGTGTTCGCATTATCGTAGTCTGTGAATCGTGACCAGTCTGTACTGTGTTATTGTGTGTATCATTCGTGTTTTATTGAAATAAAGCCTTGTTTCTAAGGTTATGAATTGACTTAGTATATTACACTAGGCTTGAAGATTAAGCGTTTATGGAAGTTATCTAAAATAACAATATTCCCCATTACTATATCAACCGAGGGGATGATGACAACTGACCTCACAGATACCTTAAGGCCCTTAACTTTCTTATCTTATATAATACAGACGTTACTTCAAAAAAGAAGATGATTACGTCCTACACGTCATGCATTTAGTCATGCATACTAACCAATGACTTAAATTCTGCCAAGTCAATGGTTTTTCTGGCTAGCTCAGGCAACCCATTCCGTGCTCTAATAGCACTAGGGAAGAAGGAGTATTTGTACAAATTTGTCCTAGCATATGGGACGAGGAATGTGCATTTATCTTTGTGTCTTTCAGAGTATTTTATTATTATTTTTTTTTTTAGTATTTAAAAATTATGGTTCAGTGTGTTATGTATAATTGCTACTTTACTTTTGAGTCTTCTGTCCTGAAGGCTTTCTAAATTTAGTGATTTTACTAAAGGTGTTACTCTAGTCAAATGTGAATATTCGTTTGTTATGAATCTCACTGCTCTATTTTGTGTCTGTTCCAGTTTCTTAATATTTTCTTGAGTTGAGGGGTCCCAAACAGAGGATGCATATTCTATTATTGGCCTAACCAAGGTTAAATAACATTTTAGTTTTATGTTCTTAATTGATTTATAGAAATTTCTTTTAATAAATCCTAATGCTTTGTTGGATTTTTTTGTAGTTTCATCAATATGTGGATTCCATGACAGTTTTTCATTCTCTTGGCCTGTCAGAGAGCGGTACTACTGCAGAGCTGCCACATCACCAGAAAATTCCTCAGTGGAAACTGTTAAAGGGACTACAATGAATTTTGATTCTCTTTAACGAGACTCGACCCTGACGGCGCCAGAGAATGAATACTGTTCGTTTCTGACATAATAATAATAAAACCAATACTAATGGCAATGTCCTCGATTCAGAATCAGTGCAGTGTTTCACACGTGACTTGGCCAATTGATTCAGAATCAGTGCAGTGTTTCACACGTGACTTGGCCAATTGATTCAGAATCAGTGCAGTGTTTCACATGACTTGGCCAATTGATTCAGAATCAGTGCAGTGTTTCACATGACTTGGCCAATTGATTCAGAATCAGTGCAGTGTTTCACATGACTTGGCCAATTGATTCAGAATCAGTGCAGTGTTTCACATGACTTGGCCAATTGATTCAGAATCAGTGCAGTGTTTCACATGACTTGGCCAATTGATTCAGAATCAGTGCAGTGTTTCACATGACTTGGCCAATTGATTCAGACATGCATAGTTTTGTGCATCTCGTGCAGACAAAGCTATTGTCCGCCGGTGTTGTATTCAAGTTTTCTGTACGTCATCTGCGCCTGTCTTTAATAAGCGCTTTTCTGTGGGTCTTATATGATTGTCCAGCGGCCTTTGTGAGATCTCTCCAACTGTCTCTTTCAGACGCGATCTGCTGCCAACTACTTTGAACTGGGACAAATGTACTATCCCGCCTACCTCCGCGATGCCGCCATCCCTCCTGGCAACAAATCAGATTGCTGGAATAGCCGCGCATAACTTTATTGTCAGTAGCTGGGAATATCATTGCCAGAATACTCCTTAACAGGTGAACATAGGAGGCAATGTGCTTTCCGTAAGTCAGTGTGGTTTCCGGGCTGGTAGAGGCACATCGGACATGATTTTTTTTGTCTTGCGTCAAGTGCAGGAAAATGCAGAAGCTGGACTTGTACACTGAATTCATCGATCTCACCAAAGCATTTCACACAGTGAGTCGCGGTGGTTTGTGCAGGATTCTATATCGGCTAGGATGCCCTCCAAGATTCATCGCTATTCTGAAGCAATTGCATTAGGGTCAAAAATGTCAAATAAAATACAATGATGACCTATCAGCTCACTTCTCTAAAGAGAAATGTGTGAAGCAGGGTTGTATGTTTGCCCAAACTTGCAATATTCTTTGAAGCAATGCCAAGTAAAATGAGGCGACGCCTGCATGAGGGCATCTACATCAAGATCCGAACTGATGGCAGCATATTTAACAAACGGCGCTTTGCTCTCTCGTACAACAGTGCCGGCCTTAGGCATAAGCAAACTAGGAAGATGCTTAGGGCCTTCTATTGGTGGGGGCTCTAAAGCTCACCTTTTAGAGACGAAATAGTGAAACCTGTTCTCATTGTTATTGTTAGAGTACACTGGGGTTTTCATCGATGTATTATTTATTTGTCTATTTCATTTGGGGCCACCAAAGAAAGCTCCCAGAGTAAATCCCTATTAATACTAAGTAGGGTTACTGTCAGCTTCGATAGCCAGTTTTGTCCCATCGTTGTTCGGAACCTATATAGTCTTCATAAATTTCATCTCGTGATTTCCGGTGAAATTCGAGACTTTTAAAACCAAGCACATTCTTACTGTACTTTCAATGTCTGAGAATGTACCTCTGAAATTTTGATCTTGACTAATGCTATAGTAAAACAGCTACTTAGATTGGTCTTTTTGTAATCTTGTTTGTGTCAGTCTATCAAGGATACAAATTGAACCAGGCTCTAAATCGTCTTTATACGACAAAATGAATTACGCATAATAAGAGTTGCGATGACATCCTAGTACAACCTGGCGCCACACTTTCATGGAGGTCCTCTGAGCAGGTGGAAAGAAGCTTCACATATTGCCAGTGACAGATTTTTGTGGAAACAGATTGTCAGCAAATGCGCCGAACGGCACGGGAGGGTCTAAGTCTGTAAGAATAGCACATTAGGTTTTTGAAATAAAACTTTTTAATAGCAAAATAATGCACTGTAGGTACCTCAGAATATGCATTTAGTTGGCTTTCAATACAAGAAATAGTGCTTGGCGGCGGGGCTCCGCACGACGATGGGGAAGCTCTAAAAGTTCTAAACGTTCCCCCAGACTTTTCTGGCAAGGGCGAGGAGTCTATAATTTTTTTCACTAACTCCAGGAAGAACCTATTCTAGGGCACAATAAACGTCTTCCAAAAGAATGAAGGGTCTGAATGTAATAGAGATAAATTATACACACGCACACACATCCATCCATACAACCCCCCCGAAAAAAAATCCTGGCTACGCCCATGATATATATATCATATGGGGGGGGGTAATCTTTTGCATATTAGTTGAAACATAGTTATACGAGTATTTTCATAAACTTTAACTATTTTTTAAAGTTGTGTATTTCATATACCGGACTTACCGATAGTTCCTGATACATTATGCACATCAATGACATTAAGAATTATTCAAATGTGTTTTTGGATACATGATGTTTTATTACGTTCTTAAAGTTCTTGCATTTTTAAGAAATTCAATGAGTTACTTTATACACTAGTTACAGTCAAGTTTCAAAAATGCGTAGACGAAATAGATCTAGATTTATTCTTGACTTTCAGATGTGTTAGACCTATTTGTTCGCTTGACAACAAGCATATTACGCACAAAGAAAAACACATGGCAGTCCTAATCAGTCCTTTCATCTTTTATAGCAACTAGTCGACATATCGACTACACACTAGACAAGCCATAGAGCTATCTGACCAATTCAATACACACTGGTCTGCTGTCCAACTTTTAGTGTTCTACTTAAGGTTCTAGCTTGTTTACTTATGGGCGGAGAGGGAGGGTGTGGATGAAAGTGTTACTTTTTTTTTCTAGGGTTGGTTACCCGAATGCTAAGAACTTATATTGTAAGTGTAGTCAGTGTAGATCAGTGATTCCCAAAGTGGTCCATATAGACCCCCAGGGGTCTACGAAGACTTCCAAGGGGTCTACGAAAGTTAAAAAAGCAATTGGGGATCTTTGAGATGTGCACGGGGGTCTACGATAGTTAATCTCAATTCAGCATGTCGTGACTTTAATTTTGACAATTAACATTTTTTCATACAAACATTTATGATTTGTACCTTAGAAAATCTTTAAAATTTTTACCCTGCTGATTGAATGACATTTTTTATATTTAATTTAATAACTATATTTAAAAAGTGTAGTTTTGTCTAGAAATAACTTTAACAAAAGAAATGTAGACTGTGCAGCGTTAAGTAATTGAAATTCCACTTCAATACTTCCTTGTCAAACAAGCGAGTGTTAATGTGCCCTGTTTTATGATACTATGAAACCAATTAAGCAGGTCGATCATTTGAGATGATGCCAATCTGATAAAAAAATAAAGGTTTGCAAAACTTTCAAACACTCAAAGGTAAAGTTCAGTATACACCCACAAAATCTCTCTTTGATCTGATATTGAAGAGAAGATGATTAGTGAGCGTTTTACTATATCTCTTTACTTATAGTAAAATTCTGAAAACCTCACACGATAGAAAAATTATTGATTTTACCAGCTGTTGAAAAAATTGTAAGAAAATCTTTCACATAAATTTATTTCATTAAAAGAATTTCATGTCTGGGTTTTGTGGCCGGTGTCTTGTTTTGGGTCTCTAGATGAAGAATACAATTTTGAAGAAATTGTCGGCATTCTCAGGTGGCACTCCGAAAGGGCAAATTTCAATGGTCCCAATGTTGAGCTTCCGGAACATATGTTTTCTCATTATGATGTGTAAGGTTCTGATGTGAAAAATTAGAAGTTGTCCTATCGGGACAGTTTATAGCAGGTGTCATCTTTCTTGTAAATCGAATGAGAGCTTGTTCATTTCTCGTTTTTACAAGTCACTATTAGTTTCTTCATTTCATCCGGATAGAGTGCGATGTTGAAGTGTGTATTTGTTTTCTCAAATTTGGCAAGTGTGTCAGCCTTCTATTTCAACGTTGGAGAACAGTGTTCTTGCTGTTGTTGAGCTTCACAAGGTCACACAATTATGTTTTGTACAAAATCTTTTGGACATTCCTTCAGATTATGTGGATAATTACATACTAGCCCAAACCTCCCGACGGGAGATACGAGCAGGCAAGGTGACCACCGAACGTCAGTCCAGGCATCATTAGTTATTTTATTTAGGAGGCATCAGAGTTTGTCAATCTTTGAAGGAATATTTTTATAATGGCTACGAAAACAAAAATTGTTTGGTGAACTTGACTGATTCGCTAGCAAGGTAGCTGTTAGCTCCAGTGCTCCTATTTCTTCTCTGTGGTTGTGTCAGAGGTTCTTATTATATATATATATATATATATATGTACTGCTGCTTGCTGCTTGTCTCTCTTGGTTGGTGTGTTTCTTGACTTGGCTCGTTAGGGGGTATGAATCCTCAATAACAATTAACAATACTTGTTTAATTACTCAAATAAGAACAGTTACCACTAGATAGCCTACACATCAACTCCAACTCCAAATCTCCAAGAATATATCAATATTTTAATATCCAATATTGCTCAAGTAAATATTAATAAACAAAACACCAGTCCATAAACTTATAAATACATAAATACCAGTCCAGGAAGTAAACGTCCAACCTTCCTGGACCGGGAGCAAGACCTTACTGACTAACACATTCTCTCGCACATTCAACATAGACTTAATCACTCAGTTCACAACACGTGCAACACTTCGCATTCATAACAAGGGGATATAACAATCATATCAAACTAACATTCATTCTCGCCATACCTCTTCCTGACAGTTGTCATAGAGCTCATTAGTTACAATGAACTTAATTTTTTAATTATTTTTTCTCCATTAGGCCATTCAATTGGTATTCCAGCTATGTGGTGGCTTTCTGAGAACCATCCATGCAAACTCTGAAGCTCTGTTGGAATGTAGTCAAATTTTTCTTTCTTCTTATGTATTTCTCAATACAGCTGGCTGAGTCAACCTTGTCTGGTAATGATGTATTTTTTTAATTCAAATTATTGTGGCTCAAGAAATCCACGAAAAACTGCTCTTTGTGAAAATTTTTACTATGATGCTTAAATAGGCACATTAATATTTAATGTTTTGAAGAATTACTTCATAAAACAACAAATCCCTATATGAAAAATAATCTCCGTAGCAACGGATGGTGAGCTTGCAAATTAAAACAAAAAGTTTCCAATGTGTTTAGTGATTGTATGCTATACGTATTAACTGTTATATAATAGGTTTAAATTTGAATTTTGAAAATAAATTTATTTAAAAAATAGATTCAACTTAAAACGTAGTTTTAAATTACATTTTCACTCCTCGTGTCACTGGTTAGAAATTATTTTAAACAAAAGTGTAATTTGAAATTGCAGAATTTTTCAAAAATTCAATATAACTTACGCAGGGGGTCTACGAAAAAACAGAAAGCATGGAAAGGGGTCTACGAGACAAAATTTTGGGAACCACTGGTGTAGATCAAGAAATCTAGGATCTCAGTACGGTATGTCAAACTATATGCCAACGCTTCGGTACCTTCTATCAAAGGTTTAACAATCTGTTTTAGTTGAAACTATTTTAAAAAATGAGTCTCTAGATTCTCCTGTTATTAACAAATTATAGTTTGGCGCTAATGACTAAATTGAAACCATTTAAATATTGACATAAAACGTTTATGATTCCCACTATAAACTAACTGAAACTAAACACGGCGCGCGATATAAACACAACAACCACGTGACTCGGAAGAAATCCGGAACAACCACATTCTATTAATAACTTCCACGTGACTCTGGGGATTTTAGTAATCTACATCCGTTTTGAAATTATGCATTGTTTATTTTGTAACAGCAAAGAAATCTATACTCTAGAACTAGATCTAGACTAGATTTAACAAGACTAGATTCTAGATTTTAGCTCCAATACAGGATTTCGAGACATAATTAATCTATCAACTTTCAGTAACCAAAGCCAAGTTCCGTGTGTATTTAGTTTTAAGTTTAGTAGAGTTTAGTCCAACTCTTCGTCTCTTGCTAGATCTACTAGATTTTATTTTTATTATTTTATAATTCAATTATTTATAATTTATAATTAGAATTTAGGTAATTAAGATATAGATCTAGATTAGTTTGATTACTAATACTTCATTAGTCATAATCATTGAGTCATTTAACTCATTATCATTAGTCTAAAATGACTCTAAAGTAGTAAAGTCTAAATAAAAAAGTTATAAATATAACTTATTAAAAAAAAACAACTAATACTAGTCTAGTCTAATAATAATATAAATATTATAAATATAGATCTAAGTAAGTAAGTAAGTTAATATGGAGAGATCTAGTCTAATAAGTTAAATAAGTCATAAGATTATCATTAATCTATAATTCTATATGATGATGATGTAGATCTATCTATACTATACTTAATACTAGATCTATATTCTGTAAATATAACTAATATAAATATATATAAAATAATTAAATCTAAATCCAATATTAGTAATAAATAATTTATAATATAGTAATAATTAGTAATATAGATCTACTATAGCACTAATTCCAATTAATTCCAATAGTATACTAATAGTAATAGATTCTAGATCTAGTTATGACACTTGACAGTTATGTTAGTAACTTAAATCTTATTATTCTTAACTATATTATGATGACTAGACTTGACTAGACAGTCTATACTCTATATTATTTACTAGATTCTAGATAAAACTAATAGATATAATTAGATCTAGACTTGTTCTATTATCTAAATCAGAATCAGTGCTCTAGCCTCCTCACCACATCCCTCTATTCAGCCTCTCCTCAGCCTTCATCCCCATTCCCCAACCCCAAGCTGTTGTAGACCTGCCTCCACATCAACAATCCATCACATTTGAAGTCTGCATTGTTTTTGTTTTTCCAGTATACCATTCAAGGTGAACTGCTCAACAGTCTTTTTTTTTTTTTTCTATTACCATCGGTTAGTCTTCATACAATTGATATGTCTCGTGGTTAGTGCTGGTCCTCCACCCCGTTTCATCTTGTATAGCACCATACATTTTCCTAAGAATTTTTCTTTCCCAAGTATTTAGTAGGTTTTCAGTTGTCGTCAGTGCACATATGGTGCTCCAATAAGCTAATATTTTGGTCCGAATATCAATGATTGGTTCAGAATGAGTCACCAAAATTCAACAAAACTTATCCTATGATTAGTATGATTCATCTACGAATATTAGTAATGAAGACACTCCTACAAGAATTACACAAAGCAATGAAAAACTTCAATGCAAGGGTCTAATGTAACGTCTTGAGTTTCCAAAAAAATCGATCCTTCAAAATGAAACTTCATACTGGCAAGAAAAATTGTACAAAAATAATATTTACATGTTGCCAATTTTATCTGCTCAGTATAAAAAGATGACATTGAACCTGACAAACAGATAAAATAATAATTTCTGTGAAAGAACATTGGCACATGCATTATTTTATTGAGACACAGATAGTTTATTATAAAATTAAAATAAATTTAGATTACAGTATCAGTAGACCTATGTAAAGTTTCAATTGCTTGTTTTGCTTTTCATTTGTTTTTCAGAAGAGTTGAAATCTTCTAAATCTTCAGATTGTAACTAGACTAATAAACAGAAGATGAATTTCTCTGTCATTACAACTAGATCTAGATTTAATGTAAACAATTTCTTTACCTTCGGACTATTAATTTTTGCCTTCTGTTTACTGCCATCTCATGTGGTAAGTAAGATTAATGAAGTCAAACTTAATGCAAACATATCTATTAGAGCTCATTATACTCTTAAAAGTCATATAATTCATTATTACTAAATGTTGACTATTCACTAAATTAAACATTAAACAAATAATCTGTATAGCTAGCAGGTCAGAACTTTCATTATTGCGAACAATTTGTATTCTAGTGTTTCAAAGAATATGTCTTTATCATTATAAATTAATGAGATTAAAATTAACAATAGTTTTAATAGGTAATTTAGAAACTCACATCAACTGTTCTCATTTAAAAGACTTATAACAGTGTTTTTTACTATTAACTGACGTGGTGTGTTTACTGTGTCCTTCTAGAACTATATTTTCTCCCCTATTTCATCCTGTAACCATGGTTCTCTTTCAATTCCTTGAGTTTGTTGTTTGCTATACTTTATCAAGACAATAATATAGTGTATCCAGAACTTCCCTTTCAAAGACAGACTGTAAGGAGAACTGCCTGATTTGGAAACCACTAAGCAGTTCATCTCATGATTATCTGAAACCTCTGAACTTAATAATAATTACGAAGAGCAAAAATATGTTGATAATTGTTCATTATAATCTAAAATGGCATCTTGAAACAGATGTATAAAATGAGTGTGTATATGTTTCACAGTATTCAGTCTGGGGAGTAATCTTCCTTATCTAGTTCCAGATAAGAAAATTGATAATGGAAACTGGAGCCTTAGCTAACCTGTTCAACAAGCTTTAATCTGAGTGCTTGTATTTTTAGTATTACATTTTGTAATTTGATCCTACCATCTAATTTATCTTGAAATTAATTTAATTATGTTTTAAAAATGAAACATCTAATTAATAAGTTCATTTTGTTTGAAAAGTTTGGTGGGTGGTTCTATTATGTTTGTTGTAAAGACTGTTGGAATGATAAAATTATTAGCCCATATATCCCCATCAAAAATGATGTACATTTTAATAAATGTATTTGTTTACTTACTTAATCCTGTGCACTCCCAGAGGAGCATAGGGCCGCAACCACACCTCTCCACCGAACTCGGTTCTGAGCAGCTTTCTTCATTTGCTCCCATGTCATTTCAGTACCCTCAGCTTCACTGATGACTGACCTCTTCCAGGTTTACTTGGGTCTGCCCACTTTCCTCTTTCCTTGTGGGTTCCAGTCAAGTGCCTGCCTTGCAATATTGGTAGCTGGTTTTCGCAGGGTGTGTCCTATCCAGCTCCTTTTTCGTTTTGTGATGTCTTGGGCTATGGGCTTTTGTCTAGTTCTCTCCCACAAATCGATAGTAGTTATCTTTTCTGGCCACCTAATTCCTAATATCCGGCGTAGGCATCTGTTAACAAAGGTCTGGAGCTTTTCCATATTTGTTTAGTTATATATAATATCCCATTGGCGTTTTGAAAAATATAAAGGATTAATGTATATATATATAATTCTCTTCTTCCCTCAACAGTTTAAACGAGAAGAAGAAGTAAAGGAAAGATCACTCTCTCTTATTTCCAAGGATAGTCCACGAGAAAACAAGAGGGGGGGAGAACACGTGGGTATTCACACGTCGCTACGGATGGCTGTGTGCTGGACTGTCATACCCTGCCCGCTCCCATCCCCCTTCGTCTTGCGGGAAGTTTGGACTAAAAAGTAAACTTTCTTCAACTCTGAAGGAACATCCGAAACATGTAAAACATTTTAAAAACAAACATTTTACAAACACTAAATAGCAGGCCTGGATATAAGCATTGTGGGGCCATATGCGAAACGGCGGGGCCAAGTTTGGGTAGGGAAGCGGACAATAAGTCAAATTTAAGAGTTTGTATTAGAAAATAAATTCATCTATGCATTTTATTCATTCTTTACTACTTACAGAATTACTTTACGAGCCTTGCGTGTAGCAAAGTCATACAGTATATCATAATAATTCTGTTTCCTACATAGATCCCTCTCAATAGCAAGAATTACCAAATGTTTCAATCTCCTCAAGTTAGTTTGAGGCGCGAGAAGCTTCTTTCACCTCATTACACAATTATGGCTTATGCATAATGCCGTTTTTATTTATCACGCGTAGGATTGGCATTTTCCATATTGAATGACACCTCAAAAGGACAATTTTTTTCTATATATTTCCGTATATTTTAAGGACTTTTTCATATATTTTGCAATTTCTGGAGATTTCCACGAGCTCCTGGTAAATTGACAGGAGGGCGCTGGAAATCTGCTTTAAGTTTTAAAATGGTTTAATTCAATAATTTATACACCTTGAATTAGCTCGTGTCCCATGAAAGTGCGGATTTTTCGGTTGCATAGGTTGCAATGGCCTAAGACCGGTCGTGCAAAATAGGGGCGTATGCTACGCCGCCGGTCGACTAGTATATTATATTCCTTAAAATACAAATAAGTTATATTCAAGTTCTCATAAAAGGATATATATATAAGTTTTGACTTTATCTAGAGAAATGGGAGTTTTGATATTTATATCTAAGTTCAAACTATTTAATTGACTCCTCTTAGGGTTCTAAGCTAAGTGAATACAATTCAGGGCAATACTGTCTGATTCATTCAGGAAAATAATAGTTTATTTTATCAATATTCTTGTCAGGGTGGCAGCAGTATTGTCACCCAGTGAGTTGTTAAATAAAGGATTTTGTTACTCTGTTGTCATTAATTGAGTTGTTATCATGTTGGTTTGTTGTTGTTGTTTTTTTTGGGGGGGGTGGGGGGATTAAGTCTTTCTCTCCTAATTAACAATACCATCGTTGATTAGACCACGTTAAATTAATTTTTGGCTTTATAAAATGAATTTGTGTTACATAAAAAGAGCATGTATTCTCCTATAATTCTATACCAAAAGTAACGTTTTCTGATTACCAACAAAAATGTTATTGAAGCTAATCATAACAGGGTAGAATGTACAAAATGTAAAAAATGAAAAAAATATTTCAGAACGTGGAAAATAATTACGGAGATAAAGAGTTTAAACAAGTACATTTTGTGTCTAGTTTTGCGTTTGCATGAATGTTTGTACTTCCTTTAAAGATGTTTAGGCTAATGGTTCTCTCTGTGCCACTGTGTCTACTGTTTCCCGTTGTTGTGGGTACGGTGCCAGTGTTTGGTTTTTGGTATTGATGATTCAGGCTGTGAGTAAACCAGATGGTTGCTGAGTGAATCTGGCCTTGGCCAGTACAGAGCTTTGTCTCCACCAATCAATATGCCTTATGTCATAATACTACTTATCCATTTATCTCTGTATTGTTATTTTAAATGTTTGTTGGTACAACATGCATTAACTATTCATTTAAAATTTGTGCTTACTTAAAATATACTTTCTGTAGCAGTAATTCATTACTGCATTAGTCTGTCGAATGGGCGACCTGGTCAAATTACATCCTCCCTTAGTAAAACCCATCTTGACATCTAGAGTAAACTAATCCAGTTGTTTTTGTAAAATTGTTCTTTAATTATTCTCCATAAATCATTCTCTTGTTGTGCAAATGCATTGTTCTTTATTTTTTATTTTGTTAATCCTAAGAGTGCTGATGTTACTTGTATCGGAACTGACTTCCCCCAAACTATAACTGTAACTTGTTATGGTATGTATGGTACTGAATAAATTTGTTATCCATTTTATGTATAATTTTGTTTTCTTATACTGCCTTTTTATACATATATATTTACAGTTCCTTTTTTTTTTTTTTTTTTTGTGGCGGTGCGCACCGCTATGGTGTACTAAACCTTTCTCAATGTGGGAAAAAATTATTACTTATCTTGTATTTTAACCTCTATTATTAACTTATTATTAACTTATTAGTTGTTAACAGTTAGGCAATCCATCACCAAGTACTTGCACCTATAATAATAATAATAATAATTTTATTTATAAAGCGCTGTTAACAAACAAAATGTAGGCTCAAGGCGCTGTAATAGCATTACAAACACAAACACGACAATTGAAATAAAAAACTAATCTAAAAAAGTTTTAAACAAGTAGGTCTTAATGTTCTTCTTAAAAGTGGTATAGCATGTTGTCTGTCTGAGATCAATGGGGAGTGAGTTCCAAACCTTTGGTCCGTGCACTGAAAAAGCCCGCAGACTGCAGTGCATTGAGCGTAGGGCTCTCTGGGGGACATATGGAGTAATCAGTTCTCTAAGGTACAGGGGCATCTCATTGTTATATATACACTGATGACAAAGTGTGGCGACCTTGTAATCGATTCTCGCTTTCACGGGAAGCCAATGGAGCATGCGCAAGAGCATAGTAGCAGAATCTTGTCTTGTTTTTCTAAGTACTATTCGTGCGGCGTTGTTCTGTATACGTTGCAGTTTGGCTTTTTTGTCATCAGGTATACTTGCTAGCACGGCGTTACAGTAGTCAAGGCAGGAGAGTATGAATGCCACAGCTAGCGTTTTTGTTGACTCCATTGTTAAATATGGTCCGATCTGGCCTAATCTACGCAGCTGTAGATAAAGACCCTTGCAGAGCTGACTTATGTGTGGGTCGAAAGATAGTGTTGAGTCGAAGAAAACTCCAAGATTCTGCACTACATGGACATAAGGAAGCTGGCAGTTCGTAATAAAAAGAGAATCTGTGCTTTTAACTTTCGAGACGTTGTTCCGAGTGCCAATCTTAATTATTTCTGTCTTATCTTCGTTCATCTTGAGCTTATTTTCAACCATCCAATTGCTCACCCTTGCAATGGTACTACTGATTTTCTCTGCCAGATGCGACACCTCTGATGGTACTGAGGAATCGTATAACTGTGAGTCATCTGCAAAGAAATGGTATAGGATACCGGTTGGCTGTATGACACCGCTGAGTGGATATGTATACATAGTGAACAGTACTGGGCCTAGAACTGATCCCTGGGGTACTCCGTACTTCAAGAGTAAGCTTGTTGATTCTGTTCTGTTAACAATGACACTTTGGGTGCATTCAGTCAGGCAGGATCCAAGCCATTTTAGGACGATTCCTGTTAAACCAAAAGTTGCAGAGAACCTGGCCATCATAATTTCGTGGTCTAGCATATCAAAGGCTGCGGACAAGTCCAGCATTGAAAGAATTGAGATGTGGCCTATGTCAGAATTGTGAAGTAAGTCGTTAAGTACTCTGACCACTGCTGTCTCTGTGCTTCGGCACTTCCTATATGCAGATTGAAATTCTTCCAAGAGACAGTACTGTTCAAGATGAGAAAGAATTTGCGCTAACACGATGCGCTCCAGAAGCTTTGACAGGAAGGGAAGATTTGATAGTGGGCGATATTTTTTTAGACATTCCGGGTCAAGACTGGATTTTTTTAATAAGGGCCTGACAAGTGCATGCTTAAATTGCTGTGGTACAATGCCTGAAGTCAGTGAAGAGTTCACAATGTTAGTAATTGTGGGTACAAGCTCATCTAAACATTGTTGGAATGGGATCAAGGTCACATGACTTATTTGGCATCTTTAAAATAGTACTTTTGACATAATCTTCAGATACAAGCTGAAACTCGCAAAAAGGAGAATTTTGAAAGATTGGAGAGTGGTCAATCTGTGATGAGAGGGATGGCATGTCATTTCTGATCTGCTCATTCTTCCCAATGAAGAATCTATTGAAGGAATCAGGAAATTCACATATTGGGATAGATGACGGCAAACCTATTTATACCTATTTATATATATATATATCTATAAATATCTTTTGAGCTAACACTTTACAATTCTTAAGATCAACCAATTCAGATATTAACATTAAAGAATGAGTAACAAATAGCGGTTTCATCCAAGACAACTTTAGTGACAAGCCAATTCAGGCCAAAAAAAATTATTATAATTTGGATTATTTGTTTATACATGATCAAAATTTTTTTCATTTGCTTATTTTTTTAAAGAGTTTGATAAATGTTTTATCTTTCAGGTGTGGGTGCTTATTGTTGCCAAGACTCAGATTTTCATCCTAAATGTTGCTATACATTTGTTTATGAAATGTGGTGTAAGTAAAGTGATTTATCAACTACTTGCTATGAGGAATTGATAATATTAGAATGTCCGATTAGGCTACCAACTTTAAAATAAGTAAAATAGTAAGTATAGTTCAGGATAGAAATAGACAGCTCTTTATCAAACAATACACTAAACAAAACAAGGATTATGACTTATGCGAAATGTCACTAGCAAGTGTGAACCATTTAGCATTCAGACACTTGTTCTTTTCAATATATGTATTGTAGTTGGCAGTTTAAAGAACTATCATGCTATTAATGAGAGACACTGTATTTTCCATTTATCATTATTGCATTGTTCTAAAAAAAAATATATGTACTTTTATGGTCTCTTGACAGTAAAATAATGTTAGTTCCCACCAGTATAAAAAATTATGTTAATATCCATATAAAAAAATATAATTCAGCAGTAAAGTAAGTTATCCTGGAGTAATCTATAATTACTGCTTCAGATATCATAAACTACCGGTACAAGTTATTCATTTTGACTTCCTCAAACTTGTCTTTCATACATTCTGTCCTTCTGGTCATAGGATGCAAAACAGTGCACTCTTCATGTACTTTTTCTAATTTACAGTAACAATAAAGAGTCTGCCATATTTTTGTACTACTTTTAATGTCTTTATTTAGCCTTGTGACATGGACAGACATTGAAATCACATTCTTTCATAGCATAAGATTTAGAAGAAGCATAAAAGAAAGCTTTGTAATTCAAGACCAATCATATTTAAATCAAAAGACACATCTAAAATATATATTCAACTGTGGTGCTACAATTAGAGAGATTTTAAGTTTCAGACCTTTTACTCCCAGCCCTTTTCTTTTCAGTGATTCAGATCGTTTCCATCAGGTGAAAACTTAGAATTAAAACTCAGTGCACTTTATGTTCTCGCTTTAAATTTTTTAAAATGCACATTCTATACAAAATAGTCAGTAATACCACAGAAATATATATATTTATTTATTACATGTTTATACATAATTATACTCTGGCAGACCACATGACTTGAATCATATTTTTTCTTGTTATAGTGTTCTAG
Organism: Biomphalaria glabrata; assembly: GCF_947242115.1. Taxonomy (NCBI): domain Eukaryota; kingdom Metazoa; phylum Mollusca; class Gastropoda; family Planorbidae; genus Biomphalaria; species Biomphalaria glabrata. The sequence goes on from NC_074712.1 coordinate 42,108,028, forward strand.
TTCTATAACATATTCATCTAAGATAATAATAAATTTTGAGCTACTGTTAGACACCTTGTTTATAGTATTAGTTATTTAGCGACGCACCATAGAAGACGTATATTGAACGGGACTAGTGACGTTTGGGATATTTTGGGTTAGAGTTAGCGATAGAATTCTCTAGGGTAAAGACGTGTTTATTTGACAGAGACTTTTACTGTGGCCTTTTCTTGGAATAAATATATTATGAATTATTCATCAGTGTTGACCACATCTCTTTACTCGTTAAATCGATCGTCTTGTTTATTCTGTATTGTTGATCAACTACATTGAATACACCCGAACAATAAAACTCAAACGCTTGCAGAGTAATTGATTGAAATTCAAACAGTCATCTATAGTTGACTTCAAGACAGCCTGAACAAGTACATCACATTACATTTAAAAAAAAAACATTTTTGGCTAATTTTTATTCGTAACATCTCAATTGTAAACATATCCTTGTCTTCATGTTGATAAGTAAATATAATTTAAAAAAAGCAGCTGTATCTATTTTTTTAAATTCTATATTATCATTTTTTATTTTGATCTGTTATTTAACTAGAATAAATTTGAGTTTTGTATTTTTCTTTCTTAGGGTTTTGGCTGATCTGGGTATTCATTCTTCTCATGGCATTTGTGTGTGGGCTGGCTTGCTGGAGAAGACGGAGAGCACAGATTCGCTACACTGTCATGGCTAATTCCCAATACCCTACATATGGAACAGTGGTACATACTTCCAGCACCAACACAACATCTGGCTACAACAACCCAACCGCTCCTTTATATGGAGGCAACTACACTGCTGCTCCACCACCTGATTATTATGCCCAACCTCAGGTATTATTTTAATTAATATTATTTTACTAATATATTTGCACCCATTTTACTGTTTAGTATGTCATTGTGGCATTATTTCTTTTAAAAAAATGAAATGCTATTGGTTTTCGCATATTTAAAAAAAATCTCTCTTACATTAAAAATGTTTTCTTCCTTTATAAATAACTATTTTGCTCACGTTTTAAGACTAAATAGACTTTATGTTTTTAATATGTAATTTTTCAGAAACCCCCACCATACCCAACTGCTTAAACAGTTATGACCTTACAGAGAAGTTTCAATATCTAGACAGAACAGACAGCCTGTTGTAAATTTAAATTTACTAACTGTAACTGTTCAGGTGATGACTATTGATGAATTTAAAACCATCTGTATTTTGTACCCGGTATGTTTCTTAAACCTGTGATCTTAGTTGGTTATAATGCTTAAATGTGATGTATCCTATACCCTGTAAAACATTGAGTGAATATGAATGCTTTATAAAACACAGTTCCATATAACTATCCTGGACAATAGTTGAAACTAATAAAAACATCACCTAACAGTTACTTCATATTAGGTTTAATTTGAAATTTTTCAATTGGTATTAAGAAACTTTTTATTTTAATTTCCATAATTAATCGACAATAAAAACTGTTAAGTACAACTTTCATTGTTTGTGTGTAAAGGTAAGTAATCCATTCAAGAAGGCTCATTATAAACCTTATTATAAAATGTTTTAAAAACATTCTGCATTACAAAGGCTGTTCCAGACTCAGAAGTGTTTCTTATGGATCCACTGTGTTTATAATTAGATACTGGTACATTAATACACTAAGATTCAGTATGTTTCAGGCTTTCAAAATAGTTTACTCAACAAAAATAATAATAATAATCTACAAAATACAAAACATAAAATGATATCTTCATTTTATAAAAAAAAACTATGTTTCAATTATAGCAGCTTAGAGTAGAAAAAAAACAACTAAACAATTATTTATAGATAAGATTGTAAATAATTTACAAATATTTTATTCTTTACCCTGGATATTTCTGAGAAATAATTTTTGAAGTCATGAAATTTTTTTTATAAAATGAAGATATCATTTTGAGAGAAAATGTGTGTTTTTTTTTGTTTTCTTATAAACTGATATGTTATCTCTCCTACAATTGTAAAGATGTATGTTCAAAAACTCAATGTTAATTCTCTCAAGGTTCAATAGATGGTATGTTGTGATAAATTAATGCTTATTTTTCTACTGTTTTATTGATGGTAAGTTTTAACAAATTATGTTAATTCTTATTGATGACATGTTTTGATGAGCATAAAGCAGAGGCAGCCTTAGCAGTGTGCTGCTCCTTTGGTGAGTGTCGTGTCAGGAACATGAATTAATTGGCTGACTGTGACAAAAAGAAAAAAAATTGCAGGGCCCTGCCCTTGGGGGAGGGGGGGGATTGTCAGCCCACTAAGGCCGCCTCTGCATAAAGCGGTACTTACCCAATTGGTACTTGACAGGCATGAACTATTTCAGTATCAGTATAATGAATTTTTGTTTTTAACAAATTAAATGCAGTGTTGTTGTTGTTTTTTCTTTCATTTTGTTTATTATGATTGCTTTTAATTCTTTACTTTGTACTTTCTCCTGTGTTACAACAGAAGTCAAGAGAAAAACTGTCATGCTCTTTTATAAGCTACGTAGACAATCAATTTTTTAGACACCTTGAGCTACTTAGACTAATTATTAGAAATCTGGGGCTATTAAGTCTTATAGTGTAATAATAATATGCATGTACTACAAAAACAATATAAAGAGACCATGTGTGTTTTTTTGTTATGGTTTCAAGGCCACCCAGTTCTTAGGGATTATTGAAATTTATTTAAAAATTAAACGAAGTTTATCATTATACAGCTACAAGACAGTTTCACTAACCATTGGACACAGAACTATGTAAAATGAGACTACCAACCATTGCAGTGATTGGTCACAGATGTATGTAAAATAAGACTACTGATAGTATGCTGTAAAGGGCCATCTATTATCTATATATTTGTTTATTCTTGATGCTAGATGTTCAATAGTCTCAAAATCAGCTCTATGAACATCTTGAAAATGATCATAACACAGAGATAAATTGCATTCTGTGTGTCATGTTTTTCAGTTAGCTAAAAATAGTTTTTAGTGTCAGGGTTTGTCTAACCATTTGTTGTGGCCCAGTCTGTTGCATGTAAATTTTATCTGTGTATTATTTTGACTAGCAATTTTTTTATGATAAAGGAAATGAAAGGTTGCAAGGCTTTTGATTTAATGAATAATTTCTAATGTCCTACTGTTTTTAGTATTGTAATAAATATACATGTATAATATTTTCAATTCAAAAGTAATTTTGTCAAATTTAAATGTTTGAATTGTAATGTTTTTTAGCTGGGGAAATGCATTCCACATGCCATTTTGTGTAACATTTAAAACCCAATTTCTAATTAATCAATGGCATGGTTACATGTTTTATCCATGTCCATGTATCAAGGGTCCATAAAATCTTGAAAGGCCAACATTTACAAAAGACGGTCCAGTAGTTTTTATCTAATCATTATATGTACAATATAACTCTATACAAATGTTTGAATAGAACAGGCTGGCAGTTATTGTCACATTACATGTAGAAATGTAAACAGGGTGCCGTTAGTAGAGTCAAAACTTTGTACTCATGTTGTGAAATAACAAGGTACCGGTATAGGATTGTATTTTCATTACACATATATCTTTTATTTTTATTTCAACACTGAAAGTTAAAAGTGTTGGACATTAAGAAGCAAACAAAACTAAAAATCTAGTTTATTTAAAAAGATTCTGTCTTTAGATAGCCATTCAAATCAAAGTTTGACATTGTATTTTTTATTGTGTACCGGTATTCTTGTATTGAGCTAGTGTTACTTTAAATAGTTTTTCTCATTTTTGTGCCTACCTTATTGTTGTATGAAACTATGACCTGTACTGTTATTCATTTCACCTGTGCCATCTTACCTTATAAACTTTTTATAGTGACCTATACTTTCATTTTTAGTCAGATTTTTTTTAACCATTATTGGACATTCAAATGGGTAAGGAGAATAGAGAATAAAAGCTATTTAAAACTTTGGTTTAAATTTGTTAAAAGCTCTACAAATTATTGTTTATTGTTAACACTATCTCACAATTCAATAAGTAATAAAATAAAGAAACTTTTGTACCTTGAATTTTTTTTGTTTTTACAACTTAATCTTTGTTTATTATGCATGTTAAAAACAAAAATGAACATATTTTATAATACCGGTATTAAAATTTAACTACTAGTATATTTATAACATATGCATGTGCTCTGGCTTACCCCTAACAAAATATTATCGATGTAGGAGCATTAATGTTTGTTTTGCTTTTTATTATTTTCTAGCAATGCAATAATTCTGGTGTAATTTTAAATTGTTCATTTTAAAATCTCTATTTGACATTCAACCAAATAAAATTACATTATTACCAATGTTTAACAGATTGAAATATTTTGAAAGACCTTTAAAAATGTATGCCATTTTCGAAAAGTCGTTAAAGATTGGTCGGTGAATGAAATGTCAGTGAATGATTTAATCTGGGTCTTTTTTTTTTTTTTTTTTTTAAACTAGAAAGAGCTTTGTGCTCTATTACAAGAAAACATATTGGCACATCCCAAAAAGACTTCAATATATCCTTTTTAATTATAGCTCTTCTGAAGATCAGAATGCAGGAAAACTCTTGTACATGCGCTATATTCACCTCAAATTCCACTTGCATTATAGTAGTTGCCAGTGCTGCCTTCTTCTTTCTTAGACTTAATTCGGCATGTGCCATTTTAAATAGTACTTTTTAAATCATGAGCTCTTCTAATTATAATTAAAAAGTAATAGAAAAGTGCCTTAATTTTTTAAGGAGGATGAATTTCTGAATGTGTCTTTCCCCATTCCTCTTAGTCTTTTGCCTTAGATAGAACCTCTTTCAATGGCAGGCCAGTCCATTCTTTTATGTTGTCTCCCCATCGCTTTCTCTGTCTACCTCTTCTTCTTTTTCTTGGTACTGTTCCCTGAAGGAAGGTCTTTGCGAGCCCCAGAGACCTGGTAATATGGCCATAGATTTTTAGCTTGCGATTTTACTATAGTTAGCAGGTCATCGTGGGGTCAAATCGCTGCAGTAACCATGTCTCTAATCTCTTGGTTTGTGATGTGGACTTTGTATGTGATACTTAGGATCCTTCTGTAACATCTCAATTCCATTGCTAGGATCCTCCTCTTTAGCTCTGCAGTCAGGGTCTAAAACTTGCAAGCATATAATATGACCATGACCAGGGAGCGCATCAATCTGATTTTGGTGCCCAGGGTTATGCCTTTGACTTTCCATATTATTTTGAGTTACGAAAGTGCTGTGGCTGTGGTCTTTACTATTCAGGCCAGTAGTTCAGGTTTCGTTCCCTCATCTGAGACAATAGCTCTGAGGTATTTGAAACTACTGACACTATAGTCAGCTTTTCACCTCCAATACTGATGCCCCTTTCCTTTTAAAGTCTTGTCTATGTGCATCAAGTTAATCTGTCCATGCTAGGCCATTTATGTCTTCCTCCAATTCTTACAGCACCTTCATAGCCCTCGAGAGCATCGTCTATTAAATGAAGATATTGAAAAATGTTGATGAAAATAGCCTCGTTTTACCTGTTAACCAGTCCCCAATATTATTGTTGAAGTACACCACACTGGTGGCCTCATTGTAGAGATTCTGGATAACTTTAATTACCGGTATGTTTTTATTTATGACGTACTTTTCCATTGTCGCCCAGAGAGCCCCTGGCCATACTCACTTGAAAGCTTTCTAGAAATCAATAAAGACATGGAAAAGATTCTCTTGGTGTAGGAGGTATTTTTTTACAGAGTATTCTGAGGTTATAGATTTGTTCTGTTGTGCTGCGACCTTGTCTAAAACTCTCTGGTTCTTCTGGTCTGATATGATTTTGTCTGTTATCAGTTTTAACCGATTTAATATAATTTGTAACAGTACTTTGCTGGGATGGCTAATGAGGCTGATGGTGTGGTAGTTTTGACACGAGTTGTAAATTGCCTTACTTGGGAAGAGAGAAAAGTGATTGGGTCCATGGTTTGGGTCATTCTACTGATTGTCAGACCTTATTGCAAATCATAAAAAGTGCTTATATCATGGTTTCTCTTCACGAGAATACCTATACATTAAATTTCTGTAAAATATTTTCATAAATTTATCATGAACAGCTACATTTCACTTGCTGGTTGAATTGTAAAGAACGGTTTCAAAAATTTATTTGGAAACAGTTGAAAGTAAGGAATTAAATCATTGGGCCAGAGCAGCAACCGGTGTAGGCACTACTACATGTAGCTGAAGGAAAGTTACACTTTATTAGACATACTATTCAGAGCATTTAAAAAATTTGAAATAATTCTAGAAATAAGATTAGTAGGGTGCTGCTGCACAAATTTCAAAAACTAATACTGGTATTGAAAAGTTATTTCAGTTACTTTAATATGCTTACACATTTTGGTAAAACAATTTTAATTCACCAGTCTAAATATTGAATAAAACTTTTTTAATACAGGCACCCATGAATGTTTCTTGAAATTTTGTATTGCTATAGCACTATTAAGTGCAATGTCTTTATTAGTTAATTGCTGTTAAAAATTGAGCCAAGTGGCCATATCACATCACAAGTAAAATAATTGAATAGCAACAACAACAAAAAACAATATATTTATTGTTTGAAGATTTTTATTCCAACGCTTGTGATAAAATGACTGAATAAAACCCCATTAATGCAACGAAGTTTATCGTGCAGCCATGGACACTTGCCAAACACGAATAAGTTTATCACTGTAACCTGCAAAGAGAGTTTGTCCATCAGATGACCAAGCCAAGGATAAACACTGGGGAGGTTCACGGCCAGCACCAGCTGCCATAACATCAGGCTTCAGCTCATCCACAATTACTTTTCCTTCAAGATCCTATTTAAAATTCATTTTAAATAAATGGTTAGACATGTACTGCAAAAAAATATTCAAATGTAAGCATTATTTCAAGGAGGCACTTCAAGGAAAAAAGTGACTAACAAGAAAAAAATAATATTTTGCTATAGCACCTTTGTGAAAGTGTGCTCATAAAATATGGACACTGCAGAAAGGTGCTTCAATAAAACTAATATTTGTATACAAGATAAATACAACCAAATTTAAATGCAAAGATGTCTAACAACTTCGTTATGTTCTTAATTTGTCTAGCAAAAGTATAACAGAACTGAGTGAATTTTTAAAACATAACCTTTCCCCCTAAAATCAAACAATAACAGTACAATACTTATTAAAAAAATTATTTTTTTCCTAAGCCAGAGTTGATCACAGGATATCTCCATAGTTGATTTTTTTTTTTTTGTGTGATTCTCTTGACTTTCTTAAAGCTTGATCCTGAAGTGTTAAACATGAAGGCTTCTTTTCCTTTTGACACAATGTGTCTAAAGGGGGGAGATTACTTTTTATTTGTGTGTAACATTAAATAATAAATTCAAGACCACCATTTTAGATATATTTTTCAAAGTTTATGGAAGAACATAGAATAACACCATAAAAATAATTTGTATTCATAAAACACCATAAAAATAATTTGCATTCAATCTATATCAAAGTACTTCCTAGATCTAAATTAATCCGAACATAGAAGAGCATAAATTGGCCAAGCAAATAAATTCTCAGTCAGAACATCAAAAATAACTGCGGGGAGAAAAAGTAATTTAAAACTGGAAACCAATTCATATAACTAAAACTTGTTTGAAAAAAAATGTAAAAAAAAAATAAATTACAGTGTATGATAAATACAAAAAAAAATGTCAAAGATATGTCTATTGCATCAAAGGGTAAATGTTTCCATTTGAAAATAAATAGATATATGAATTTATTAGCTCAGCAACATTATTTTATTAAAAGTGTATACATACCCAAATCTTAATGCTTGGGCCAGTAGCAGCACACAGCCAATAACGGTTGGGTGAAAAGCACATAGCATTTATGCAGTCTCCACCATCTAAGGTGTACAAGTGCTTGCCTTCATTTAAATCCCACAGCATGGCTTGGCCATCCTACAAAAAAACGAGAAACATTAAAAATACTTTTTAAACATGAGCATGCAATAGCATGAAGATGCACGATACAAAAAAAACAAAAACATCCCTGGTTTTAGCTTCTTAATTTCCTATAGCTCTGTTCAAGTCTGACAATAGTTTTCCCAGTAAGTAATGACCTCCGTTACTTGTATTGCTAATAGCTTTTATTTTTTTCCATTCAAATCCGAGCTTCATCTAGTATTTGGTGGTCAAGCTTCATGCAGGTGTTTGTGTTTTCACCACTAAACTTAAAATCAATGTAGATGATCAAACTTACCTTGCCACCAGAAGCACAGAGTGATCCATCAGGTGACACTGTAACACAGTTCAAGAACTGAGTGTGACCAAAGTGATTGGTCTTAAGTTTGCAGTTGGTCAAGTTCCATACCTTATGAAAATAAAAAATCCTTAAGATGATACATTGTCTTTTGTACTAAGGAACAATTTTGTGTTTAGACTTGTACTAAATTATGAATAACTTCGAACTGAAACATTCACCTTAATTTTAGTAAAAGCTTTCCTTTAGTAAATTTAAAACCACTTATATCGTTTACCTATAGTCACATGGCAGTCTAACACATCTTTAGCTTAGATAACAGTTCCACCAACACCTTGTTTTATATAACCCTAAAAGCATCAGCTTTACATTTGTAGTTTTAGTTTTCTAACATTTCCCTTTCATGATTTTTTAAACAGGGTTAGTAGCACTTTTCCATGACAAAATTTTAGGAGATTTTAGGAGGTTTTTTTAAAGTATGAAATGTATGATATGTGTGAGTGTTTTCTATCCGTTTGTGTGATACATAGTAAAACATACACAAAACTAAGCATTTATCAAATCAATTATTGTTATTTGATTTTAAAAATAATAAATATCTTGCCAATATGCCACAGAAACAATGTTATCAACTGTGGTATGTCCACAGAAAATGTAATGAAAGTTATCTTTTAATCAAGTAACAACTTGACTGTCATCCAAAACCTCAAACAACCATTTTTTTTTTCAAAGATTTATTTAAAAACATTACAAATGGTTGCTTTTCCATTTTTTTAAATACGAAACATTCTTAGAGATGCCTTCATAATGTGTATTCTCTGTGATGGAAATGTACATTATTAGTTCCTATATGTATCTTATAGATACTAGAGTCATGGTGTGCATTTGAGGTAATGTTTTATTCTTTTATTAGCTAACTTAAATCCTTCTCATAAACAGAGCCTGTAAAAAGTGTAATATAAAGGGCAATATAGGCCTATTTGAATGTTTAGTTGACAATTGCTTACTAAAAATGGCTTTTGGATTTGGGGGTGGGGGTGGGGGGGGGGATTAGACCTATTCACGTTTTTTTTTCCTAGCAGAATCTTTTTCAACCATAGGCCTATAGTTTCCCTGGCTTTTACGAGTGAAATAATTTTTGCGGACTTTTCACAGCTGTATGCGAAATATTTTCGTTAAATCCACAGTAGATCTAGACTCTTGATCTAAGTCACTAAAATGCGCGGACTTTTCACGGCTGTGAGAGAATTATCTTCACTGAATTTACAGTAGATCTAGAGCCTAGATCAAAGTCACAAAAATTCGCGGACTTTTCACTGCTGTGTGAATATTATCTTCACTAAATTTACAGAAGATCTAGACTAATTCGCTAAAATTCGCGGACTTTAACTCTAAGTCACTAAATTTTGCGGACTTTTCACGGCTGTGTGAGAATTATCTTCACTAGATTCTAGTGATTTCGAGTAAATCTAGAGTCTAGATATAAGTCACTAAAATTCGCGGACTTTTCGCGGCTGCGTGTGAATTATATTCACTGAATATACCGTAGATCTAGAGTCTAGATCTAAGTCACTAAAATTTGCGGACTTTTCGCGGCAGTGTGCGAATTATCTTCACTGAATATACCGTAGATCTAGTCTAGATCTAAGTCACTAAATTTGCCGGCTTTTCTCTTCTTTGTGCTAATTATCTTCACTAGACTCTAATTGATTTAGCGTAAATCTAGAATCTAGCGTATTTCTAGAGTAATCTAGACATTAGATGTATCGAGATCATTAAATTGACTAAAATTCACTGAGTTTTCAGGTTAGGTGCGAATTATCTTCACTAGATCTAACTTAGATCTAAATTAGATCTAGATACTATTACTAGATACTAGCTAGATCTAGAAGATTTACGGACTTTCCACGCGAAGTCACTCTTACACTCACAACAAGAAGATTTTAGGTGAGGGAGGGCCCGGAGGGGTGTAGCCTACAAATTTGTCTGGTAATTGCACTAATTATAGACAATAGTCACTACAGACTAGATCTAGCGCGTCTTTAGTGGTAACAATAAATGGAAACAAACATTTCTACGCTGACTTCAGAAAAATACTGCCAGGTGAAATGCTTGCTTGAGCCAAGGCCATCCTCAATCACGAGGTCGCGCTTCCCAAGTGGGTGAAAGGCGGTGTAGAAGCGTCACTGGTCAGCTCATTAACACAGCCAGCCCGTAAGGTTATGCGATCAGAATGCCTGGTTAGGCTGCTTTTTTTCCCCCACATTTTTAGCAAGAAATAAGCAAAATTAAAAATTTTAGGAGAGTGGACAAAATTTTAGGAGATTTTCGGCAATTTTTAGGAGAATTTTAGGATTTTAGGAGACTTTTCATTTTTTAGGAGATTTTAGGAGTTTTTAGGAGCGCTACGAACCCTGTTTAAAAGAAATTTCACATTTTTTTTTATAAATCTTAGCTCTGAATTATATTATTAGTTTCAAAGATTTCTATGCTTCATTACAAAAGCAGAAACACTGAAGATACAGACATAATAGATCTAAGTAAAAAGTAGTTGTAATAAGTGCCTTCATAATTGCAGAACATCTTTCATCATTATAATTATGTCCAGATCGTAATCATTAGGCACATTAGCCAAAATTACAAAAAGTTTTAACTAATCAAAAATATAATGGCACATTACCTTTACAACTTTATCCCAGCCACATGATACAATAATTGGGTTAGAAGCATTGGGTGAGAAACGCACACATGAAACCCAGTCTTTGTGTGTGTCTTCCTGTGGATAAATACCCAGCTCATTTAAACGTCTAGTCATTACTTTTTAAACCAAATAAGTAAAATTCTTGGCATGATAAAAAAAAAATTCTATTTACCAAATGGCTAACAAAAAAAGTGTGACAGTTTTGTTAAAAATACTTTAAATTATCTAAACCATTATGACTAATCTGAACAGAAATAAGTTGATTCAAATCCCTCTTCTTGTAACAATCAAGATAAATATCATGATGGGAAAAAAAAAAGTAAATTGCACAACTACCTCGAGTACTCTAGAATCAATATGATAATTAGTTAAGTAAAACATTGCTGCTATCAGTATTGCAGAACAACTATCATCAAGTTATGTTTTTTATGACCTGTTTGTAATCATATAGCAGCTGATTAAGAGCTTGTAATATGGAAAAAAAAAAAAGATCTACCTGTACTGTGTACTTGCAAACTCCAAGGGTATTCCACAGTTTGATGCTCTTGTCACGAGATGCAGAGACAATCTGCCTATTGTCAGCTGAGAAAGCCACACTCAAAACATCTTTCTCATGTCCAACAAAGCGTCTAGTTGTTTTGCCTCTAAAAAATATGTTAAAACTTAAAAATGTAGACCATTACAAATCTAATATTTTTGTCATTTTTCTAATATTTCGAATTTGTAAATCTAATATCTATCATATCACATGCTTACAATAAAATATCACATCTAAATTCTAATGTAATAAAATGGGAACATTAAATTAAATAATACTTAGTAACTTACTCTACAAGATCCCACAAGCGAAGAGTTTTATCCCAGGAGGAGGATAGTGCGAACTGACCATCTGAAGATAAAACTACATCACTAACAAAATGTCCATGGCCATGGAGAGACTTGTATGGCACACCATAATTAGTCTCATCCCTAGTCAACTTCCACAAAATGAGACTTTTATCTGAAAGTTAGTAAATAAAATTATAAACATGATCTACATGACATTAGCAATTGTAAACTAGACCTATCATCCTATGTATGACTATGCCTATGGCATGGAGATTAGATTTAGAATTTAGATCTGGAACTAAAATAATTTTCAACTAAATCAAGTAAATCTTGTCTAGTAGATCTAGAATGTCTATGTGATGGTCACACTAGTCACAATCACACTCATTCTTCAGTAATCTTTAGTCACAAGTCCACAAGACTCAGTTACAGTAACAGTATCATGAGATGAGTTATTCAAGTTTCAACTTATTGGTATATTATTATTATGTCAGTCACTGTCACAAAATCAAAAAGGTTAATTTAATTAGATCTAAATGTCTTACAGTCTTAAATTTTTATACGCTTACTTCTTCATGCATAGAAATAAATATCTAGATCAGGAAAATCTAGATCTAAAATATATAGATCTATCCTACAAGCTTTAAATTTAAAAAAAAAAAAAACACGTAAACAAACTAAAACGTACCTCTTGATGCAGACAAAATTGTATCAGGATACTGTGGATTGGTTGCAATTTGAGTTACCCATCCACCGTGGCCCTGCAAAGTTCCCCTCAAAGTCATCTGTTCTTGCGACATTTTGGATATTGTTTATTTTACCACGATTAAATGTGATTTTATCTGGAGGTCTAACTAAGACCAATCCATTACACGGCTTTCTAAACCGGAAAAGGATGCATTACATTTTTTTAATGCTAATTTAAAAGAAACACCTCTTTAGATACGAAACAAAACTATTATTTACGTTACACTATCAATGTAATGGTTTGGTCATGGTTTGGTTTAGTATAGTTCCATGTTTAAGAAAGTACTTGTATTATAATCTATGTCCTCATTTACTAAAAAGACAAGAATCATACTAAATAATAATATATAAAACATTGAGATATATATTATAAGTATAAAAATCATAAATTAATAAGAAAGACATTTCTTAACTAATTAGAATTGCCTAAATTGGATCATAGAACCGATTGTCTGTATCAGCAAGGACTACCAATGACTTAGTTATGGTATAAATTGAATGAATTTAATATGCACTACTAGATTAAAACATAATTAAGCGAAGGGCGTACGCAGGGCCGCCACTACCTATTATGCAATGAATGCGTTGCACTCAGGCGGCCTACTTTAGGGAGAGGCCAAATCTTTATTCCAAGGTTACTTTTAAAAAATTACTTAAACTAGTCGACCTATGGCGTAGCATACGCCAATATTTTGCAGGGCCGACCTTAGACCAATGCAACCTATGCAACCGCAGTGGGCCCCGCACCTTCAAAGGACCCGCTCTAATTCTCTAATTCTAGTATTAAATTATTAAATTAAACCATTTTATAACTCCCGCAGCATTCAGTCGATTTACCAGGAGCTCCTGGAAATCTCCTGAAATTGCAAAATATACGAAAAAGTCATGGAAATCTCCGAAAATTATTTAAAATCTTTTGAAAACTCAAAAAAAAAAAAATATAAAATCCTGAAATATATAGACAAAAAATTGTCGCCAATCTTACGCGCGATGCAAAAAAAAAAACGACATTATGCAATACCCGTAATCGTGGAATCTGGTGAAAGAAGCGTAGATTACTTGTTCTCCCCTCCCCTCTTTTTTTTCGCCGCTAAAAATACGTGGAGTAACTCTAGTCCGACTTGCAGAAATAAAAGAGTGATCTTTCCATGATTTCTAGATCAAAATGGTTACGTCCGGCACTGCTATTTATTGATGGCTAAAGTTGGAAACTCTAGTCCGTCATGCAGAAATAAAAGAGTGATCTTCCCTTTACTTCTTTTTGTCCAAACTGTTGAACCATGAAGAGAATTTTATAATATAGTCAACCCACGGCGTAGCATACGGATTGCCACTGCAATCTATGCGACCGCAGTGGGCCCCGCACTTTCATAGGACCCGCGCTAATTCAAGGTGTATACATTATTGAATTAAACCATTTTATAACTTAAAACAGATTTACCGCACCCTCCTGTCGATTTACCAGGAGCTCATGGAAATCTCCCGAAATTGCTAAATATACGAAATAGTCCTTAAAATATAAGGAAATATATAGACAAAAATTGTCATTTTGGGGTAGCCATTTTGGAAAACGCCAATCCTACTCACGATAAATAAAAACGGCATTATGCATTAGCCTTAATTGTGTAATCTGGTGAAAGAAACTTCTCGCACCTCAAACTAATGAAGAATTACTTGAGGTCAACAATTCTCAAAGATAGATTGAAACATTTGGTAATTCTTGCTATTGAGGAAATAGAATGTTTTACATGTTTCGGATGTTCCTTCAGAGTTGACGATAGTTTAGTTCCTAGTCCAAACCTCCCTCAGGACGAAGGGGGATGGGAGCGGGTAGTGTTTGACAGTCCAGCGCGCAGCCATCCAAATCGACGTGTGAATACCCACTTGTTCTCCCCCCCCCCCTCTTGTTTTCTCGTGGACTATCCGCAGAGTGATCTTTCCTTTACTCCTTACTACTCGTTTAAACTGTTGAGGGAAGAAGAGAATTATATATATAGATACGTGCCTACAGAAATCTGACTTCTTAATTGTTTGTTGTTTTTTTTTTTTTTGTTGTTGTTGTTGTTGTTTTTTGTGATGAACATTAAAAACTGATCTCGTTCTGACTACTCTCTTATGCTCCTGTATTTGGCGACGATTATAATTGATGAGCTTCGGTGGGTATATTACAATGAATAGCGTAAATGATCATGATGTATATACAATTTCTCGATAGCTTTGCTCAACAGTGTTACATGGTCTGAACGTGAATACTAGTTTGTTATTGTAAGTTAAAGCACAATCCAATTTTTAAAAAAGACTCGAAATACAAAAGCCATTGACAGTGGAACTTTTTCAACGTTCCGTAAACTTTCATAATAATTATCACGATTGTATTTTAGAGAAATGTGCATTGTATCCACAATCATCAGAGGTGCCTACAAATTTATCCAACAAATGAAGCAACTCAGCGCTGAATATATTTCTTGAGTTTAATACAAAGTAAATAATCCAAAGTACAAGTCACTTAAACAATGAATTGAATTAAAACATAGTAAGGCAGTGTTTCTCAAATTCCCGGGTGGCGACTCTTTAGATAACAATATTTTCGTTGGAGCTCCCTTAGAAGCTGGAGACCAGAGGAGCTATGTAGGCTCCCACAGTGAGGTTCTTTTTTTTTTAGAATGTAATAAAAAAAAAGAAAAGAAACTTAGTCACAATTTTTAGGTGTTTTTTTTTTTTCATTTTGCCTATATTAATTTAACACTGTGTATAGAAACCAAATTAACGTCATGAAATTTTCACTAAAACGTGTGTTTTTTTTTTTGGGGGTGACATAGCGTAAGCAAAGGAAAAGGAACTATGAGCGTTGTAAAAAGGTGCGCCCATAAAAGAGGCACATAAAGCCAAGAAAAGAGGCCTAAGGCCCAAGGATTCCTATGATGATAAAGCTAAAACTGAATAGCGCAAATTCTGAGGTTTCCTTTAAAAAAAAAAAAAGTTCTTCCTGGAGTTAGAATTAAAGATACAGCAGGTTTCCTCTCAAGTCGGCAAGTGGTCTGAAACATTTGTTTGCAATAGGTACGCTAATTTCATCATCGTTACTGCATAACCACCAATCAATAGCTTAACCTCTTCTTACCGCCGCCTAGGAAACACACACACTCCATAACACCCCTTTTTGTCATGACGTTGCTCCCTCCTTCCTCCACATGAGAGAAACTAGCGCCCCCCTCCCAGTGAAAATGTTATTTAAATTTAGTTTTTAATTACTGGTAATAGATCTAATTACAACTCAAAACAAATATTACAAACAACCCGCGGAAATTCAAGGCTAGAAATGAGTAGGCGCCTATGGAAAAAAACAGTGGGAATCCCTCGAACGCTGCTTCATTTTTTTGTTCTAGTTTCAGAAATAATTTCTTATGTAGGAATATTGATTTTATTTTCAAAGGATAATGGAATAAATAGAATTTATATAAAATATTTAAGTAATTTTCTAAATCTATATATATAATTCTCTTCTTACACTCAACAGTTTGGACGTGCAAGAAGTAAAGGAAAGATCACTCTCTTATTTCTGCGGATAGTCACCCCAAGAAAAAACAAATGGGAAAAAGGGGGGGGGAGAGAACAAGTGGTATTAACACGTGTCTACGGATGACTGCGCGCTGGACTGTCAAAATCTGCCCGCTCCCACCCCCCTTCGTCTTGCTGGAGGTTTGGACTAAGAAGTAAACTATCTTTAACTCTAAAGGAACATCCGAAACATGTAAAACATTTTACAAACAAACACTTTACAAACACTAAATAGCAGCGCCGGGCTTATCCATTGTGACCAAGAAGTCTTGGAAAGAGAAAAAGTTTGAGGCGCGAGAAGCGTCTTTCACCAGATTACACAATTATGCATAATGTCGCGCGTAAGATTGGCGTTTTCCATATTGAATGACACCCCAAAATGACAATTTTAGTGAATTTATTTCCGTGTATTTTAAGGACTTTTTCGTATATTTTGCGATTTCGGGAGATTTCCAGGAGGTCCTGGTAAATCGACAGGAGGGCGCGGGAAATCTGTTTTAAGTTATAAAATGGTTTTATTTAATAATTTATGCACCTTGAATTAGCGCGGGTCCTATAAAAGTGCGAATCCTTTGAAAGTGGGGGCCCACTGCGGTCGCATAGGTTGCAGTGGCCCAAGACCGGCCATGCAAAATAGCGGCGTATGCTACGCCGTCGGTCGACTAGTAGGTCTAAAAAGATCTTGACCGTTAAAAATGTATTCCAACTTTTGAAATTCTTTCTCAATGACGTCATTTACCACCAACAGATGTCGCCCTTTTTGTATTTCTAAACTTGTAGGCATTTGAGGTAAGGATTTCTATTGTTTTGTAAATAAAATTAGCAAGACTAATTGTTAAAGGATTTACTTTCTTGCATGCATTAAATGTACAAAAAGCAGATATGCGTGTTGATTGCTTAATTTAAAGGACAGTTAAATACCTAAAACTTGAACGTGTTTAAATAAGCATCGAAGGCTCAGTTGTCCAGGTAGCCATTTTGAATGATTTTCATTTTGCTTAACTTAAACTAGATAGTTAAACTTTCAAGTTTTACTTTTAATCGAATCTATAAATCTAGATTTAGATCAAGTTTATATAGATCTATATATCTATATTATTATCTAGATCTATAATCTAGACACTAGATCTGGTATAGATAGAGTAATCTAGATTTATTCTAGATATAGATCTAGACTCTAAACTCTAAATGTGTCTAAACTAGATAAACTAGAGATTTAGACAATTGTATTTTACTAATTTTAGAGATACTTAGATCTATATCTATAGTAAAGTGCGAAGTTCGAGCGCATTAAGCCCGCTGGCAGCAATTTTCAAGTTTGGATTTTTATAGCACCGTAACGGTCTGACCTATGAAAAAACTGATGGTATCTCTGAATTCCTCGTCCTTTTTTCTATAAAAATAGATTGGATTTAATCTATCACTAGGCTTAGTTAAAATTAAATACGAAGTCAAAGAGGTGTAGGGTAAGTTTCGCCAAGCGTACTTTTCCTCGAGCAGATTTTTCCCCAGTTAGTAAGCTCGATCGGGTTGATGGAAGGTTCGAGCAGATCAAATAAAATATATCTAAAAACATGTTTTAATATTTAATTTTTACTATAAAGTCATTTTCTTTTTACTCCAGCGCAAGAACACCATCCATTGCACCATTTCCCACCCTCCACAACTTCAAATAGTCTCTTTAAGCTGATGAGCAATCAGACTTAAAAATAGCCTTAATCCCATTACCCATTTCCTTCACTACCGGGTAGTAAAAAAGAATAATTCCACACCTCCTGAGTTTGACCTCACCATGAACTTAGCCTTTACAAGGAAAAGGAAATAGTATGTGTCGGAAGTAAAGAAAAAAGGTGCATGCGCAGTAGTAATATAGTAGTAATTTGGTAAACATTCAAATAAAAAAGTTATAGCAATAAAAAGTGAACTGTTTGGAACCTCTTGTCAAATTGGGACTGCTCGAACTGCGCACTTTACTCTAGATCTAAACTATATCATATGTAGATCTAGATTATGTCACCTAGACCTACTACATCTAGTAAATAAAAATGTAGTTTATTAGTTAGTAGTTCTAGATCTAGTCTAGAATCTATTCTAGAGATAGTAATTTCTAGTTCTACTGTACTGTAGGTAGTGTAACTAAAAAACTAGTGTAAGCTAGTACTACACTGTAACTGTAAGTGATACTAAGTCTAAGACTAAGTGTAACTGAACTCTTTAAAACTCTGCTGATCTAAATCATTTTCTAGACTGTATTGAGTTGTTTTTTTTTTTATCTCCCATCGAGTGCTACCCCAGGTCCAGGTGGTGGATAGAGGAATTCCCTCCAGATATGGTGCCAAATGGTGGGTACAGGGGAAATATAATTTATTTATTATAATACCCAGCCAGCAGGGTGGACCAAAATCAAACCTGCTGCCTTGCAGGAAGTGGAAGGATCCTCACAAAGAGCAAGGCTACCTTAGGGCACTTTACCTGAATAAAGGCACCTATCCAGAGAGCTGAAAGGGGCAGCCCCCCAGATGGTTATAGTGTATGACTAACAACCCAGTCATATAAAAAAAAAATTGTTACGAAAGTTAAAACACATATGTACATATGGAAACCGGACTGATCACAATGGAAAACGAATTATGCCTGGAAATGGACATGACAATTTTTTTGCAACATGGAGCGTGGAAAGCTTATTTAGAGCAGGTGCGATAAACTCACTCACTTTGTTGGGCAGATCACCTGTGAAGAATGCCAGAGAGCAGAGGATTAAAGGTTCACCGTCAAAAACCAAAAGGCAGGTGACGTGTGCAGTGCTTTGATGACACCATAGAGGCAGATCTACAACAGCTAAAAGTCTGGGCATGGAGACATTAAACATAGGATAGATCAGAATGGAGAGATTGGCTAAAGCAGGCCAGGGCCCTACATGGGCTGTAGCACTGGATGGATTTTCTAGACTATTTATAACTAAGACTAGTCACTAGATTTAGATTTAGTATTACTAAGTATTAGTCAGGTTAGTCTCTAGATTCTAAATCTAGAACTAGATCAGGATCTAATCTAACTCTAGTTATACTCTTTATCGCTTGAGTTCTCTTGTAATGTACTTCAGATATGAAATAGAATGAAGTCCCCCCACCCCTGATGAAAGTGGAGTAATTTTTAATAATTAGATCATATAATAGTCTGTTACTCAGACTCCAGATCTAGACACACAGATACAATGTCAGTACGTACAGGATACACTGTACATGGTCAGTATGAGTATTTTTTTTTAGATTCTAGATTAGAAGACTTCAAGTTCAGAAGAGGTAGAGTCTAGACAACACTAGCACATGTGGAAATATCATTTTATTAATCCCATACATCATAGATAATTGAGAATCCTTTCCACTTTGCATTTGTTGAAGATCTTATAGTTTAAATAGATCTCTAGAGATGCATATTTGTGCTTGGCTATAAAATTAAAGTGTCTTGTAATGTTTTGTAAAATAATTATTATATTGTAAGAAAGAAAAACATCTTAGATGAGATAGTTTGGACAAATGATAGTGCATTTGCATTTTAGAGAGTATTATTAGTGTGGTTGTATATATTCAATATTTATAAATATATATTTATATATATTGTTATAAACCTGGTGGTAGCACAGATGGGGGTAGTGGTGTGTGTGTGTGTAGTCAGCCGACGCAAATTGCCCCAGGCCAGCGCTAGACGAGCGGTCAAGCGTGACGAGTTACGACTGTCAGCAGAGTCGAGGGTCAACAGGACAGTTCGGGAAGGATCGCCGACGTGAACAGAGCTCAGGAGCGTCACGAGAGTTATGGTCATCTGACCACCTAGAAACGTCGAGGGGCGTTCTGTCCGGTTCGAGAAGGCCAGTAGGGACCCTATATAAGAGCGGAGGTGTCGCAGTCGAGACGGTGGAGAAAAGGGGCTCAATACAGCAAGGTTCAGAAAGCGGGTTCACGACAGGAGTTCAGAACACGGTCGACTACAGCACAGTTCAACGGTGTGGTTCTGTACGGAGCATTACGACGGTTCAGTGCGGAGTACTGTCAAGTACAGTTGAGACGAACTGCGTCTTGATCTTGGTCTGTGATCGAGTCCGACACAACGAGCCCAAGTGTGTGAAGTCAGTCCCGAACTGTTTGAACCCAGTGCAAGCCCGGAACGAGACGGAGAGGCCAGTGCAAGACTTGATACGGCGGAGAGATATTTGTTATCGCAGAGCTATTTGTACTGTTCTATGTGCTGCCAATTGTACAGTATTGGCTGTTATTTCTTCAACTATTAAACTATTACGTTACTTTGAGGCCCAGAGTTGTCAAGTTCTTTAAGTTGGTGGTGTATGGTGCAGTTTGCAGAGAGCCTGGATAGTGAGATTCGTAACAATATTATATAAAATCTCAAATTACAAAATTATTGTGCTTTTTTTCTTGATTTCTACTTATTAGGTTTTTGCAATTAAAGTATTTCAGTTTAAATTAATGAATTTGTGTTCTCTATAGATGTTGTTTAGAGAGAGAGTAGTCCTTAAGGGACTGCAGGCACGACATGGCCTAAATTGTGCCGATGTGCCTCAAATCAACAAATCAAATCAAACAGTTCTCTATAGATAAGATAATTTTTATTGATCCAATCAAATGGAAATTCTGTTTGACTACATTTGACAACCTCTGCGTAACTACTGTACAATAACAATATAGATGAAAAATACGAACAACATTCACACGCGAAACACATACAACCAGCGCTTTATGAATTAGACTTCTATGTAATTCTCGATGACGACAGATGATCTCGTAACACTCTGACCGAAAGTGGAATAAAGGAGTTTTTAATGGAAAGGAGACGACCACTTTGTTCAGATCTTAAGTAACAGTGGTTTAATGGGTGCAGGTTGTCTTTAAGAATCATGTTTTGGAAAGGCATCTTTCATGAAAAAGCTCTTCAAGAGATGGTAGCTGTGTTCAAGTGATATACCATGCTTTTTTAATTAGTCTATTTAGTCTTAAGTCTTTGTGTTAGTGAAGTATTACCATACCAGCAGGTGATGGCAAAGTTAATTAGACTGCTGATGGTTGCTGTATAATTCCTTAGCTTTATAAAGAGTCGTTGGTGAATTTTGGTTTTGACATTGTTCACTCCATTTCAGTTTGTTGTTGATGGTTGTACCTATGTTATTTATATTATTGCACTTGTTCTACAGTTTGGTTTTTTATCTGAATTTCTGCAAGCTGGCCTTTATGTTCCCTAAAATCAATGATCATTTCTTTAGTTTCTTTAATTTCTATATGTTATGTTATTCAAACCTGCAACACACTAGTGTTCGTCATTTAATCTAAATTTACAATCACTTCAATAATGAAAGCCACACAATTCCAAGAACAAACTACTAAAATGTACTTAATACTATAAAAATATGTATAAAAAAAAACAACTAGAAAATAAAACTAGACTGTCTTTCTTTCAATCTTTCTTTTTAGAATGAGTTTTATTGAAGATAGGGCGTCTGCCAAGGAGCTGGATCAGTGGATAGAACAGCTTAATGACTGTAAACAGTTGTCAGAAAATCAAGTCAAAACTTTGTGTGAAAAGGTAGTTTTTCATTTTCTTCAGATTGTAATGTTGTTACTAATATATACTTCATAAAATCATTTCTGAACATATTATTATGTTAACATACACTTAAAAACACTAATTTGCATATTAGCTAAAATACATTTATCATAATGCTTAATGTTTGTTTTTAATCTCTGGTACAAATGTTTTGCTTATTTCGAACTAATTATAGATAATTATTTTTAAAGAGATAAAGCAGGATCTTTACAATGACCAGTTTTATTATTTCCAATTAATTTTTTTTTTTAACATGTTCTTTGGTAGTACTGTTTAACCGTAACTTATACTTAAACTGCAACTCACAAAATAATAAAATAGATTATTTATTAAAATATACTCCATGTTCTGCCTTATTAAAAAAAGTTTAATTTATGTTTGCAGGCTAAGGAGATTTTATCAAAGGAATCAAATGTTCAAGAAGTAAAATGTCCAGTAACAGTTTGTGGGGATGTTCATGGCCAGTTTCATGATCTCATGGAACTGTTTCGAATTGGAGGCAAATCTCCAGACACAAATTATTTGTTTATGGGAGATTACGTGGATAGGGGCTATTATTCAGTTGAAACTGTTTCTTTATTAGTTACTCTTAAGGTTAGTACTTTTAATATGGTCTTGTACTTTTTATTAAATATACATACATTTTTCAAATTCAGACCTCCACTTCCCTTTATCACTAACCCTAACTTTATGTGATAGTATTACAGTCTTTACACACTTTCCCCTGTAAATTAATTATCAAGTGTATTTTTATAACTTGTGAGAATTTACATAGAATTGATTTTCAAACTTCAATTATTTCATAAAATAAAAAAAAAACAATTGCATTGTATTTATTGCTCTGATGTTAAAGTTCCCCTTTCAGACCTAGCAATCTGTAAAACATGTTTGTTTGGTCAACAGTTAATGAGCAGGGTGTTATGAGGCCAGCACATCTATCAACTGCCTTTGCTTTCCCCTAACTAAATTCAGGTATCCATTAGAGTTTGGTGGACTTAGGGGGTGCCCTAAAAATCCAGATATGCAAAATCCCAGTCTTGCAGAGATTCGAACCCAGGACCCCAGGTTTGGAAGCCAATCGCTTTACCACTCAGCCTCCGAGCCCCCAGGTTGGAAGAGAATATAAATGAGAAATTAATTGAGAGTGTTAAGTTCATCATTGATTTTCATTTTTTTTTTTAAATTTAAATTAGTGTTTTCTTAAAAGTCAGTGTTGTTTAAAAATATTAGAATGGTGCTAGATTAAATGTTAGCTATTCCCATGTTCTTTATCTTTTGTGTTCTTGTTGCAATTTTAAACTGCTTTAATAAATGATGGTCATTCTGTATTTTTCATACTAGTACAAAAAACATGCCCTTTGAAGAGATAAAAGCCAAAATGACTTCTTATGTAACTTTTACAATTTCTTACTCAAACAGGTTCGTTTTAAGGACAGAATCACAATTTTGAGAGGTAACCATGAAAGTCGTCAAATTACACAAGTGTATGGGTTCTATGATGAATGTCTTCGTAAATATGGCAATGCAAATGTATGGAAATATTTTACAGATTTGTTTGACTACTTACCTCTGACTGCTCTTGTTGATGGTCAGGTAGGATATGTATAATCCTTTTTTTTTTTCTCATTAATATACAAAGTCCTTAATTACAGGTTTTGCCTTTTCTTTTTTTTTTCTAAAATCTTTGTGATAATTTCTTTTTTCCAAATAGATCTTCTGTTTGCATGGAGGTTTGTCACCATCTATAGATACCTTAGATCATATTAGGGCTTTAGATAGAATTCAAGAAGTTCCACATGAGGTGAGACTTGTGATTATCTGATACAAGAAGTTTTGCATTTAAAAGTGAATTATAAAAAAAAATATAGATTTTTTAAAACTGTAAATGTGATCCTTTTATTATTATTAATTATATATTAATGCTTAATTATATTAATAATTGTAAAATGTTTTCTTGTGCAGGGACCTATGTGTGATCTACTTTGGTCTGATCCTGATGACAGGGGAGGCTGGGGAATCTCACCTCGTGGTGCTGGGTACACATTTGGTCAGGACATTTCAGAGACCTTTAATCACAGTAATGGTTTAACTCTAGTCTCTAGGGCTCACCAGCTTGTTATGGAAGTAAGTGATAATTAATCATTATTCATTAATAATTTATCCATTGCAACTGGAGAGCTCTCTGACAGTCACAGAGCAGAAAGGGAAGCACTAGCTGCTACCATGCTAGCAAATCATCCAAGTTCCCCTCACAGTCAGATTGTCTTTCTAACAGACACGAAAACAACCCTCCAAAGCTTGCAAAACTCTGATTCCCCTTATATTAAAAACCTCAGAACAACACTTACAAAGCTCAACAACAACAGCAAAAAAACTGTTATTCAATGGATACCAGCTCACATACAACTAGCAGGAAATGAGAAGGCTGACACACTCGCCAAGAGTGGGAGAACAAACTCACAAGTAAACTCTGCACTCTATCCAGAAGAAATGAAGAAATTAATTGTAGATAAAATAAATGAGAAATGGATGAGCTCCCATCCAAATCACAAGAAAGATGATGCTTACTATAAGCTATCCCGACAAGACCAACGCCTAATCTTTCGACTCAGGACCGGACACAACAGAATGCGACAACATATGTTCCGGAAGCTCAAAATTGGAACCAGTGAAATCTGCCCATAGTATCACCAGAAAATGCCGACCACGTCCTCCAAAACTGCTCTCTCTCCCTACCAAGAGGTATAAGACATAGGCCCCAAATCACCCCAATAGAAAGAAAACTATATGGAGAGCTCCCTGATTTGGAAACCACTGCGCAGTTCATCTCATGTATTGGTCTAGTCATATGAACACTCCAACATAACAATGAGAACGATGAAGAAGAAATTAATAATTTACTCGTACATACAATCTATATCAAGTATACTATGTATCATTTTTAATGGAATATCATATTAAATGTAATAAGAAATAATTTGTATGCTGATGAATGATTACGAAGTGCCAATAAAGTTCACCCATATCATTAAACAGTCGTACTATGGCTCATCATGCCAAGTAATACACAGTAGTAATCTGACCAACCCATTTCAAGTAAAAACAGGAGTAAGATAAAGGTGTGCACTTTTGTCCTTAATATTTTTCTTGGTGGTTGATTGAGACAGGCGGGAGACAGGGAGAGAACATTCTCAATACTGTCCATTTTACCTATCTGGGAAGTAGAATGACATGGGAGCAGATGAAGAAAGCTGCTCAGAATTGAGTTTAGTCAAGAGTTTGTGGATTAAGTCGTCATAATATTGTAGTTTGTAACAGGCCTACTGAGTACAATTTTGTTTGGAGTCAGACTAGTCAAAATTTGGGTGTTAGCCATTATTTTTTGTTTGCATACTATTTACATACTGTTGAAAGAATAAATAAAATACATTAGTTTTCTCAATAAGTAATGATATGAGCAATAGTAACCTAAATGGGTATTAACCCAATTGCTCCTATTTTCCGGTTAAAAAAAAAAACCTGCCCAGCCCTAAGCAAAGAGGGATAACTCCAAATTTGAAAAATCCTAAAAAATATTTATTTTGAAAAAATAATGAAATTAAAGATCTAATAAATATAAACAAAATAAACAACTTTAAAAAATAGAATGATATGTCTGGTTTCAACAAATATATACTTTTAATACCATTAGAATATAAAAAAGATTTTAAAATACTTATTTACCCACATGGGGCTTATACACCTGGGGCTATGGGACTGTTTTTTTTTTTTTCAAAATTATTTCAGCAATAAAAATCTTCCTGATTTTATTAAAAATAGAATCTGTAATCTCCAAAATGATTTGTAATCACACTTGCAACAAGACTAGAAGAAATCTTCTTTATAAATAGTTTAAAGCAAGTATATTGAATATAGGTTTTAGAAACGTTCTACAATGGTTTAGGACTAAAACAGGTTAACATTTTAAACTGCAGAATGGGTTTAATGGGTTAAAATGATTTTTTTTATTGATTAATTGATCTGGATATTCAATTGATTAACTATTTAACCACTAAACAGTTGTCAGAAATATTTTTTGACTAAATTCACAGAAAAAAAAATAAAACCAAACCAAAATCTTTTTATAATAAAGAAAAATAGACCTAGGTATCAGCATCATGTTTCAATTCATAAATTGGCCTACAGAGCTTAAAAACATTACAGTATCATGTCAGATATAGTTGTCTTCTGATCTCTTATTTGACTAGATACAAACAGATCTAGCATCAATTATTTTTTTTTTACTACTATTGGTCATAATCATTACCTCAATCATTATTTCCTTATTCTACAGCTAAAACATTAATATTCCCATTAAAATCTTATTCAATTAAAGCTTACACATTAGCCTAAATATGTTCTGTTTTTTTTTGTAGGCTAGCAAAAAAACAACAAAAAACAATGTAATTTTTTAAAAAATCCATCCCAGCATGCTGCAGATACCAAATGAACACCTAAAAATAGCGCCACTATCGCTCTCTTAGATCAGAGTTTGTAAAGGTATAAATAGTTATTTAAAAACCAGCAGTGCATGCGTAAATAAAACAACTCAAAATCTGTGATTGCCAGCAACTCTAGTGGTTTACCAGTAGAGGCGACTCCCTGTGTCTCTAATTGTGAAATGGTTAGTTATAAATTAAAAATGAAAAGGAATGCCAAGCATTGGGAAAGGAATTTAAAAAATAAGTTGTCAGAAATTTATTTATTTATATACATTTGCTCACTTTCAGGGTTACAACTGGTGTCATGATAGAAATGTTGTAACTATATTTAGTGCACCCAACTATTGTTATCGTTGTGGTAATCAAGCTGCCATTATGGAATTGGATGATGCCCTAAAGTACTCCTTGTAAGTTATTAATTTTGTTCAAGTATTATGGATAGCTCACTTTAACAACTGGTAATCTTTGTGTTAAAAAAAGTAATTTAAAAACACCTATGGAAAATGTGAAATTATAGAACATATTTTTATTTTGTACTGGTTATGGCTTAGAGTGAGACTATACTTATTTGTTATTATGCTATTTAAGTAAGTGAAATTTATACTTCAATGTGATCATAATAATCATATTTTCCCCTTAGCAAAATTGAAACTAGTAAGATTGTTTCTAAAATTCACAAAGATTTATTTTAGTAATGATAATGATTTTAAAATATATAACATTGTAATATTGCAATTTCGGTTTAGGCTTATTAACAATTATATAACAGTAATTGATATTTATGGACCTCTATCAAATATATTTTAGAATTTATGTTCTAATATTTATTAAACTCAATATTTATAACGAGAAGAAAATAAGATACCGATAACTTCTGTTCAAAAAAAATCTTTCAGACCTTGTGATCTATAGGGCAGATGATGTTCAGCTCATCTGTTTTTTTGGCCAACAGTTAACATGCAGGGTGTCATGTGGCCAGCACAACGACCAACTGCCTTTACTTTCCCCAACTAATGTCAGGTATCCATTAGAGTTGGATGGACTCTGCTGCCATAAAATCCCAAAAATCAAATTCCCAGTCTTCACCAAGATTTGAACCCAGAACCCATGGTTTGAAAGCCAGGCGCTTAACCACCGAGCCCCCTCAGCAAGAGATTGCACAACACATATTTTGTTAAAATTTTTTATTCAATATTCATTCTATTTCTTGTTATATTTTTATAGTTATAAAAAAACCCAACAACTTGAATTTTTATTTCCTTTTGATAACATCGCCAAGAAATTATTATTTTTTTTAAATCTTATAGTTTACAATTTGATCCTGCTCCAAGAAGAGGAGAACCACATGTGACTAGGCGAACTCCAGATTATTTCCTGTAAAATTCAATGGATTGATGGGGAGGACAAGTGTTGCTTCAAGACTGGGGCTGCTGTATTCACTCAACACAACCAAAACCAGTGGTTATTGGTTTGTGAAATTTGTCTTTAAATACTAGCAGCTTATAGTGGTTATTTATTTTATTTTTCAACTAGTGTTGTTGTTTCAAGTCTTGTCATGCGATATCATGCAAAGTGAATTCTCTCTCAGAATTAACAATTGAGATGTAATTGTTCCCTTTTGTAAGACATTTGTATTTGTTTATACAAGCTGATTTATTCCACCAGGCCTGAAAGTGTTGGTTAAACATATCCAGGTTGTGTGACAATACACATTTTTTTTAGTTTTGTTTTTATAATGTAAGACAAATTTCAAAATGAGTAATGTAAATGTGGTATGGATGAGTTAATGACCTCATGACTGTTGCTGTGTTCTATTTAGCACAAGAACAAAGAAGCTTAATGGTTTACCTTGTGTATATGTACAACCTAAATAGTTTTATTTTCAAAGCCATTGTTTTTATAAACAAAATCACACGTTAATTTCATGATATAGGTAAGATTTATATTATTATTTTTAAAAATATTTTTCTTTTATTATTAAAAAAAAATGGGCTGATATTGTGCTTTCACTTCAATCTAGAACTTTGACACTTGGATGATCAGTGAGACCTGCATTAGTTCTCATTTAGTTGTTTGTCATTGAAGAAAGATATGAACTTGATTGGGAGTGTTATGTCCTTTATAATTATTTTTTTAAATCTGTATAAATTTGTGTTTTCTGTCAAATCATTTTTTTTTTAAATATCACAATTATTAGAAAACTGAATGTTTAGTTAGCTGTTCCCATTTCTTTCTCTTGCTGTTCTTGTTGCAATTTTGAATTGTTTCTATTTATTGATACAGCAAAATGTCACTATTTTCTAACCCTCCTTGACATACACAACCAAACTAAACTTTGAAGTATTGCTGCTATTACTGAAGTCCTCTCTGTTCCTCCTGTCCATTGGACACTTTCTCTGACTAGCACAAAACTAACTCTACCTTGTCCCTGCTTGAGAAGGAACTCTTAGTGTATCGTCTCTCATGTTTTCTGTGTCACTTTGTTTCTTGCTCCCATAGTGTGAAGAATGCCCTGCATGATTTCATTCTAGTAATGTCAAAAGACAAACCAAGGAAATGTAAACATTGTACAATTAAAAAAAAAAAGATGTGGACACAAACTTTGAGTGATTTGTGTTATTCAAGTGTTTATTATAGAAAGTATAATAAAGTCATTGTCAATACCATGTATTGTTAGTGTTTCCAGCAGTGAAAGAAAATGTGTTGACTCCATAGTGGATGAAAGGATCACTGTTAATGGATTTATTGTTGGAGCTCATACTGGTGGTAGGATCGGTGGGCTGAGGCTTAGGAGAAGCTAAAAAAGATGTTAGTCAGCAGTCCACATGAAAGAGTTTGTCAGTGGTAAAGCGCTTGACTTCTAAACCAAAGGTTCCCAGGTTACAATCCTGGTGAAAACTGCAATTTTAGGTTTCTGGATTTTTAATGAATCCACCCAGCACTTTTTGGGGATATGACATAAGTTTGGGAAAAGCTGGACGTTATGCTGACTACATGAGACTCAACAGATCTATGGTTCAGAAGAAAAACGTAATTCGCTTTTGTCAATAGTTAATCAAGCTTTGATTTTGATCTAAGGATCCAATATTTGGGAATGCAACAAAAATTCAAGTGCATCTGGCACATCATGACTTTTTCTTGAACAATCCATGAAAGAATAAATTTCCTTTCGTAGCTCTTTCATGTCAGTTAACACAAAGTCGGCATCTTTTTCTTGTGGCCAATACGTCTTTACACTAATCCCCAGATCTGAACAAAGGTCTAACTAAATTCAGCGAAACCCCTAGTAAGACATCTTGACAGTTTCGTTGTTCTCAAGCGGGTTTTAACCAAGTTCCGTCTATTTTGTTGAAGACGTCCTGCCGGACTTCTCTATGAATAAAAAGTTGTGTGAACGGTCCATTGTACCAAAAAATGTACTCTTTTTACTTGAGTTTCAGTAGCCCAAATTCAGAGAATGGTCTTGTTTACATGTCAGTATTACAATTACATAATTAGTAGTAAAAATTAAAGACGCCAAAAATAGATGTAGACTGAATGTAACAATATTGACTTTATGACTTAACAATCAACAAGAAGCAGTGAATAATTTCCAAAATGACCAAATCTAAAAAGAAATACGGAGAAATGAAAATAAGTACCGCCAATTATCTAGATCTGGAGTCTGAATGTATATTCAAAACATCTAAATCTAGATAAAACCAGTGAATTGAACATTGAAATAAAACAACTGTAACATTATCACCTGGTCCCCCACAGTGTATGCAATAATGAAATCATGTGTACCATGTGATTTAGAAGAAAGTGAACGCTAGAGAGTGCGTTGACTTGACAGATTGAAAGACATTGGGTAGCCTAAATGTGAATTGAGCTGGTCTACCAGCTAGCAACAATAATGAGATTAACAAAGTAGCAAAATATACACATTTTAGTTTACTTTTCAAATACAATAGTTTGTATTCGTTCCTGGATGTACTTGTGTCTACTACTTCGTAAACATTCCAATAAGTAGCTCAGATAGGAATTCGGTACTGGTAATTTGTGAAAGTTTTAAGTAACAGATGACATAAACACATTTTGTTGATATCTACTCGCAATACTTAGCCAATTATCTAGATCTGGAACTGTAGCCCATTCAACACAGTCAACACCAGTGGTGTTCAACTTGAACCACAGTTCCCGCTGTTTGATACGCATGTATCTGCGCTCAATATGTTTTTAAAAGAATCCATGAAATAATGAGCTCTTTAATGGAGAATTTTAATCAGCGATTAGATAATATCTAATATCATTCGATCAAATAGGTTACATATTAAACAATTTGATTTGCATCATGATTTGCATTCATATTACAGTAGAAATGAAACATTTGAAAGTGAAATATGTCAAAGGGTCGACTAGCGATAATGGACCTAATTGAAAAAACTTAATCATAATAATTTGAATCGGGTGGGAAAAAGAGATCTTCAAAGTTGAAATAGAATTTAAAAAAACAACAACCACCATTTAGACCAGTGATTCCTAAAGTGGTCTATATAGACCCCCAGGGGTCTACGAAGACTTCCAGGGGGTCTACGAGAGTGAAAAAATAAATTGGGGGTCCATGAGATGTCCACGGGGGTCTACGATAATAGATTTCATTTAAGCAGATCGTGACTTTAATTTTTACATTTATTTAATGTAATTATTTTATACACTAATAATATGATTTGTACCTTGGTAAATCCTTTAAATATTTATCCTGCTAATCAAACCAAAAAATTGTGGTATTTAGGTTCAATACTTATTTAAAAAGCTTCATTTTGTCTACATGTAACAAATGTTTAACAAAAAGAAATGTACACTGTCAGAGCGTTGATTATTTAGAACTGGGATTCCTTCCTTCCTTGTCAAACAAGCGGTTGCCTAAGTGCCTTTTTTTTTTTAAATGATACGAAACCAATTACGCTAGAGGATCATCTGAGACAATGTCACCCTGACAAAAAGATAAAAGTTCTGAATAGACCCACACAATCTCTCTTCAACATTGTATAAAGAAGATGTTGGTTTATGAATGTCTTACAATATCTCTTAACTTATAGCAAAATACGGAAAACACTATTGGTAAAACATTGATTTTACCAGCCGTTGTAGTTGTGAAAACTGTTTTACACACACCTACATCTGATATTATTAAAAGAATTTCTGTAAGCAACAATACAGTTCAAGGGCACATCGGTGGCATAAGCTATTAAATTAAAAGCTTCTTATGGGATTCTTTGCACAAGAAGTAGCCTACATACAGTTTGGGATTAGTGGCGTCACAGACTCTTACAAGGTGTAGTGCTGTGTGCTGCAAACTGCCTAAGGGTCACCAGCTCCTTATTTTTCCCCAGGGTTGACCCACTACAGTTTTACCATGTTTGGGAATAGTTGCAAGGCAGCAGAGTTTTGAATTCAGTTTTCCTTCTGCTATGTGGCTAATGAGCCCTTCCTGCTTGAAACCTACTGGCTAAGGCGCCAGTTACTCGCCTTCGCCCCTTCTCCTTTAGTGAAAACAGTTCGGCGGACACGTGAAAGATCCAGGAATACACGAGAAACTCTTTGCGAACACTTTTACAATGATACTTAAAACAAATTAATTAATTAATATTTAATGTTTGAATGTCTTCATTATCTATACTATAAAGTAGAATGTGAGGTGTATGTATGTGACTTAGACATCAAAACCGCTTGACCAATCTTGATAAAACTTGGCAGGAATGTTTCATGGGTACCAACTTAGACCTTAGTGTATGTATTGTAGCCCTAAAACAAACTTAAGAACCTAATAAAAAAATAAAGTTGTCCGACTCTATTACAGCTATAGTATTTTATGGATCTAGGCCATGTCTAAATGTTGACATGAGAAAAAATCGAAAAGATTTAGACCTAGATCTAATTTTAAGAAATACACTTTGCGCAGATAGTTTTTTACTTTGACACATGAAAATACAAAAGAAGATCCATTGATTTCATTATATAATAAAATTAACTTTCAATTTTGTTTTTCAAAAGCATTTTTTGCATAAATTAGTTCCTGATATCTGTGACTACAGATTTCCTGGCGAACATTCTTTCATTAGACAATACTGTTACGTATTTCTGAATCTTCTGGCTAGAAGTATTAGTAGGCACACAAATAAAAACACTGTAAAGAACTTGACGACTAAACTTTCAGTTTCATATAACTTCAATGACTATTAACTCTAACAATTCGTCAATGTAACATGTAGCGTAGAAGAATGTACAATATCTGTCAGTTTACAGTTAGCTATACTTCGTTGCAATTCATCTCTTCACTTCGTTGCAATTCATCTCTTCTCAACTTGCATCGAGCCGTATTCCACAGAACAGACTAACGACACACTTCCCAGTGTCGCTCCAGGTCTCCCTAAGCTGAACCAAGTCGTACTCAAGTCTACCGAATCAGAGCCGTACACGTCTTACATCGACTGTATCGACTGTAACGGCTCAAGTCCACTGTAGTTCGCTGTATAGACTTAACGACACTAGTCCACTCCAGTTAACTCTACCCTAGTTAACTTGCATCGAGTCGTACACATCTCTCTTCTACTGTCTCGCACAGTAGACAACAGTACCGACGACTCACTCACGACTCCATACGACTGACTTTCACATTAACTCTCTGGCTTATGTAGAGTCCCTAATCGCTTGTCCATAGTTGCAAAAACACTGCTAGTATCCTCTGGAACAACACGGGAGGAAACATCACATCCTGTCGTTGTTTATACATGTCGATTACAGAGAACACCTTCTGCAGTGTCATCTCGCCGAGGTCACACGTAGTGACCTCTATCTGTCACTGTTCATTAGTAACACTGCCCCCCTTCGTAGATCAGTACGTCCTCTGGAACAACACGTGAGGGCACGTCACATCCTGTCTTTGTTTATACATGTAGATTTCAGAGAACACTCGCTGCTGTGTCATCTCGCCGGGGTCATACGTTGATCTCTACCTATCACTGTTCATTTGTAACAATACCAATTGGTTACACATTAACACATCTCTCTACTGAGTCTATTCCTAGGCCTAGGTCTAAAACCCTCATTGAAGATGATAAAATTTCTTTTCGCAAAGATAGTTTTATGCTTTAACACATAAACATACTAATTATTGTCCATTCATTTCATATTTTAATCAAATTAACATTCAAATTTGTTTTTCTAAAGCATTTTAAATACATTCGTTAGCTGTTCGCTAAAGCTGCGTAGCCCTGTTGAGACATGCCATATATTCATTCATGAAAAAAGGTCACGCATGCGCAACACAGAATGAACTCTATAAAAGCCAATTTAGATTAGTGTAGATTTAGATCTATGTCTACCTCAAGATCTACTTTATACTTTAACACATGAACATACTAAATTAAGTCTATTTATCTCAAATTTTAATCAAATATATGTAGGCCTACAAGCAAATGTTTTAATTTGAAAAAATGGATTTAAGCCTATTAGCTATTTTGATTTGATAGCTTCATTCACACTATTTTTACATTGACACATTCGCTTTACTTATTACACTATTATTTCGTTTAATAGTTTACAAAACACTCCCAGTGACTATATCGACAGTAATGCGCAAATAAAGACCCGCGGGTCGCGGGTAACATGTGTCTAGTCTATACTATAAAGTAG
Organism: Biomphalaria glabrata; assembly: GCF_947242115.1. Taxonomy (NCBI): domain Eukaryota; kingdom Metazoa; phylum Mollusca; class Gastropoda; family Planorbidae; genus Biomphalaria; species Biomphalaria glabrata. Next base: position 42,141,920 of record NC_074712.1, read on the forward strand.
AATGTGAGGTGTATGTATGTGACTTATAGACATTAAAACCGCTTGACCAATCTTGATAAAACTTGGCAGGAATGTTTCTTGGGTACCAACTTAGACCTTAGTGTATGTATTGTAGCCCTAAAACAAACTTAAGACCCTAAAAAAAAAATAAAGTTGTCCGACTCTATTAAAACTATAGTATTTTATGGATCTAGGCCATGTCTACAATGTTTACATGAGAAAAGATCGAAAGGATTTAGACCTAGATCTAATTTTAAGAAATACACTTGGCGCTGATAGTTTTTTACTTTGACACATGAAATTTCATTAGATAATAAAATTAACCTTCAATTTTGTGTTTCAAAAGCATTTTTTACATTAATTAGTTCCTTATATGTAACTACAGATTTCTTGACGAACATACTTTCATTAGACAATACCGTAATGAATCGCGTACGAAAAATTAATTCGTTTAATTGTTTACTTTATAATCCCATCCCTAGATCTAAAACTCTAATTCAACTCTAAGATGATAAAACTTCTCTTCGCACAGATAGTTTTATACTTTAACACATGAACATACTAATTATAGTCCATTCATTTCATATTTTGATCAAATAAACATTCAAATTTGGTTTTCTAAATTATTTTTAAGAGACTACATTCGTTTACGAAAGCTGCGAAGCCGAGTTGAGATAGGCCTAGATCTATATTCATACATGAATCGCGTACTAAAAATTATTTCGTTTAATTGTTCACTTTATAATCCATTCATTTAACAAAGCTATCGCTCTTTTCGTTTTTAATAGATATGAATGTATCGGCCTCGGGTAAACCCATTTTCGCAAAACTAATTTTATTTTCGTAGCGAAAGAGAAATAACGTGAAAGGATCATTAGCTAAGTTTAACATACATCTAAATCCAATCCACTAGATTAGTAAACACAAACTTAGACCCGCAGGCCGCGGGTAATGCCAGGCTAGTAGAATATATGAAACATAACATACGTAGGAACAGATGATAAGCCTAGGTAAAAAAAAAACAAAACATTTCCAGTGTGTTTGATGATTCCAGCAATAAATATTAATTGTTAATTTAATTGGTTAAATTTGAATTTTAACAATAAAAATTAGTTATTATTTAATACTTAATATGTAGTTTTAAATTGCATTTTCACTCTTCAACTCACTAAAATTAGAAAGTAGTTTTAAAATAAATTGCAAAAAAAGCAATATAAGTTATTAAGCAGGGGGTCTACCGAAAAGCAGAAAACATGGGAAGGGGTCTACGAGACAAAAAAGTTTGGGAACCACTGATTTAGACGATCGTTTAGATTAGAAATTTGAAAAGGTCTGAGCAAACCAAAGAGTGCATCCTTGTCTGTATGCTTTGTGTTACTTTTATTTTCTAAATTTAAATTCCAAGTCTACCACTACCAGGTGTTTTAGGAGAAGCTGAAATTCTCCAAGCTTGAAATAGAACTATTTATTTTTCATTTATTTTTAACACAAAATTTAGTGGGGGGTTTTCCGTAAAAATTTAAAATGTTCTTTTTCTTACTTCTGTAGGTAAAAAAAATAATAAAATTGTATGAATCTTTTCAATTAAATTAATTATTGAAAATAACTCGGCTTGCCAAGGCTGTTAAATTTGTTATCCTTTGACATTGTTATTATTTCCAGCCAGATTGTTATATCATTATTAAACTCTCCTGTAGATCACTAATTGTGAACCAGGTCTATTACTCGTAGTCGTACTTATGAACGTATTTTATCATTAATTTAGTTGTAGTTGAAAGTGTGATAGTCCAGCATTGAGTACCGGCACCTATTTTTTTAAAGCACTGCTTATGAATATAAGTAGACTGGCTAGATACAGTTTAAAGCCCATAAATACTGTGGGCTGAATACAGAGGAAATAATGAAATAGAAATGGCTATATTTAAAAGGCTGGATGTAATAACAACTGTTATAAAATAAAATATTAGCAGCAGAATGCAATCACCGTGTCCATAACACCGCGATGAATGAAAGAAAATAAAAATACATTTAGACTACTCCAGACAAACATTTCTAACTCGATCACGTCCCTTAGCGCTCGGCCATGACCCCGTAGTAGGTCATGGCTCAGTTAACGTCGAATTCGGCGACTCTCAGTTTAGGAGACAAATGACCGAGCAGACTATTATAGATCTTAATCTAGTCCAGATCTATGTTATATACAATTAGATTTTTTAAAAAGATAAAGTGTCGAGTAGTTAAATGGTTTACAAATATAATAATTAGGCCCTATGTTTTTTTTCCTCTTTGCTTATTTCTCTTACAGTTTTTACTTGACATTTTTTTTCCACATCAACAGATTTGACTTTTTTTTTATTTGAACATTTTATCTTTGGACTAAATTCAGCATGACAATTTATTTTTAAATAATTTAAAATAAATACTATATATGTCTGTATATAAATGCTGTTTCTTTGCAAATGTTGTTATTGTGTAAGGAAGCTGGAAATGAGGATGTAGCGGCCAGCTAGGCCTAGAGGTTTATGTTGATGAAATGTTTTATAACTTTTTTTTTGGTTGGGGAGGGGGCGAGAATTTAAAACAGTTGATATAGGCCTACAATATACTGTCTGGCTCGTGACACCAAACTTCTCCATAGTATAATACTAATTTTAAAAAAAATTAATTTCTCCTAGGACAGAGTTTACAAAACAAATGAACAAAGTAAAATGTACAATTTCAGGGTATGATTGAGGAAATTCTAACATGCATGTCGAAGCACTTAATTTTTATTGTTTCTTGAGTTTCAGTTTTAGCCTTATAGCCTATTAATGCAATAACATCTAGACCGTGATTTTGAGAACCACTGTTGTATAGAGCAAAAATACGTGACTATCGTAGTATGAATTATCACGTCTAGTAGTCCCTACGTCAGTTTATGATCAGATAAAACAGATCATTCTCGTCTCCAACAGACGTTTCAACCCCTATAACCCGTCCAGGTAACATTCTTTTTAATTAATTAATTTAGTCTCATTTTCTGATTTAGTAGGCCTGCATTTAGTTTCAAAAGAAAAGAGGCTAAATAGGCTAGACCTAGATCTAATCACATCAGCGATTATTGTAATAGTCTGGTTAGATCTACATGGTTAAATATTATTTATAATGACTTAGTAAGATATAGAAATAATTGTTAAGGCTTATACTTTTACAATAATGTATTCTGTAGGCCTACTGACAGGTGAGACACACATTGGCAAGGTTGGCAATTTTAAGGCCTTTGAAAAAAAAAAAATTAAAATAAAAGTGCGTGTTGTCAACTGTGGCTTTTTTTTTCTCAGATAATTTGAATAAAGCAAAATTTCAACTTGCGAGAATATATTACCTACACATTAGGGGCTATGGACAAAGACGGACTGGGTGTCATATCAGCTGTGGCATTATCATACAATCCGGCCCACATATGCCGAGCATCCAATAGTACCTGTCGCTGAAATCATTAACTAAAATTTGCTAATGTATCGAAAATTTGTTCGTCCTTTTATGATATATAATAGTGGGCCTATATTCACACTAATGAGAAGTCTATGTCTACATGGAAATGTAAGCCGTATGTTTTTGTTGATCTCTCATTGTATATTGCTTAACAGAAGCACAGCAAACCGGTACAAGCTTGACTGGCTATTATATTCATTCGAAAAACAAATGATGTTTATTCTACTATGCTTGGGATGCTTGGGATCAGAGTTGGAGATAATTAAACATCCTAACTCAAACCTCCAGCTGCACGTAATGGAATGGCGGCGGGCAGGATTCAAACTCGGGGCGTGCGGGCCGCACCGGGTGACACCCACAAGGAGGTGACACCCAAATGGGAAAAATGAACCTTTCCAAATTTCAACTTCTAAAAATAAAAATTAATACATCGAATGTCTGTCATAGTTAAGTATCAATATATCCCAAACTTTCTTTATTTAATTTAGTTGACTTGTAATCTTCTTATTCTGAGGAAAATATTGCGTTGTAGACGCCAGGAGAAAGAGTTTTTGAAGCTCAGAAATGTAGAAAGAAAAAAAAAAACGCTCTGCGACAGGAGCTTCGCCCCGGACAACTATGAATGAGCTTAAGGCGCTCTTCCAAACATCTATTCTGACATTTGAGTGGCGAACATAACATTTGTTTTAAATGTTGAGAAGCACACACACTTAGACATGGAGGGACATGTTTTTGCGTTCCTCTTTTCGGCTTTCGTGTTAAGGCTGACTTTGGTAAACGTGTTTCGTCTTGTCTAATGATATGTCTTACAAATGTCAATTGACGTTTAGTCGCCACTTCCCTTAGACGGTGAATGCCTGTGCGTGAAAAGATTAACTATTGATTACATTATTCCTAGAATCCTTCTCAGCCATCAATGCTCATCCTCTTTTCAACCTTCCACATCTCGAGGCGTAGGTGGTCGTTGGGACAATGATTGCATTGAATAGGGGGATTTTGATCTCCAGGCTAACGGATTTGTTTGTTCATATAGGCCGTACTTTTTGAAAGACAGCTTCTTCTTTCCAACCCGACACGCAACACCGTGATATGCACCTCCATTGCTTGAAATAACACTGCCTAAATAGGTGAACTTTTCTATTTGTTCAAGATCTGTAGGACCAATGTTGATGGGGGTACTGGGTCACCTCCACCCAATAAGCGTAACTTTGAGGTCGTCTTTATCCGTCATCCCGTGTATACATTGAATTGTATTCCAAAGTAATGCTATGTCGTCTGCGAAATCCATCTCGGTTTGGTTTGCACCAGAAGTACCTGAATGCAGCTTGTTTAATCTATTTTTATGACATTGTCGATGGCTACAAGAGAGAGATAAGAGAAACCCTAATCTCATATCCGTGTCGATGTTGAAGAATTCTACAGTCTGTTGTGACACAACCGATTGATTAGCTTTAGACATGTCGCTGAATCTGGACAAATTGTAGCGAGATGCTTAATTCTCTTGCTATTTTCTAAAGTGATTCCGAAGGAAGCAATCAAACATTTTTTTTTAAATCTACAAAACTGAGCATGTGATCAACATCCTTTGTTGGTATTCCAGGCTTTGTTCGACGATGTTTCGCAGGACGTAAACCTGTTTAGTGCTTGAGTTGCCTTTTCGGAAGCAGCTGAGAAACACTAGTATAATTTAAAGCCTTTTCCTTAAGGAGCTCTTAAAAAATTTATAATAAAAAAATATGTTCAACTCAAGGTTTCTCCAATTAATAATTGTACATTTTTAATTTATTTAATAATTTTTGATTTACTTATATTCGACGGCCCCATGGGCCCATAAGGTACCGGTGGGGCATTTACCCGATCGCCCATTTAGCTAGTCCGCACATGACTATTGGTTATTGCTTTTTGAATCTAGCATCATGTTTAAAACCTGGACATTTATTTTCCTTTTTAGCATTTTTTTGACTTAGCTTATGACACGAAATGCATGCAATTATATACTTACCTCATAGAACTACAAAGCTTTTAGCATTTATTAGCAAGTTGCAAAGCTCTGTATGCTGCTCAAACAACTTTACCTAGTTCTTTATGATCACAAGATACATTTTGTAAAGCCTTCTTAAAAGTCCTACTTATTAAAGATATTTAAAATGTTTGACATCATACTATATATTAGTCATAAGTTTAACTAAGCATAAAAATGTATTATTAATTAACAAAATTGCTCTTGTATTTTCTTTAAAAAAGGTTTTCAGCCATATTGAAAACAGAGATGGAGAAATCCTATTTTCCAACACTCGTGACTGTGAATTGGTTAAAAGAACTTGTTTCAAAGGGAGGAAAGTCAGCATATAGAATTCTAGATGGTTCTTGGCACGTGCCACAAGCCAAGAGAGATGCGATAAAAGAATTTCAAGAAGGACACATTCCTGGAGCTCTTTTCTTTGATATTGATGAATGTGCCGACAAGTCTAGAAACCTGCCTCACATGATGCCCTCTGTCAAAGTCTTTGAGGAGTATGTCAGCAACTTGGGCATCAACAATGATACACATGTCATCGTTTACGATAACAACGCCCAGTTTCCTCTGTTCTCTGCTCAGCGGGTTTGGATGACTTTCCGTGTGTTGGGTCACGAGAAGGTGTCCATCCTAGAGGGAGGTTTACCCAAATGGATTGCAGAGAATGGCCCAGTCACTGATAAAATAGAAGTTGTTCCAAAAGGGCAATACAAAGGCAAATTCAATAGCAAAATGATCAAACAAATGGCTGACATTATGAACAATTTGAAAAGTGCGGAGTTTCAGGTCGTTGACGCTCGCCCAGAAGGTCGATTTAAAGGAGTGGCCCCTGAACCCAGAGACGGTAGGTGTACATTTAACAGTTAAACACAATTTCTTGAATAAAAAAAACAACAACAACCCAGAATAATATTTTTGTTTATTTCTCAATTATGAAGCTGACGGGGGTCTATAATTTCTTATTCTTTTTATTTCTTGTAATGCTTCATAAAATGCAAGAGGTCTTTCCAGTGGGCTTTCCAATTTCTTTTATTAGTCTTACTAATTTTTGGATAAGACGTTGCGTATCAGCGCAAAAGCTTTTCAACCCTTTACTGAATACAAAGAAACATTTGGATCGTGTGCGGGAATACCCGCTGAAAGTGCGTTCAAAATACTTCATAAATCTCATAGTCTCTTAGACCGTTGGGGTACCAACATGATCTGTTGACAGTCTTTCTCCATTCCACTCTGTCTTTCCCCTTGACTAGAGTTTCAATAACAGATCAGTATTTGATGTCTTCCTGTCTCTATCTGCCTTGCCTTCTATTCCTTGTACTGTTTCTGCAGAAAGCTCTTTATGAGCTCTTAGGACCTCGTAATATGACCATACATTTTAAGTTTACTTTTTTTTTGCCAGTAGTCAGCAGGTCAAAATAACTAAATGTAATTTTAAGAGGATTATATTTTGAAAAAAAAAAGTCAAACCAGACGTTTTACTTTGCGTTAAATTAGCTATACCCAAAGATCTACACAGTAAATTAGCTATACCCAAAGATCTACACAGTAAATTAGCTATACCCAAAGATCTACACAGTAAATTAGCTATACCCAAAGATCTACACCAATATCAAATTATTAGGAAATCGTTAAATTTGTTTTTGAAATACCCGTCCAGTTTCCAGGTGTCACCCAGTTTGAAGGAGGAATTTTGTAAACTAGTTAACAAATGTAAAAAGTTTAAAATAAGTGGAAAAAATGAGCATGATGATACGAACTCGGCATTGCACGAGTCAAACAGGTTTCATCTATTAGCACACAATCATACAATCACACAATCATAGGCAGACGACTGGTCAAGGCTGTTCCTTCCCCCATTTAATTATACAATTATTTTGAAAAAAAAAAGCAGTTATTTTCACACGGATTTAGTGAATTCTTTATTCAAGTCACAAATGTTGTATGTTTGGTCCCCCCCCCTCTCCTATACTACTTCAGTTTCTACCTCTCTCTTAGAGAAACACTAGTGACACATTTCTGGGCTGCCTGGTCTTGAAGTATGGGCTTCACACTGTGCTTTCGACCGTCCCAGAACTCTTCTTTGTTTAGCTAAACGAGAGTTTTTTCCTCAGACCCATCCTTACATCTTGTACCGACTTGTATCTTTGTACAACCATCTATTTTGATGATGTGGTTCTATTAGTTTATCCTATTCACCACCAAAGATTGAGAAAAAAACCCTTTTCGTACAACGTCCTGTTGGCTCTCCCATAGTGGTCACAATTCTGGTGACTTCCCAATTGTCATACTTACCGCGCTGAATCAAGGTGCGCATCTTGTTGCGAAATTCATAAATTACTTCAAATAACACTTGTAATCTAAGCATATTTACTAGAGGCTACACCACCGACAGTCAATGAACTAAAAATACCGAAATGGTCTAGCCAACTTCATATCAGCCAATGTTATTTCTATTCATTCAAACTCCGACCCACATTATTGTAAAAATTAAATTCCATCACAATATCGCACTGGCATGAAACGTTTCGGAAATGGAATTGGTGAATACTTCACCAATGGATCACGAAACGAACGGTCACGTGATAATATTGATAAAACAACGTGAAAAAATGTCACGTGATAACCATTGTTGATTTAAATTAGATCGTAATTTGAATAGATGAGATAGAGAAGCACGTGACTCAATGTTGTTTGTTTACGATTGGTGTATGAGGTCCATTATTAATCTTGAATTATAAACAATTTCAATCTAAGATATTTTTAGTTGTAAAATAGCTAAAACTATAATCTCTAAAAAATAAAAAAAAATATTTTTGTGTGCTTTTTTTATAGTTTTTTTTTGTTGTTATTTTGTATATGTATATACTTTTGTTCTTGTTATTTTGCGATGTAATAGCAAAGAGTTTGTCATTTTCATGGGGTTTTCAACTGTACTTTACAGATACCAAACCAGGCTGCATTCCTCAAACAATCAACCTTCCATTTATGAACACAATGAATGTGAAGGAACGAACCATGAAAAGTCCTGAGGAATTGAAGAAAGTATTTGAGTCAGCAGGAGTTGATTTAAACAAACCTGTTGTCTTTAGTTGTGGCTCAGGTAAGTTTACTCTATCGTCCTATTCAACGTTCACATTATTAAAACGCGCACTTATTACATTGTTTCTTAAGTTCTAACACATTAAAATATTTTTTTCAAAATGTTCATTCTTAAAATTTACGGTACACATGCAAACATTCTTGGGATGTTAGAAAAAAAAATTATTTAAAATGTAGGTTGATTGAAAATCTAACGTCAATGTTATAAAACCCAAGTCTACATTATAAAACCCAACTCTACATTATAAAACCCAACTCTACATTAAAGTAGAGTAAAGGTCCCCTTTCAGATTTTTCAACCTATAGGGCAGTTGACGTAAAGGTCATCTGTTTCTGTGGTCGAAGGTTGTGGAGGGTGTCACGTGACCAGCACACCGCCATGCCGCCTTTACGTTTTCCAAACTAATGTCAGGTACCCATTAGAGATGGGCGGACTAAGAGGCGCCCTAAAGATCCCGAAACTGAAAATCCCAGTCTTCACAAGAAATAGAACAAAGCGCTGTACCACTCAGTCACCCCGCCTCCATGAAAGCTCAATGCTTATTGAAATTGATATTTTCATTTGATTTGATTTTATGCTGAAAAAGTTATTTCTTTTACTTCCCTTTCATAGGTACCACAGCATGTGTCCTTGCCTTGGCTTCCTACCTACTGGGTAAAGAAAATTTTTCGATCTACGATGGTTCCTGGACAGAGTGGTACCGTGACGCTCCACCAGAGTTGAAGCTGAATGTCCCTCAATGATAGAACTGCCACATAGATATTGTTTAAATATAACAGTTTTAAATGTAACAAATGTAATATTTGTAAATAAAAAGTTTCACAACCGAAAAGACGTTTTTGGGAAAAAAAATTGCAAGAACCGTAATAAATAATATATATATATATATATATATAAAACGTCACTGCACACGTAGATATAAACTATATCTAAAATAAATAAATAAATACATATTTATAAGAAACCTTGCAAATCTCAATCATATTCTATTATTATTATGTTAGAAAGGAACAAATATTCATTCTTTGGCACTACCAGAGTCAAGGTTAGCCAGAGAGAAACAAAACTCATTGAAGTCCCTCTAACAGTGTCTACTGAGAAATTTTCTGGTGATCTGGCAGGTCTGCAGCAGTACTACCATCTGACACGCAACAAGAATCTTCTGAATACTGAAGGATTAATTTCCCTTGTTGGTATCTAACTAAATAATTACCAGTAATTAATTGACTAATTGGTTAATTTTTTTTTATTAATTAATGGTCGAGAGGCCAAGTGCGCTTGAACTTGGCTTGGCTTGGCTACCTAGAAGGGGGCTCGAGGTTCGACACCCGACTCGTGCAGAGTTGTGTTTACTGAGCGCCTAAAGGCAGCATGGAAAACCAACTCCTAGATACCCCCCCCCCCACTGGTCCGCAAAAGAGATTGGACCAAAAGCGCTCTGAGCATGCTATAAGCATGAAAGTCGCGCTATAGACAAGCTATAATAATAATGTATCATCTTCGCAAATGAATAATTGTGCAAAGTTTCAACAGGCCTGGATTTAAGTATGCGGTGGCCCCGGGGCAGAACTTTTGTGGTGCCCCTACACTTTTTCAAAACGTTAAATAAAAATCCACTTATTAATAATACTAATACTACCATATTTTAGATGAAAGATATAGTACTTGTAAATATTGAAACACATTTTCAATCTTAAAAAAAAATAAAAAAATATTTAATATGCCTATTTTAGTTTAAAAAATGTATATTTTTGACTGTGTGGAGGGTAAGGACCTGGAAAGACGAACTGCCGTAAATCCGGAGCTGCATTGATATATTACGAGAACACTACACGCGGACACTTCTTAACCACTACAGTGTTGCCAACTATAAAATTAAAAAAATTGTTACTAAAATGAAAAACATATGAATCAGAATATGTAAATGTTTCTGACCCGTCAAATTCGGAGATGTATTTCACCTATTTTGTGGAGGCCCCTCTGTTGTGGAGTGAATACAAAGTTTGCTGCTCCAGTTCTATTAAAGTTGATCTAATTCTAAAGGCCACATGCTAGACTCCGGGTTTTATTTTATAAAATAAAGTCAAAGCTATTTAATAACAAAATATTTTTATTTATTTTTTTTGCATCAAAATATTTAAAGACATAATCCCTTTTTACTTTTTACAAAGGCAAATATATATATATATTTACAAAGGCAAATATATATATATTTAATAAGCGTAATGAAGCCTAAAAAAGAAAAAAAATACTAGAGATAAAATATTTACAGACTATTGTTTTTTTTTAATTTTGCATAATTAATTATTGAATTAAGTCCACCAAAGTTTCAAAACAAAAATTAACATTGAAACGTTTCAAAACGTTGCGTTTCTGAAAGCTAAAGCACACACAATTCTGAACTAATCTCTGCAACGGATGTTTATAATAAAATATAAGGTGGCAACGCTGAGGACGCGGATGCAATGACAACATTTCTTGCAGACGTGCCACTAAATGATAGGAAATGACGTGAAAAGTGTCAGATTTACACACAATATGCAGGGATGGTTATGGCACTTCTTTTACTTTTTTTAAAAACATATATGGCAAATATTTATCTACACCAATAATGAAAACGCAAGTTACTTAATACGGACATGTCTGATTGGTAGGTGAGGACAGCTTAGTTTAATTTGTATATCGTCTCGGAGGCCAGAAACTACGATTTTTTTTTTCAAGAGAAGTCTATAATTAATTATAAGCTCTTCGATTTAACAATTTGATCATGCACTTAGCTGCATTTGATTTTCTTCAACCTATAGTAGAAATCATATGTTTCTATTTTACTTTGTTTCAAACTGTTACTTACTATTTTAGGTCACATCATTAATAGACACTTTTAGAAATATACAATAAAACGACATTCTGCAAAGGTTAAAAGTTGAACGAGATTCTGCAAAGGTTAACAGTTGAACGAGATTCTGCAAAGGTTAAAAGTTGAACGTGATTCTGCAAAGGGTAAAAGTTGAACGAGATTCTGCAAAGGTTAAAAGTTGAACGAGATTCTGCAAAGGTTAAAAGTTGAACGAAATTCTGCAAAGGTTAAAAGTTGAACGAGATTCTGCAAAGGTTAAAAGTTGAACGAGATTCTGCAAAGGTTAAAAGTTGAACGAGATTCTGCAAAGGGTAAAAGTTGAACGAGATTCTGCAAAGGGTAAAAGTTGAACGAGATTCTGCAAAGGTTAAAAGTTGAACGAGATTCTGCAAAGGTTAAAAGTTGAACGAGATTCTGCAAAGGTTAAAAGTTGAACGAGATTCTGCAAAGGTTAAAAGTTGAACGAGATTCTGTAAAGGTTAAAAGTTGAACGAGATTCCTGAGAAAAGTTGGACAAAAACGTAAACTAAAACAGATACTAGACTAAAGAACCACATGCAGTACTGGGCAGTGGCGTAGCTAGGGTGGGGGGGGGGGGGAGGGGGAGAATTTGAAAATCACCCAAGCCCCCACTTGAGGGGGCCCCAAGTGAGTGTTTTTCAGAATAAAAATTAAATATTACGCAAAATGCAGAGGCCCCTAAAGATTTTAAAGACTTAAATTTTATGACTGCTATTCTAGAAACTTAAATTTTTTGTTTAGAGTCTAATATAGATCACTGGTGTTTCTAAATTTAACGTTGAAAATATTATTGCTTGTCATTGTAATGTTTCAAAATGTGGTTGAAAATAAATTTGTATTCACTAAAAATATTCACTGATAAGATTTTAACAACATTCAACCGATCTGTACAGGTTTCCCAGTGATGAATAGAGTTTACACATGTCTCTTTATTAGGCTATTTTATTCAACATTGAAGTCTGCTTCATCATTTCTGTGGCTCCAGCACTTTGGATTCTGATAACAGCTAATTACACTTTGGATATTGATTTTCCAATAATGTTTTCTGTGAAGATGGCGTTGTCCAGGAAGTGAAAGATCTGTTGAAATGTTACAATCAGAATTAGGGACAAAGTACTAGAAACTGGAGACGAAATCCAAAAAACATCAAGCATGATCTGTTGAACGTCTCTCTACACCCTCTCTGTCTTTGGCCTTGGATAGAATCGCTTTCAACGACAGGCCCGTTAAATCTATTGTTTCCCATCGCTTTCTGTCTGCATCTTCTTCTTTCTCCAGGTTCAATGCGGAATGGTATTTGTAATCAATGAGGGTCTTGAGGTATGGTCATAAAGTTTTAGTTTGCGATATTTGACAGTGGTTAGCAAGTCATCGCGGGGCCCTATTGTCTGTTGTGATCATGTTTCTAATCTCTTCGTTTGTGATGTGGTCTACCTAAACATCTCAATTCCATTGTTAGGATCATTCTCTTTAGTTCTGCAGTTAGCGCTCAAGATTTGCAAGCATATAAACTATTACAGCGATTCTCAACTTAGGCTACGAGTGATCCTGGGATGATGAAAATTAAAATAACGCGGAGATCTCCTCTACAGAAGAATAGAAATAGGTTAGTAAAAATATGGGATAGAGAAAGTTCAAAGTCTATTCAATGACTACTTGAAAAAAGGGGAAAGAGAGAATCTGTTGCCTACTAGTTTTGGGTTGTATTTACACTACGCGAGATGAGAAAGGTGAGCAACATACACAGAATAAAAAAACTCCATTTCATACATTGCTGTTAATACTATTTAACAATAGTCTTATAATACATGCTGTTAAGCACCAGTGACCATTGCACACACAAGAAACCAAGTCTGTAGTTTAGAACATCGCAGGCAGTGACAGAAAAAGTGCCATCAAGTGAAATACCATGACAGCAACACAACAGTTGGAGGTGTAGAATATGGGAGAGCTAGAGGGCGGCGGCTCCTCAGTAGTTTTATTATTGTATTTGACAATGCCGAAATGCCACTCCACGTCTGTTTCTTCTTGGAAGAGCCAGGGGTGCTTCACGGCCGGTTTGCCCAGGACTACGTCACTGTGGCCAATGGCAATGTCTGAGCAGCCGTAGAATTGCTCTTGATTGCCACACCCGATGCACCCCGTGCCGTCTGGGTCTACGCCCCAGCTGTTCCCAGCGTTGTACTTCCACTGCAACAAGCAGGCCCTGCATTTCACGTTTCTTGGGAGTTGAACTTTCAGGTGGATCTTTTGACTGGCGCCATAGTAACCCTCGCCGCCCTGGACGTAGTACCTGACGTCGCGTTCGGGCAATACTTTGAGCGGGTACTTGGCCAGACAGGAGTGCGTCACCCTCTCAAAAGGGTTATCGGTCGGGCACAGCCGGAATTCGAAGTAGCCTTTGTGGTTGGCTGTCAGCTCCACGGAGACATCAATCACTTGACCGACTTGGTAGCTCCTGACGATAATACCGTTGGCGTATTTCCCGCCAGCTTCATGTTCACGTGGACCATTCCACGGGTCACCGCATTTTCCTTTATTTTCACCGTACTGAACCTATACATGAATACAAGAAAAAGTTAGAAAATTACTAACATGATGCACCAATAGTAAAATTGTACAAGAAAATATTAGCTAAAGCTAATTCTATTCACGATAATCTTATACATGTACTAATTTTAGCACATGTGTTGGATAAGACTGGGGTTAGAATCAAGAAGCCCTATGTAGCTTTCATCGACGTAGGAAGGTTTCCCCATACTTGAGAACTATGACACTGGAGGTTGGTTGAAGCCTTGAAGGAACCTGACATGGCATTCAACATAAAAAATTAATTTGAAAATACGTTCCCCCCCCCTTGTTCACCATTGTATGCGACATTACGTGAGTAAACTCTCTTACATGGTTAAGGGGAGGGGCGCGAATGTTTTATAATTCTTTTGAAACTGAGATAGGGTCAGCATTAATTTAGATATATGGCTCCTTTTGTCTTGAAAGACAATGGATGCGCCCAAATGAGTCACTGGTTTTGGCTTAATCTTGAGACGGGGCAGAATCTGGTGTGGCTAATCAAGCCAATTCTAGAACGGCAGACTTTGCCACAATTTGTACATGTGTATGCCTCTGATTCAGGGCTAGCGGACAGGGCAGCTTTCTTTTTTTCCCTCTTGATTAAGGCCGCTTCAATTCTTTTGTTCTCAGCAAGGGTTGTCCCAGCACGCACAGTCTGTCTCATTGCACTCCGGTCTTTGGCTATGTTTTCCCACATACTTTCGCTGATGCCTGTGGCTCTCATGTCTCTATATGTTAGTCTTGGGCGGCCCTTGGGTCTGACTCCTTCCACAAGCTCAGCATATAAGATATCTTTCGGGATTCTACCATCTGGCATGCGGGTGACATGTCCGAGCCAGCGTAATCTTCTTTGTGTCAGGAGAGCATACATGCTGTTCATATTGGCCAATCTCAAAACTTCTTGATTGGAGACATGGTCCCTCCAAGAGATGCCCATTATGCGTCTCAGGCAGCGCAAGTGGAAACTATTCAATCTGTGCTCTTGGTACATGTATGTTGACCAGCTTTCACTGCCGTAAAGGAGAGTGCTCACAACACAGGTGTTGTAGACGAGGATTTTGGTCGCTGCTGTCAATTTACCATTTTCCCAGACGCGCTTGGAGAGTTTTGCCAATGCTGTGGTAGCTTTTCCTATCCTTTTTGTCAGCTCGATGTCTAAGTCTAGGTTACTGACAATTGTTGAACCCAAGTAGGTAAATTCCTGCACCACTGAAAGGGTGTGGTCCCAATATGTATTATAGGTATTTCTGCGACGTCTTGTGCCAGGATTTCGGTCTTGGAGAGACTTATAGTAAGGTTAAACTCTTGACAAGAAGCTGCAAAGGCGTTCACTAGCTTCTGTAGACCTCCTTGTGAGTGAGATACGAGTGCCATTTATCAAGATACGACGCCTTTTCGTTTAGGCTTTAAGACGTGCCAGGTTAAAGAGCCTTCCATCGGATCTGCTATGGATATATGTTCCGTCTTCCAGGGATTTAAAGGCACTGGTTAGTACGACTGAGAAGAAGATGCCAAATAGTGTAGGGGCCAGTACACATCCTTGTTTTACACCGCTCTTGATAGAGAATGGCCTGAAGGAAGAACTTTCAAACTGAACAGTGCCCTGCATATTTTTGTGAAAAGCTGACACTAGTTTTCTTAACTTATTTGGGCAGCCGATTTAATTAAAGTAATTTAGATAAGGCTTCATGAAACTAACAAAGTTTAAGCGCCACTCAAAGGAGTTGATGCTTGGTATTTTTATTTAAACGCATGGATGGGTCTCTTTTTTAATATCCTAGATTTCTAGCTGATTTCTCCAGCATTTCCCCCCAAGTTCATTAAATTGTACAAAAGTGGTTTTTTTTTTAAATAGTCTTAATTTATCCACTTGAAAATGAGATTTCCAGTAGATGTGAAATGCACAAAATAAATTTCCTTGGGCATAAAGAACGTAGTCATTTTATTCTTATTTAACGCAAAGTACAAGAAGTTGTCTAGCACTACAAAGTATAAGTAGTCTAGCAAAGTACAAGTAGTAGTCTAGTACTGCCAAGATCAAACATTCATTAAAGGGAAACAAATTGTCCTAGTAGTTCCCTAAATATGTTCTCTTATCCCTACACCGCCACAAACCAATTGTCCCAGTAGTTCCCTAAATATGTTCTCTTACCCCTACACCGCCACAAACCAATTGTCCTAGTAGTTCCCTAAATATGTTCTCTTACCCCTACACCGCCACAAACCAATTGTCCCAGTAGTTCCCTAAATATGTTCTCTTACCCCTACACCGCTACATACCAATTGTCCCAGTAGTTCCTAAATATGTTCTCTTACCCCTACACCGCCACATACCAATTGTCCCAGTAGTTCCCTAAATATGTTCTCTTACCCCTACACCGCCACATACCAATTGTCCTAGTAGTTCCCTAAATATGTTCTCTTACCCCTACACCGCCACAAACCAATTGTCCCAGTAGTTCCCTAAATATGTTCTCTTACCCCTACACCGCCACAAACCAATTGTCCCAGTAGTTCCCTAAATATGTTCTCTTACCCCTACACCGCCACATACCAATTGTCCTAGTAGTTCCCTAAATATGTTCTCTTACCCCTACACCGCCACATACCAATTGTTCTAGTAGTTCCCTAAATATGTTCTCTTACCCCTACACCGCCACAAACCAATTGTTCTAGTAGTTCCCTAAATATGTTCTCTTACCATTACACCGCCACAAACCAATTGTCCCAGTAGTTCCTTAAATATATTCTCTTACCCCTACACCGCCACAAACCAATTGTCCCAGTAGTTCCCTAAAGATGTTCTCTTACCCCTACACCGCCACAAACCAATTGTCCTAGTAGTTCCCTAAATATGTTCTCTTACCCCTACACCGCCACAAACCAATTGTCCTAGTAGTTCCCTAAATATGTTCTCTTACCCCTACACCGCCACATACCAATTGTCCTAGTAGTTCCCTAAATATGTTCTCTTACCCCTACACCGCCACAAAACAACTGGTTGTCGTCATAGTTTTCAGGTGTGGGGTAACCCTGTCTCCACATGGTGGCCCTGGAGGGAGGCTCTAGGAGCCTCCCGTGGCCTTCCACGACAAAGTGTGGTCTCCAAACGCCAGCAGCCAATACTACAATTGTGACCAGGTTGAAGCTTTTGGTGTGGTCAGTGTGGCACATAGCTGTTTCACCTATAAAGAAAAGAAAATGAAGAAGTTTCCTATCAACAGTGAAAATGTATCATTTATATTTCTTGTTCCAATCGGCAAACAAAGGCTGTGTATCAAGAGCTCGGAACAAAGGACTCCGAAAATTGATTGACCCGTTCAACATTCCATCATCCGTCACCCACCCAGCCATTGATTGAAACACTCCTCTCTGTATCTTTATCTATCTATCTATCTATCTATCTATCTATCTATCTATCTATCTATCTATCTATCTATCTATCTATCTATCTATCTATCTATCTATCTATCTATCTATCTATCTATCTATCTATCTATCTATCTATCTGTTTGTCTGTTTGTCTGTCTCTATATAAATGTAGCTGAAGAAAAAAAATCTAGATCAAGTTGGTAACATTTGATGTGATTCCACCAATAGTTGATTTTAAGCCTTCAATGATAATTTTGGCAGACATCCCAGCGCGTTGTCTTAAATTATTAGGTTCATGAACTGATGTTGTATAAACAGTTGTTAGCTACAGTGCTCTAACACCATGAGTTTACTTGATAAAAATAGAAAAGAGCTGGAATTTTGTTTTTTCAAAAGCTAAATGAAGTCGATTTTATATAATAAGAATCAAATCAGAAGCTGTAACTATATAATTTGGCATAAACATAAAGTAATTAATTACAGCATCAGTGCAACAGAGCTTAAGGCAGGATCGGTTAATATCATACACTTGTTACTGTAATTGTTTATTCAAACACAAAATAACAAATCTATTTCCATATTCAGAGAACGAAAGCGTATTTGTTCTGGTAATATTTTACCTCAATCTGTCAATCATTACAGCTTAAAAGATTGTGTCCGAATACCACAGGTTCTTGACGATAAGAAAACCAAGCTCCTATAGAAAGTCACTATGTCACATTAAATTATATATTTAAATTATATGTTTCAAGCCACATTGAATAAATCTATTTGCTTTGTATTCAATATAACATAGGAGCATGCAAATGACCGTGCTCTCCAGCGCGCTCTATTTGCTATAGATGTTACTGAAATAAAATTTAAGGCTAACAAAAATATCACAGCACCAGGCCAATAATTGCCAACACAAGAAACACATGCTTAGCTGTGTCGAGCAGAATGTCACCGTAACACTAGCATCCAGTTGTTTTCATGAAGTGTTTGATCAGGAGGTTGGGGGGGGGGGGAATGTCCCAAACTGATTCGTCAGTTCATACCTGAAACTTGTCATTGAACTGTGGACCATTGATGTCTCGACCAGTGAAAGTAAAAATAAAATGTAGGGATTGGAACTCTTGTTTGTTGAATTGTTGGGGGCGTTCTTTGTTCATGAACACCAGACAAACAAAGACACTAAATGAGCAACTGAAAGATCTCTTTACTTAATTGGTTCTTGGATGATTCTAATTGTATGCATAGGAATCAAGTTAGGGATGGTACCAAAGTATCCTTACGTTCTGGGCTTTGTATTACATTCTTCTTAGGTCGTTGCATTCTAGATTCTAGGGCACTACAAATGCAAATCTTAGACCAATGCACGCCTGGCTGTGTTATGGCATAGACATAGTATTTAGTACGGCGTTAGTTAACCTTTGATATAAAATTGCTAATCTTGTCAAACATTTTGTGTGTGCGTGACTGTGTGTGTGTGTGAGTGTGTGTGAGTAGTAAACCGAAAAAAATATGGAAACACTCCTATAGAACATTCCTCAGAACCAAACATTGCTGGGTGAGGATTACTTCAATTGGACAGTGGACTATCCCATTGTATCCTAGTTCAAGTTTACAACACAAATGACTCATGACATATTATTGATGTCTATTTATAACCAAAATATCAGAGCTACCACTTGCAGTAAGGTAGAGCAGTGAAACAAAGTATGACGTCATAATCAATCAGCCATGAATGAACACTACAAACACAGCATTATCTTTTAAACTTTAAAAATAGTAAATAACTTTATAGAAGATACAAACAGAAATTTAAAAAAAAATGTGTTCAAATTTTGTGTATGTTAAAAAAAGGTAAAATATACCAAATATTTTCAAAGTAAAAAAAAATAAAATTAAATTTTAAATTTGGCTAGAGAACTAGGTCCAGATCTAGATCCAACAAGGGATTCAAAGGACCATCGAGCTCTTGAAAGGACTATCGCGTTCTGGAATTTCCGAATGTAAGGCATTGTTGATTTAAGATAAATAAATTAATGTTCAAGAAAATTGTGCGGATCGTATTGGTTTAGATCTAAAGGTCTATTATTTAAATATTATAAAGTCTAGTCGATCTATACATTCGCTTATCGAGGATTCTTTTCAGCATAAGAAACCAGTGTTAAGTTTTTAAAAAATCATTTTTTTCCTGTACTTTTTATTTGAATAATTTTACATGTATTCAGTGTTCTGTAAAGCGAATAGATCTACTCAACATTTTACAGACACAAACACACAGAAAAATAACAAACAAAAAAATTGATCGAACTTACAAGTAGAATACATTTTAAATTTCTCAAAGCAATAAATATCTTTTGTACTTTAAATATTTGACTTTTGTGTACATTGGATTTCGTTAAATGAAAACAAAATATTCTTAATAATTTTACAATGTAACATTATTTTCTATACAGATATTACGGATAAATTTATCTGGCAAGAAAGTGTGTATAAAACAACAAACAATGTATACAATAGTTACACATTTACTAACCAGACTAGAGAAATATAGCTCTTCAACTCATATAAGTCCGAATAATAGAATTCATTCAACAGAGACAGCTGATATTCAAAGTAGTCACAATCAGAGCAAGGTCTGAGGCAAAGTTGTGTTGGTCATCTGGTGGGACGAGAGAACGCCCATGACAACAATGGCCCCGATGTCGCCTGAAGGATGTCGCACATGCAAATCCTGACAATCCCCTCCCCCTCCTCTTACCATTGACCACATTTGCTCAACTCCCTCCCCTCACTCTTTCTACCACTTGGCATTGTGTGAGAGGTGGACGGTTTAAAAATTCGGCCCTGTCCTTTGCTGTAGCCGCTTGTGGTGAGTATATTTGATGACCGTGAGGAATGTTGTCGGTCGCCCGATGACCGAAGACAAACAAGAAATGATAACTGACAAAGGGAGGTGATTAGTGACGACCAGGTGAGAACAAATAACATGACACGAGTTGTCTATACTGAAACACACTATGTCAAAAAAAATAAAAAAAATAAAAGTTAAACAAAATATATTAACAGGAAAGTGTTTCATAATCTATCTTTTGATATTTTAGTAAATAAGTAAATTGAGAACAAAAATGTATGCTCATAACATATACTGATCTACACATAAATAAAAACCTATTGAACTTCTATGTTCCAATAGTAAACTGTAAACTCATCCCTCATATTTTAATTATCATTGAGATATAGAAGCCAAACAAAAAACAAAGATGAGTATGGCGATGGAGTCCAGTCCACGACATTAACGCTGTGCTAACGAGAACTACTTCTATGTGGAAGATTTAAGCTTGACATTGTTTTTTTACTTCCACCTTCCACATTCAGATTTTGTTGTTGTTTCTATTTCATCCCACGAAGAAAGTGTAAGCTGATATTAGTAATAAAAAAATAAATTAAAAAAACAAGGTTTATCTAAGACTGCCATCACTGAATCACTGCCATATATATCTATACTGCAGGAATAAGTTCCGTTTTTCAATATTTTAAAATAAATGAATAAAACACTTATTGATGAACTAATTGGTAAATGTTTTATTGGTTAGTATTGTATTCGACTAGGAATAATTATGTAAAATTTCAACTTATCCGAGAATAGGAAGTGGGAGAAAAACGTGTACAGAACTTAATAAGTTAAATAACTCCTGATGTTACAGCCATATCTCTAAAAAGTAGCATTTATTTCCCTTTTTGATACCAAACAAAATAATTAATTACCAATAATTAATTAAATAACTTGTTAATTTTTTTTATTGATTCATGTTTTGTTATGTACAAAAAAAAAAAATTTGTAAAATTTCAATTTGGTCCCGAGAGAATGTGAGAGAGAAATGACGTGTTCAAAAACTGAACCAGATAGAACCAGAGTGAGTTAATATTAGCTTTGTAAAAAGAGAACATTGATGAATGTTATTTTGTGCGATATGCGATGTTTGACGTGTTTCGAATGTTCCTTCAGAATTTAAAATTATTAAAAATTATTATTACATCCTAGCCCAAACCTCAGAACAGAAGGCGGAAAATCGCGGCGGGCAGGGTTCGAACACGGCCATTGATACTACAGTGCAGATCACACACCATACGACTAGGAAGCCTTTCATATGCCGTGATATGCATTCATGAAATTCAAAAGTCGAAATTATTAAACCTTTTTTTTTACCGGAAAGGGACATGTATATCTCTATCTATATATATATACATATACAGAGCTTATAATGTGTTATAAATCATCGTCATAACTTCTCGCTCCAAAAAGGCCTGCGTATGTCCCGTACTGGTTTTACATCGTGACCACAGACCTATATATATTATATCTAGATTGGAAAACGGAAACAAATTCATATCCTCGATTGATCAACTCACAGACCTATATATAGAGATTGTTATGTATTAATCACAGAACCATATATTCACGCAAATTCAGGAAATAAAGCCAATTCCTGTTAGTTTCCATTAAGATAATGTTTCAAAAATCTTAGATCGAAATGATTCACGTGTATTGATTTTAATCATCTTATGTACATTTAAATAGATTGATTACCTAGATCTTTTTAGATTATATCTCTTAAAATTGCAAAATAATAATTATGAGACAAGAGTTCTATTTTTTATGTTTTAATTACTAGATCTATATCTAAATATTAAATTATATGTTACATAGGTTAGGGTTGAAAAAATTTTTTAGAACTACTTTACAAATTAACACCTTGTTTCAATTAAAAAAAAATTTTCACGACATTTTTTGTAGTGTGAAAAGATCTCCATGTCCAGTTTAGATATAATATATATATGTCTGTGATTGTGACACATATTGGTAAGACTAAAATATCAACAATAATTTTGAAGAGTATGGTTCATTTTTCTTACAAAAAATTACTACTTCTACTTTCAATTCAAGTAATTCAGCATTAATTCCGAATCATCATCATCATCTCATCTGTCTCTTGACTTTCGTCGTAGTGGGTCCTGTGACAGCGGAACCAAATCTCTTTTCCCGGTAAGCAGCTGTTCTTAGCAGGATATGAAGAGAGAGGCCAATAAAAGAAACAGTGTAGTATTGCGATCTATAGGGCAGATAATGTAAAGGTTATCCAATTCTGTGGCCGACGGTTAACAACGGTCCTCAAAATCCTCAAGTTCAAAATCCCAGCCTTCATCGCGGTTGGAACTCGAGACCCCTCGATTTGGAAGACAAACCCTTTAACATTTATCCACCACGTCCTAAAGCAATTCAAACTTTCTGTTTGGTTTAGGATAAAGAAGAAACTATTCAAACTTTCTGTTTGGTTCAGGATAAAGAAGAAACAATTCAAACTTTCTATTCAATTCAAAGGGAAAGTAAATGCTTGCCATAAATCAGTAACTAAATGTTCACGTTTTAGAATTCAAATTTAAAAAACAAAACGAAATACATACAATTTAAAAAAAAAAAGTTTACTTTTTAATTGCAACTTTTTAGTCTTTTTTGTTACTAATCTAAGCCAAGGGCGACTAAAAGTCTGTTCTTGACACGAATTCGTCTGATCTAATTTGAATCTAAGGGTCACAGTCCACAGTAGACAATTAAAAAAAATAATAATAAGAGAGACGATTATAAAAAGAAGATTTATTTGTTGGTCTGAAATAAAAATTTTTGAAGCCCAAACTCCCAGAGAAACCTGGCATGTCAACAAGAACCAATGCTAGTTGAGGGAGCCAACTCTTGTGTGGGAGGGCACTCTGGTATTTCACGTGTTTACAAAGTCTGAGAACAAATAATTGTTTCTAAAAGTTAAAATACCACATCAGGTTGTTCTTCCTCTCTTGTGTGCCTGCGACTGAATGTGTTGACACGCTTTCGTGTGTATATTTGTGTGTGTTTCTTTCAACCTTTGTTACTCTTTTTTTCTATTAAAGTTATACACTGTTAATAAATAAATAAAGACTTGAAACAAAAATCCGGTAAATATATCAAACGCTATGGCTATATCAGGCCTCACAATTTGTGACACATCACCAGACACATCTAACAGTGAGACCTAGCCAATGCAAAGTATTGCTCTACATATACAAGTATAATTATAAAATGTCCCATTATTTGTCACCTCGCCTGCTTGAAGGCTACGTCTCCTACACATTCTTAAACCTAACAACACGACCAGACAAATAAGGGTCAGTGCATATGTTGTATTATCAAACGCTACAAAGACGAAACAGAATCGCTAACATCAGGCATAAGGGCCTTACGGGATTGAGGAGATTAAAACTCTGGTAAAAGGCACTTGGAGCATGTGGACACTTGGTATTAAGGTTAAAGACCAGTCTAAGCAGGCTACACTCTATAATCTTTTATCTTCTCGTGTTATTGTCCCACCCCCTCCTCCCTGCTGACCCGGGCCTATTTTTAAGAGCCCTTTTTGTCGTCGTAGTGCCCTAAATATAAAACGGAAAGGGAGGAGTTGACCAGTTTTATCGATCCCTCTTGACCACCCACCGCCACCGCCGTGAACCAGATATTAGACAGAGGTGGACAGAAGTGTGACGAACCGTTTTAGCTCACTCAAGATATCACTCAGGTCTAAGCATTTAATTAATTTATTTACCCGCTATTAATCATCAATTTTATTAATTTAGCCAATCAAGCGCTAAAAACACAGCCACCACCCCTCCAATCCAACCCCACCCCCTTTGGCAGCGATGTCACATTTTACTATCCCCACCTTGACACGTGCCACACTAGACTCTTGACAAGAGTACGCTCCCCTTTTCCTATCTTGGCAAACATCCGTTGACCCCCCCCCCCTTGTTGGGAGCGGCGGGTCACTTCAAAGTGCCCATTCAACTCAACGCCTCGGGCAACGCTGTTCGTCTGGCACTAGCCTTTATCAAGGTATAATCTCCATTGATGTACCCAGCTCTGTTAATCTCCCCTTCATAATCCACCTGGCCACCTGGGCTGATTTCCTGGACTTTCAACTCGCGCCTTCGCGCCATGTCTATCTCCCGGAAACTCTCGTCACGGTCAAGCGTGGACCCCCATTGTCAAAGACGTCAGATAGTCTAGACCACCTTCGCACCTATCTCCCGCCACTCACCCCCCCCCTTTCTATCCACGTGTATATGGACAAACTTCATCGTCCGATCTCATTCACGCTGGAGAGCCCACAGGGAGCACATCTAACTCTTGCTTGAGCTCTAGACTATTTTCATTCCCTTATTTCACTTTGGATTGGTGGTATGTAACTTTGTAAAGTGCTTGAGAACCATTTTACTTAGTAATGTATATATATATTTGTGCATTTATTACTACATTATTTGTGTACCTATTTGTGCATTCTTATCATGGATAATGTAAGTAGATTACTGTATACTTATATTTTATATCATGACTTTTGTGGCTAAATGTTCAAGCCATTTGGACTAGAATTTATTACCAATTCTTACCAGATGTATTTAGCTCTTTAGCTATCATTAATTTAACTCTGAAATATTAGCGCTCAGCACGAGCCTTCAACGTAGTATCATTGATTAATTCCTTGGCAGGGAATTATCCAAACATTTATGTAAACATGTCTTATTACTGAGTATGTATTTACTTATGCTCTATGTTTACTTATGTGAGAGCATGGGCGAGTATCAGACGTTGATCTCCCCTTCCCCTTTCATCTCATTTATCTAAGCGATGTAGGTACTTGCTACTCACCGTGATCGGTGAACGACACTTGTATTACTTATCATATATCACTTATTACTGTTTGTTATTTCCCTTTATGGGAGTCCCCATTATTATTGTTATCTCCCTTGATGGGACACTATATTAATTTGTTAGGTCCCTTTGATAAATATGAAACTAGCTTATGGTTTCTATACATCAGTCTGAAGATGTCCTTCACGGAAAGGCATCTACCTCCCAGTGTTATCATTATGGCTAAACCGACGCATACATCATATCGTTGCAGCTTTTATCTATAGGCTACATCCGCCTGAAATCTTAGCAACCTAAAGCTGATAGCAGATTTGTTGGCACCAGATCTGTAGACATCAGACCTACTCATCCTTCAAGAGTCCAAGTAACAACGCTAGCCACAGACTCGTCACTGGCTTAACTGATTGGTAGACGCAGCTTAGCTCTGCAACCATACAAGTTGGACTGCACACGGAGCCTGGATCCACTACGCCAGCCCACCAGCAGACAGCATCAGTATCAGCCACACCCGTCTCACCAGTGCAGCACAGGACCAAAAGCTAAGCAACCAGCCTAATGACACTCAGACCATTTGGTTCTAATATCTGATGATGATAGTCTCCTAATGTAAATACGCTAGATCCCATTCTAGCATCTGTACAGCATTTTACCTTTTAACTATCCTTTGTATAATAAACTGTACATAATTTTACATCTAAATATAGTATTTGTTGCCTGCATTATAACGCTGTGCTTGTAGCTTATATGTGCAAGTAAGGATTCTCAAACTATAAAATCCCCTAGACACCCAAAACGGCCAAATCTTTAATCCGACTTGTCACAATGGCGAGCCTCGTCCGGGATTTACCCAACTAATACTGCAAGCACAGCAGGCAACTCCCCAGTATTTTAACTATCATCATCGTTAGAGCACAAGACTATAGAGTGTCATTCAGAGCTATTTTATTTTTCTAAATTTGTATTGCTGTAATTGTACTTCTTTTACAGGTTCTTAAGCACCAAACAAAGGTTAATACCACCTTTCCGGTAACTCTTAAGTAATTGCTTTCAGCAGCTCCATCATCGTCTCCACCTCTTACTCTACCTTCCGCCTTTCCCCTTCATCACCCACCCTCACCATCCTAGCACCCCTCACCACCATGGCCAGTGGCACACGCTCCAAAGCGGACTCTGACATGAAACAAAAAATAGCTGAACTCAGAGAACTCGCGGCCGTCCTGTATGACGATGAGGCAAAGCAGAAAGAATATGTGAGGGCAGAATTTGAGAAGGAGAGGGAAGAAAGTAGAAAGGAGAAGGAAAGGGAACATGAAATAGCTATGGAGAGAGAGAAAAGGGAAGCTGAAGTAGCCATAGCCAAAGAGAAGGAAAAAAAGGAAGCTGAAATAGCTATAGCTAAAGAAAAGGAAATCACGGAGCGAGAAAGGGAAAAAGAAAAACAAATAACTGAGAGAGAAAGGATAACCGCGGAGAAAGAGAACGGA
The DNA here is from genome assembly GCF_947242115.1 of Biomphalaria glabrata. Taxonomy (NCBI): domain Eukaryota; kingdom Metazoa; phylum Mollusca; class Gastropoda; family Planorbidae; genus Biomphalaria; species Biomphalaria glabrata. The sequence continues at coordinate 42,168,539 of NC_074712.1, forward strand.
ACCGCCAGTCAAGCTTCTTCCGGATCTCGCCCGGCTAGCCCTGCCTCCCAGCAAAGTTCCTCAAACGGCCTACCCCACATGCCAATGGAGCACTTCGACGACAAGACAGAGAACATCGAAGTTTATCTTGTCCGTTTCGAAGAAGTTGCGAGCTACTACGGTCTGCCAGAGGAGAAATGGTGCTTCCGGCTATCCCAATGCCTCCGAGGCAAAGCCTACGAAGTTTACTCTAAACTTCCCTCCGGCCAGCGAGAAGACTACACAGCCCTCAAACAGGCGCTACTCGTCCAATTCGAGCTGACTGCCGAGTCGTACCAAAAGAAATTCAGGACATCCCGCCTAGAGCGCCGAGAGACCTACGGTAATCTCTGCGACAGGTTGGACAAATACCTGAAGAGGTGGCACACTCTTAGCGAACTGCCAGAGACTTTGGACGGCCTAGTGAGCCTCATACTCGCAGAGCAGTTGCTGGAGTGCATGCCTAACGATGTCAAAATCTTTGTAAGGGAGCAGCAAGCCGCTACACCAGCCGACATAGCTTCAGCTGCAGACCGGTACGCGACTGCCCGCAAAGACGTTAAGGACATCAAAAGCAAGACTTCAGCCTCGGACAAACCAGAGGACCAGCCCACTTCTTCCAACAAACACGCTCCTTCTAGCCAACCCTCTCCTTTTGCTAAACCTCAGCACCAAAAAGCACCAATCCAACGACCAGCCACGCCTACTAGCTACGACAGACGAAGCCACCCGCCTCGACATGGCCAGACCAATAACCATCACCGTGACCGGAACAGCACGAGTGATCACAGGCCCAATCGACAGCATCAGGCCCCACGTACTGTGTCAGCCATGACTGAGCTCCCTGAACCCTCTTTGCATAATCAGCCATCGCCTCTTGATGAGGAAGAGGAGGACTATTACGTCATATCAGCGCTGACCGTGGCCCCTGAACCCACTGCTTGTGGCCTTACCCAACCGATACCGCCCCACCCCATCGTATCACCCCCTGGGGTAGAGATTATTCTGATTAACGGATCTCCTGTCCAGGCACTATTCGATTCCGGATGTGAGGTGAGCTCTGTCATCAGCAAAGCACTGGTCGACCCATCGGATCTCACTGGTGGATCAGTGACGGTTCAATCTCTAGACCGTGGCATTCCTCCGAAGGTGTATCCTATCGCTCGGGTCCACGTAGAATGCAAGTATGTACATGGCACCATTGATGCAGTAGTCATGGACTCGCCAGTATACGACTTTGTTCTAGGCTCCAGATACATACCTCTAGGAGTTGTCAATAAACCATACTTCTCTCTACCTGTCGGTAGAACGACAAAGCAGAAAGGTGGCAGCAACCAGCCGGTTGGAAGCCCTGGTCGCCACTCTAACAAATCCTTTACTGGCTCCTCAGCCAAGCTCAAGCCGCGCCACCCTGGCACTGACACTGCCGGGAAATCACGAGGTAAGCGTAATAACTACAATCGTGAAGGCCCGTTTAACTCCTGCTCCTCAGCAATCAAACCGCTCATCCCTGGCACTGGCACTGCTAGGAAGTCACGAGGTAAGCGAAATACCTACACTCGTGAGAGTCCTTGTAACTCCCGCTCTTCAGCTATCAAACCACTCATCCCTGGCACTGATCCTGCCAGGAAGTCACAGAGGAAAGTGAACTTTCACTCTCGTGAAAGTGGGCCTCATCACGGCTCCACCCACACCTTAAGGCCACTCTTCCCTGACATTGACCGTGTCTGGAAAATTAAAGGTAAGCCGATCAATCGCACTCACGAAGAAACGCCTCACTATGGCTTTAGAGATAAGCCCCGTCCAACATACGCGCATTGGGCCCTCCGCCATGACGTCCATCCCACTTACTGGTCTGCCCCAAGAAGGAGATGTACCCAATCCTATCCACCCGGCCTATTTCCCCAGGTTTCCAGAATTGCCCCTTCCACGTGGCAATCCGCCTGCGGACAGAGCATAGGCGACAGCGGACCCTTAGGACGGACACCCCTCTGGACCTTGGCAACCTCTTAACTACTAAGAGAATTTTCTTAAATGCTAAGACCGACAGTAGACGAAACTTGAGTGATATCAACGTTAGCACTTCATAGATCTTTTAACAAAGACCTATCTTACGCAGGGAGGGTTGTGACGAACCGTTTTAGCTCACTCAAGATATCACTCAGGTCTAAGCATTTAATTAATTTATTTACCCGCTATTAATCATCAATTTTATTAATTTAGCCAATCAAGCGCTAAAAACACAGCCACCACCCCTCCAATCCAACCCCACCCCCTTTGGCAGCGATGTCACATTTTACTATCCCCACCTTGACACGTGCCACACTAGACTCTTGACAAGAGTACGCTCCCCTTTTCCTATCTTGGCAAACATCCGTTGACCCCCCCCCCCCTTGTTGGGAGCGGCGGGTCACTTCAAAGTGCCCATTCAACTCAACGCCTCGGGCAACGCTGTTCGTCTGGCACTAGCCTTTATCAAGGTATAATCTCCATTGATGTACCCAGCTCTGTTAATCTCCCCTTCATAATCCACCTGGCCACCTGGGCTGATTTCCTGGACTTTCAACTCGCGCCTTCGCGCCATGTCTATCTCCCGGAAACTCTCGTCACGGTCAAGCGTGGACCCCCATTGTCAAAGACGTCAGATAGTCTAGACCACCTTCGCACCTATCTCCCGCCACTCACCCCCCCCCCCCCTTTCTATCCACGTGTATATGGACAAACTTCATCGTCCGATCTCATTCACGCTGGAGAGCCCACAGGGAGCACATCTAACTCTTGCTTGAGCTCTAGACTATTTTCATTCCCTTATTTCACTTTGGATTGGTGGTATGTAACTTTGTAAAGTGCTTGAGAACCATTTTACTTAGTAATGTATATATATATTTGTGCATTTATTACTACATTATTTGTGTACCTATTTGTGCATTCTTATCATTGATAATGTAAGTAGATTACTGTATACTTATATTTTATATCATGACTTTTGTGGCTAAATGTTCAAGCCATTTGGACTAGAATTTATTACCAATTCTTACCAGATGTATTTAGCTCTTTAGCTATCATTAATTTAACTCTGAAATATTAGCGCTCAGCACGAGCCTTCAACGTAGTATCATTGATTAATTCCTTGGCAGGGAATTATCCAAACATTTATGTAAACATGTCTTATTACTGAGTATGTATTTACTTATGCTCTATGTTTACTTATGTGAGAGCATGGGCGAGTATCAGACGTTGATCTCCCCTTCCCCTTTCATCTCATTTATCTAAGCGATGTAGGTACTTGCTACTCACCGTGATCGGTGAACGACACTTGTATTACTTATCATATATCACTTATTACTGTTTGTTATTTCCCTTTATGGGAGTCCCCATTATTATTGTTATCTCCCTTGATGGGACACTATATTAATTTGTTAGGTCCCTTTGATAAATATGAAACTAGCTTATGGTTTCTATACATCAGTCTGAAGATGTCCTTCACGGAAAGGCATCTACCTCCCAGTGTTATCATTATGGCTAAACCGACGCATACATCATATCGTTGCAGCTTTTATCTATAGGCTACATCCGCCTGAAATCTTAGCAACCTAAAGCTGATAGCAGATTTGTTGGCACCAGATCTGTAGACATCAGACCTACTCATCCTTCAAGAGTCCAAGTAACAACGCTAGCCACAGACTCGTCACTGGCTTAACTGATTGGTAGACGCAGCTTAGCTCTGCAACCATACAAGTTGGACTGCACACGGAGCCTGGATCCACTACGCCAGCCCACCAGCAGACAGCATCAGTACCAGCCACACCCGTCTCACCAGTGCAGCACAGGACCAAAAGCTAAGCAACCAGCCTAATGACACTCAGACCATTTGGTTCTAATATCTGATGATGATAGTCTCCTAATGTAAATACGCTAGATCCCATTCTAGCATCTGTACAGCATTTTACCTTTTAACTATCCTTTGTATAATAAACTGTACATAATTTTACATCTAAATATAGTATTTGTTGCCTGCATTATAACGCTGTGCTTGTAGTTTATATGTGCAAGTAAGGATTCTCAAACTATAAAATCCCCTAGACACCCAAAACGGCCAAATCTTTAATCCGACTTGTCACAAGAAGTACAACCAGTTGTCCAGTTACACATGGGTGCACATTGATACTAATAGGTGCAGAGATTTAAAACAAATGTACACACAGGTACACACACGTGCACAACAATAAAAATAGATGCACAGAAGTGCACAGAGGTGCACATAGTTGCACAGGAGGTAAATTTAAAAAGAGTATTGGAATCTATAGTATTTCTTGTTTGACATGCGGACTTATCTATACTATTATACTGTTAACACTTCAAATTGTCTAATTTGTGGCTTGTCTGGATCTTTGAAGATGCATCTGTATTATACGGACCTACGATTTATAAGATACCTGTAGTTCTATAATGTACAATGGGCCACGAACATTTAAGTTGTAAATTAAGAATGTGTAAATTTTTAGTTACCTTTTTAGGTAGTAATTATACGTGGTATTTATACGTGATATTTATACGTTGTATTTATATGTTGTATTTATAAACGTTGAATTTGTAGGTTGTATTTACATGTTGTATTTATAAACGTTGCATTTGTAGGTTGTATCTATGCCAGGTATTTCTAGTTGAATTTATACGTTGTATTTATATGTCGTGTAGAAAATTGTAGTTTTTATTTTAAAGGAGGTTCATATTTACCTATTTAATTAATCAAAATATGCACCTTAAAAAACAGCTGCTGTTTAAAAGCAATCAAGGTTCACTATGAAAATTAAACTAGAACACACAAATATACACTCTCCAATGTCAAAAGTTCAAAAACATTCAGAGATAATGCATAGAGATGAAATTTGTAATGTCGAGAACATTTTTTTTACCTGTACAATGAACTCACTGGTTTAAATTTGGAGTGCAAACATCCCTCGGTCTCTACAGGTTCACAAAACTAACACACTGTCTTTGTAAGGAACTCTCCCCCCCCCCCTTTATTTTTTTTAGTCATCCTCAAAGTCTGATTCCCCCCCCCCCCCCCCCCAAAAAAAAAAAAGTGTGTTGAAATTCAAATTACATTTTGATTTCATTGGATGAACCTACAGGAGTCAGTTCGCTCAGAGTTCGCTGTGGCTATTGAAAAGACAAACTAAAGGATTCTAAGGTTCGCTGAAAATGTAGATTTATAGATCTGAGTTGAGAAAGTTTTTTACCCTAATATTTTAGCGTGTATCAGTGTATGTGTGTTATGTTTTGAAGTCTATTTTTATTGTTGTCATTAGAATTTTTGTTTACCAGCTTCGTAATAATAAGAGACAGAGATGGGATTATTTGAATGTTTCCTTTTAAATAGTGCGCCGAAAGGGTTGTACAATTTAGTTATTGAGTGTGTTGTATTGTTCAATTATTTTGTTAGATGTATTAAATGCGCGCTGGATACACATGTAATTAAACAATAATAATAAATAACAAAATTTGCACCATATTAGTTTCAATACTTAAGTAAAAAAAAGTACAGTTCTCCTTTCAGACCTTGGGATCTATAGAACTGATGATGTTAAGGTCATTTGTTTCTTTGGCCAACGGTTAACGAGCAGGGTGTCGTGTGGCCAGCCTAACGACCAACCGCCTTTACTTTTCCCAACTAAAGTCCGGTACCCATTAGAGTTGGGTGGACTCTGGGGCGGCGTAAAAATCCCGAAATTCAAAATCCCAGTCTTCACCAAGTTTCGAACCGAGGACACCAGGTTCGGAAGCCAAGTGTCTAACCTCTCAGCCACAGCGCCCCTTTCAATAATTTAGGGTTAAAAAATAATATGGAACAACAAATAATATAAAAAAAAACAACTTTATTTTAAAACGACGTTTTGTTGCTATTTTTACACAAAGTCACCATATGATAAGAACATTTTAAAACATTACGTGGATGGAATACTGTTAGCGGGACTCGAATCCCGAAACATCGTGTCGACACAAATTGAAACACAAACTGGTTGATCAACCAGCCTTTATTTTCTGCATAGCAATTAAGAGATCTACGTAGATGACTCAAAGGATACAGTAATCAATTTGATCACATAATAGTTAAACAAATACTTGTCTATATCAGCTAGGACAATACCAAAGGCTAAATATATCGTCAATATATATACACCGTACTGTCCCCCACCCCTCTTCTAGTTGCTCGCGGAGTTCAAAATCACACTGAATTTTTTTTAGAGATGACTGTGGCTCTTCAGTCTCTGTGATAAAACAACTCCAATAGTTGACTGAGGCTCTTCAGTCTCTGTGATAAAACAACTCCACTAGTTGAGAACAAACAACGATAACGTGAAATACTGATTACAAAAATTATAATTTTAACTAGTTTGAAATATAAAATAGATTTCTAAAGAGGAAAATCGCAAGGTAATAAAATAGGCCTACAGCATAGTCATAGTTTAAATATACAAAAAGAATATTGCTTCACAATAAACTGTTTAGAAAAAAAACATTCTTATAATTATAAAAAGCTGATGAGGCAAATAAAAACTGTTAATGTGGAACTGAAATACATTTTAAATATAGTCACAAGAAACACGCACATCATATTACACATGTTAATTCACAATGAGTCTTCCAAGAGAGAATTTAACCCTTTTAAAATCGAGATCTATCCAACTTCATGCGCGCTTAGTATGTCCATTTAAAATCGAGATCTATCCAACTTCATGCGCGCTTAGTATGTCCATTTAAAATCGAGATCTATCCAACTTCCTGCGCGCTTAGTATGTCCATTTAAAATCGAGATCTATCCAACTTCCTGCGCGCTTAGTATGTCCATTTAAAACGAAGTACTATGCGAACGTTCACGTGACACTGGTCTCAAATGTTTTTCCCAAAATGATAAGTCCGTCAGATCTAAAGATCCGCGCCTTTCTGATGTGGAAGTGTGTTCCTCTGGAGACACTTCGTTTGTCTGTGACTTTGATCTCAAGCCACCTTCGTATCGATACTTCGGCTTCCTACTTATCGGTTTGAGAATTTTGAAAGCGCACTCTAGATCCTCACTGACTGTCATGATCGCCCCGCAGTTGTCTTGATAGGAATAGTTCGGGGCGGAGAAAATAGTCACCAACTGACGCCTGCCGAAAAAGTCGTATCCTTCCTGGCGCACATCGTGAGCCCGGCATATCAGCTGCAGATCATTGGCGTTGAGAAACTCCTCCACAGTGTCCACGCCAAACATAAAAGAGGTACATCTCATGTCGTTGAAATGCCATCCTTTCGCCGCGGGATCAGGGTGGGGATCCGCCCAAAGTAAATCCTGCACAAGACCTTCGTCGGGGACATCCAATGGCCTGTGGATTTTCCTGATCTGCGACAAAGTTCTTAATTCAGGACTAAGACCTCCATGGCAGCAGAAGATCTTTTCTTCGACGACGGCCGCAAGAGGAAGACAGTTAAACACCTCGTTAAACTTCTTGAACAAGGAAAGACTGAGCCGTCTTTTGCACTCCTGCAGAAATCCGTAATACTGGTTGACTGAAGCGGACTCGTGGTTGCCTCGCAACAAGAAAAAATTCTCAGCGTACTTCACTTTATAGGCGAACAAGAGACAAATAACTTCAAGAGAGTTCCTCCCCCTGTCAACGTAGTCGCCTAGGAAAAGATAATTCGTTTCTGGAGGAAAACCGCCTATGTAGAACAGCTGCAGGAGGTCGTAGTACTGGCCGTGTATGTCCCCACAGATGGTCACTGGAGCCTGCAAATCCAGAAGGACCGGTTGAGCTAACAGGATGGGCCGCACAGCATCCAATAATTTCGTCACGTCTGCTTGCACGAGCTTGACTTCTTTACCAGGTCGATCTTTCTTCACTGCAAAATAGAACATTGGAAACAATTAAACATAATACATTTGTACTGTATATATTAGATTCAAAATTATTTTATGAATGAATAGCAATATATAATCCCGACATACTTAATTTGAATAAAACCCTATTTAGCCTATTTGGTTGTATGTTTTAAGAGTATTGTATATTGTTTACTGAACTAGAAAAGTCACAGATAGTATAATAATAGGCCTATGTGTAAGTGTTATTCCTGTGTCAATATGAAACCCTCTGCCTTCTAGTTTCTTTTTATTATCTTTTGGTTATAGCCGCCAATTGGAGATGTTGATATTTAAAGAAGTGTGTGTACGTGTATAGTGTGTGTATGTAACTGAATAGATGTACAAGTGTGATCTCAGTTAGTAATACTAGTGCAATGTCACAAACTATCTAGGGCTTGGGGCGGCTCGCTTATGTTTTGACCATCGTACCAGACAGAAGGTGTGCTATTAATTTATCCACATCCAGCTCGGCAGTGTCTGACATTTTGTTTTTTAAACTTCAAAAATCAAACTTTTTAGATTTAAGTCAGGGAAGTGTCCTGTTTAGCAAAATTATTTCCAACGAATGCGTTCAACGGTCTAGTTCACCTATTTATATAGCAGGCATTAGCAGGCCTACTGTTTCATCAGACATGAGTAAGCAGAGGAAGAACGGACCAAATGTTATCAGTAAGCCAGATAAAACAAAATATAGTTTTAAAACCAGATAAAAATCGAAATCTATATTTAAATAGTATACAAATATAAATAATAATTATTTATATATAAAATATTGTTATTTTTAAAATATTAAATCTCATCAAATTGTTCAATTACAAATGAAAAAAAACAACAACAATTAAATTCTTCCAATGACGAAATGATAGTAATAATTTTTTTTTTCACAAGAGTCGTTTATTGAAGCTTACATACATTTTGGTTCATTAATGAAAGAGACATTTTAATAAGTTTTATTGGAGAACTTTTGAAAGGCAAACTGGCAAGATGTCATGTTGTCTCTGAAAGTCGGTCATGTATTTATCATCACGAGTACACAATCAATCAGTTCAGTGATGAGTGTGTTGCTAAAAATAGACCCCCCCCCCCCATTCCTAACGCTGTTCACCTAGGCCTGCTTAAGAGTAGACTTTTTGTTGACACTATGGTTTCATGATCAGTAGAGCATAAACATTTGTATCAACGTCTGTGAAACATGCATTACGTCACAGAGAAAGGGGGGGTGGAAGTAGAACGCAGAAAGAGAGACTCATTGAAAAAGACAAAAGATTAAGAGATAGAAAGAGAGAGAGGGAGAGAGAGAGAAAGAGAGAGAGAGAGAGATACACATGGAGGGAGAGGTAGACAATTGTATAATTCACCTTCTGACCTTCACCTATACTATACCAGTATCTGTTGACCCGTTGGTACACCACACAAGATTACATAATTAATACATACAAATGATGGCACCGGGTGTGTGTGTGTGAGAGATGATTGAATAGCAATAAAAACAGCAATCAAAGATCTATATTTAGACTACATATTAAATTCACAGGAAACATTTTTGACAATACTTCTATTCAAGTTAGAACTTCATGGAACCTGGAACCTGCCTGGAAGTTGATATCAAAAACGGCTCTAATGATTTTCCTAGAAATGCAATTTTTGATGTATATCGATGAGAAAGAATTACTAGCCACAGGGGGGAAAACTCTAGCCTGACCGTTATAATTTTTGAAAGTACACAAGAAATAAAACATGAATTTGGCTATAAACTGGAATAAAAAATAAGAAAAACTGGCGTAGTAAGCCGTAGTGTACCGATAACTGAGTTATTCAATTTAAAGTTGCTGAAAGTTTATTGATAGATTTTGTAAGCTTTGCCATGGCTTTGCTTATATTTTTACGTAAATCTAATATAGATTATGTCTTGATTCTAGGTAAGATAAGATAATTCTTATTGCTCCAATCAAATGTATATATTAGAAGTAGATCTAGGCTAGATCTTAAGAGTTCTAAATCAGATACGTGTAATGAATGCAGGGGCGTAGCTAGTAATTTTCCATCGTTTGGTGGTCCCGGGGGGCTTGACCTCTTTCGGATCCCCGCATTTTGCGTAATATTTAATTTTTAATGTAAAAAAACACTCATTTGGGGGACCCCCTCTAGTGGGAATTCTCAAATTCTCCCCCTTCTCCCCACACCCTAACTACGCCACTGAATGAATGTAGAAATAAATAATGGCCTAATAGGTAGAATCGTTCGTTTTAGAAGCTGGCAGTGTGAAAATAAAGAGTTCTTTTCTTTTTAATTTTTTAAAAAATATTTTATTTTATTTCAAGTTGTATAATGTAGGTATTATCTTAAAAAAAAATGGATTTAAAAACAATGTTTTTCTTGTTTTAACTGAACACAAGCTTATCATCTTTACTCTGTTAGGATTACCACCGTACACACTATTACGCATATTGTGACAGGTTTAATCGACAGTGATTACAAAACGGTAACAAACATTAAAACAACAGTTTATACTCAACGCCAATTTTTACAAAGCTTATATTCACTCAATTTGTTCGTCTGGTACAATTTTGTGCACGTTATCTCTCCCACACCCATGATCAGATCAAGCTGAAACTTGACACAATTGTTGGTTGTAGCTGGCAAAACATGAACCAATAAAAAATAACATTCAGTTAATTTATTATTGGTATATTATTTATTTGGAATCGGAAACATAATATTGAGAGAAATGTATCTGTATATGTGGATTTATTTCCCTTAAAAAGTTTTTGTACACGTTTTTCCCCTCTTCTCATTTTCGGATTAAGCTGAAAATGTGCATGATTATTCATAGCCGATGACAACTAAAAAATCACTAAAAAAATAACAAAACAACAGTTAATCAATAAGTGGTAATTTATTAATTTAGTTTTACACAGAAAAAAGGGAATTTATTCCTGCAGTATACATTTATTTTTTGGTTCTCCCCCTTAGATTAGCTTTTTAAAATTTCGCGTGTTTGTATACCTCTTAAGATAGAAGAGTGATAGAGAAGCAAGGAAGTGAAAATCAATGGACAAGAAAAGAAATGCTACACCAGAAAGAATAATCAGCATAGAATTATCAGAATAATCAACTCTAAAGTTGCGAAAACAAAACTTTGTCTTGACTCTTTCGACGACATGCTGATTATTCCTTGGCCAAAATGAGGATCGAACCCACGACATTCGTGTTATTAGCGTGGCGCTTAGTTTAGGTAGTTTACAGACTTACAACTTTTACCAATGATGTCACTAGAGTGTGTGGGGTGCGGTAGCACAGACCGACACCCATAAGGAAGTGGTAGCCAAGTAGAAAATATTGCACTTTCGCTAAAGTGGACACAACTTTAAAAAATCTGATTGACTGTAGTTGGATACCCACCCAAACAAGCCAATGCGCGATTACTATTTGGATCTAGAAAGATCTATTACAGGCTTCACAGACTGCCATGGTCTCCGCATCAAAACTGCAAACACTACCACATGGTCCAAAGATTTTGACTGTGTAAGAGCCAAGAAAGTCGATGTAGGCTCCATAGCCTGCTCTTCCAGAATCTATTGATGCCGACCCATCAGTGTATGCAAAAATAGCACTGGGATTGAAGGTATTTATGGTCTCCAGAGCTAGGATTTGAAGGTCGTTAGATGAACGGCTTTGCTTAGTTGCATTAGGGTTTACTAATTTCAAGCGTATGTCTGGGGTCGTTGGGCGACACCAAGGGGGAAGGGGATGAAAGCGTTGAATGTTTGTCGGTTGGTGGACAGGCCAGCTTCATCAGATATTCTAGTGGCATGATGCATAAAAGACTGCATCTGGATACGTCTTCTGCATCTCCGACCATCTACTAGTTTTCTAGCTGGGAGATATTCATCCAGCCTTTTATACCGCTCATAGCAGGTCAGTACTGACCTTTCCCTCCTAAGGTTTAGTGGACCTATATTAGCCATTATTTCAGCCGCATTTACTGGACTTGTCCTAAAGGTGCCATAGACAAAACTTAGTGCTTGGGACTGTATTTTATCAAGTTGTTCAAGAGCAGTCCTAGAGCCATACATTTGCACAGGTAGGCTGGAGAATGCCAGTCCCGAGCGTGAACAGAGAATAGACCGTTTTGGAGGTGTTTATTTCTAGCCTCCATTTTTGTGTGTATGAGCAGAGCGTATGGAGATCTTCTTGTAACACTTTTTGTATAGAGGTTGCGCTCCTTCCGGATTTCCAAAGGACAATATCATCAGCATATAGCAGCTTTTGGCATTTTAGCTGAGCCGGTAGGTCATTTATGAAGGCCGTGAAAAGGGCACATGACAGGACGGAGCCCTGGGGAGGCCGTGCTCGAGGGTCATTTCCCCTGAAACTTCTCCGTACATCCTTGTTCTTATTGTACGCTCTTGTAGGAAGTCTCTAATCCAGTAATATATCCGTCCCCACACCCCCACGGCTCTTATCTTATGAAGCAAACCAGGCCGCCATACTTTATCATATGCCTGTTTTAAGTCAATGAAGACTGCGTATGTGCTTTCGGTCCTTTGGAATCCATCTGCTACGCTCTGCACAAAGATGTTGACTTGGTCTATAATGGACATTCCAGCCCTGAAACCAGCCTGTTCTGGAGCTATAAGACGGGCACTCTCAAGGTACCAAACCAGACGCTCATTTACCATTTTTTCAGCCATCTTTCCCACACAAGATGTGAGTGAGATGGGCCTGTAGCCCTCAGCAGTGGAAGCATCTTTTGGTGGCACATTTCCAGGCCCTGGGCAGATGACCATCTGCCCAGGTTCTATTTACGAATGCCAAGAGCACGGCCCTTCCTTTCCCCCTACATGCTTAAGCATTTCGGGGGGTGATACCATCCGGCCCGGGAGCCTTTTTAAGCTGGCATTTCCTAATTTCTAATACCAAAGTGTCTGTCCTCCCCTGACTCAAGTCTGTGGACACTTTCATGGCGACCAGAGCATTAGCCACCAATGTAACCAGGCCTCGGCAATCCTCACAGGAGCAGCGGAAAACAGAGTACCCGGGTATTGAGACACTTCTTTTTTCACCTATCAGACATTCTTGTAGTAAGGCAACATCCACACACTCTTTGTGGAGCAGGTTAGTTATTTCAATTGTCTTTGGAATAAGTCCTCGGACGTTACATTGAAGGACTTTGAAAGTTTTAGCATCAGATTTGGAAATTTGGGGATCATGTTGCTTTATCTTTCCACCTAAATTAGTGTGGGGGGTACTTACCTTCCCAGTATGAGGTGTTGGTGTTGGGTTAATTTTTTCTGAGACTTTTGGTTTTTTAATTGTAGTGTTTGTTTGGGGGAAAAAGGATGTTATCAGGGTTTGTGTGTTGGGAAGAACGGTAGCTCTTTTTTCACAACGTGGCCCGTTCTCCCTATGTACCAACGTTGCGAGGCGATTAGTAGCACATTTTTCGATGCCAGGCATAATGCCCTTTACCTGGCCAGCGGAGCCTGTTAGGGTCTGCTAAGACCCGCTTTTCTTTGTAATTTTACTCGACATTGGTATGGGTTCCTCCAGGGGGAGGAGATTTGGGTTGTCCCTTAGAGCAAACAGTGAAAAACAGTCCAGACATGAACATTGAACTATGAATCGATCGAAAGATCAGTTAATTCAACCACTCGCTCGTATGGGCAGGGTTTAATCCACGAAAGTGGAGTGAGGCAGGAGACCTTTTTTTTTAAAGCCACCAGTTTAGGGCCCGCAAATTTTGATGGCTTGACCCTCCACTAGTCTCCAGGGCGACGGCTGATCAGTTCAGCATTAGCTAAAGCCCCAACAGACACAAATCCCTACACCAGACGAGCGTGCAGGGGTTATGTCGATCAGAGCTTAGCATTACCCAGACCTCACCAGCAGAACTCTGCACCAGGAGAGCATGAGAGCCTGCTAGGAAAGTTGGGGCTCCCGCAACGCTAGCCTTTTTCAGACCACCCTGAGAGCAAAGGGTGGACTCACTCCAGTTACCAGGGAACACCACGAGGAGGTCGGCGGGCACTGTCCCCCATGTATACTATTGAGTAGATTCATTTTGTTCAACTGCAATTCAAATTGCAACTTTAAAACTAAACAATGACTCTTCCAATCCATGACCCATGAAATACATATAATGTGTTGGATGTAATCATTTCGTTTTCTTTACTTATGAAATTATACGTTATTAAATTGAAATTATTACAAGATTTATGTTATTGATTGTAATTGTATTACTTGACAGAAGCAGCTGGAGATATGCAACAATGATATCTACCAGACATGGGCGTTCTAATTGAATAAATTCAAGGGAAACAGCTCATGCAATATAACATGCCTTTGGCTAATCCTCCTTATTTCCCCTTGACTTTCGATATATTGTAATTTTAACTGAACATTTTCTATTTAATATCTAAAATTAAACCTTAGACCTGAACTGAGAATGATTTTTATTTAAAACAGTAGATTGTGTAAATGCTGTTTGCCATTTTGTATCTATCATCAGCATAAAAAAGTAAAGTTTCCCTTTCAGACCTTGTGGTCTATAGGACAGATGATGTAAATTGCATCTGTTTCTGTGGCCCACGGTTAACGAGGGTGTCATGTAGCCAGCACAACGACCAACCGCCTTTACTTTTACCCAACTAATGTCAGGTATCCATTAGCACTGGGTGGACTCATAGGCGTCCCAAAGATCCCGAAATTAAAAATTCGCATTTGTAGACTAATATAGATACAAATGCACATAATCGCAAAAAAAACTCTAATTGACTAAAACTATTGATACTTATACACGATTGATATTTTATTTAGACTGACTCACCCATAGACGTAACTTATATCATCCATTATATTCCAAGTTAAAAAAAATCTTTTGAAAGAAGAAATTGCATAGAGTATTTTAAATATTTTAGACATTATTTAAATACATGTTATTGCATATAAGTAAAATTTCTATTAATTTCTAAAGAAGTATCTACTAATAAATGTAATTAGATTTTATGATCTTTATTAACACAACTTGTAATAATAGAGTTGCTATATTCTTGGCTTTAATTAATTGTTCTCCTGACTTTAGTCTTAATTTAATGAAGAACAAATATATAATTAATTTTAAAAGCAACATTAGACAATACTTTTACTGATAGCGGTCACATGGCATACCCAGGCGCATGTAAATACAGTCAACTGCGACTAAATGTTAGAGAAGTCAGTTATCTAGACTCTAGACGATTAGTAAAAAAATCATATCTGTGTGTCACTCTTCAAGTCAATGATTTAGGAAAGTGCAAAGTAAACATGAGGAGCTCTTCAATACTGCGAAACTACGAAAGTGTTTAGATAACCTAAACATGATTCTTCCATCAAGGCCGAGACACAGTAACCAGTAAGCTAAATCTGAGTGTCTAAAAATGAGTGTGAAGGTCCTTCATAGCTCAATCATATCAGTATATTTATATCCAACAACACATTCACATCTTTGTCTTTTATGTGTCGGGAGAGCGGGGAGACAACAGTTTCCACTTCCAAAATCTCATGTTCATAAAGACAAATACGAAGACAAACATTTATAGTCGTAATTAATTAAAGGCTTGTCTTCGAGTCCGAAGATTAGTGAGGAATGCAGTATTTCCCGTGGCTGCGCAGCCCAGCTGTGACCTACATATTTTGCTACATCCAGGGCAAGCATAACCTTTGTCCGCAGGTGGTCGATTTAGATTTTCTTTTCGCCGTCTGCGTTTGTCATCGGCAGCTGATTTTCTTTTAATCTCAAATATGTATCCCGCGGCCTTCGTGAGCGGCCTCCAGCTGTCTCGTTCTGAGGCCGCATGCAACCAGGTGCTTTCTTCTATGTCTGCCAAGGAAAGTTGACGCCTAAGTCGTAATATGTGCATTCAAAAGCACCAGAGACTGTGGTTCCCATTTAAATCAATGCAACACATTCATATCAACACATCATTCAGTTCACATCATAACAAAATTACATCACATAAACATATTGCATGTAAATCAACACATCACATGCAATTTACATCAACAGAACTCGTTCACATCAAAATATCTCATCACATTTAGATCAAAAACAGTACACCAAAACATCACGTCCACACCAACACATCACGTTCACACCAACACCTCACAATCACATCACTACATCACGTTCACACCAACACATCATAATCACATCACTACATCACGTTCACACCAACACATCATAATCACATCACTACATCACGTCCACACCAACACATCATAATCACATCACTACATCACGTCCACACCAACACATCATAATCACATCACTACATCACGTCCACAACAACACATCATAATCACATCACTACATCACATTCACACCAACACATCACATTCACACCAACACATCATAATCACATCACTACATCACATTCACACCAACATATCATAATCACATCACTACATCACGTTCATATCTACACATATAGATGCCCACTTATTCTTTTCCAGCAGAAGGAATTAATTAGTGACTAAGAACTTGAGATAGGAATATTGACATCATTGCACACCGTTATAAACGTAGTGTATCATGAGACATTGAAAAAAAACCAATTGTCACGGTGAAGCTCTTTTCTTTTTTCAAATCTGTATATAGACTTGAAGCGTTATCAACACTTGACTATCTCTGATAAAACTCATACACATTTATAATCTCGGCACCCTGTTTAGTGTATAACACTTTCTCCAACTGCTATCAGTTCGTAGTGAGACTGTTACTGGACGCGAGAGTGTTAATTTGGAAACAGTTTTCTTGATGTCCAATAAATGAGTTGTATGTGCCAGTGATAGGTGATTGAGACTTTTGCACTATGGGAGCCTCGAAACAAAGGAAACTCAGATTTCTGTACGTCGCTTGGGCTTTCTGTGAGAGCTTTGGATTTGGAGGTTTGGTTTTCGGATGGGGATCTTTTGTTTACGTTCTCAAAGATGAAGGACTCTACGCGGAATTGTGTAACAATGGCACATCGAATTCTACTCACAATGGGTAAAGTTGTTGTTTTTTCTGCTATGGTCGTTCATTGTTAAACTTATTTTATTCTCAGTGTTTCATATCAAAAACTATTTTTTCAAACGCGAAAAGTTTCATGCCAGTTTATAAAAGTCAAAATGACCAACAGATAGGAAGACACTTAAAAAAGTAATGTTCCCCTTTCAGACCTTGTGGTCTATAGGGCTGATGATGTAAAGGTCATCTGTTTCTTTGGCCTACAGCCCAAAGATCTCGAAATAAAAAATCCCAGTCTTCACCAGGATTCGAACTCGGGACCCCGGTTTGGAGCTACTCAGCCTCCAAATAGACACATACTTGTGTCATTTGTCATTTCCACTAGTTATTATGAGATTTTTAGGTAGCCTACATTACTTTCGAAAAAAAAGGCTCTAAGTCTAATGTTTTTAGATATTCTCCGTAATTGATGAAGTCCAAAACATGCAATATAGATTTTTGGTCCAGGAATGATTTCATTACAAACAAATTCACACACACCCACTAAATTTAGAAAGCCTTCAACATAGAAGACTCAAAAGTAAAGAAGAAATTATACATAAAACACTGAACCCTAATCTGCAAATGCAAAAACAAAATCTAATAAAATACCCAGAAAGACACAAAGATAAAGGCACATTCCTTGTTCCATATGCTAGGACAAACTTATACAAATGCTCCTTCAAGTGCTGTTAGAGCATGGAATGGGTTCCCTGAACCAGCCAGGAAATCCAGTGACTTGGCAGAATTTAAGTCATTGGTCACATGCATGACTAGATGCATGACGCGTAGGAGGTAATCATCTTGTTTTTTAAAGTAGCGTCTGTTTTATCAAAGATATGATAAGATAAGAACACAACAAAGAAACAAACAAACAAACGATTGTCGTCAAGACAATATTCAATTATTGATCCATATTTTTGTTCATAAGTGTCACGGCTTAGATATTTGTGTAGGCCTGGACGGTCTTGAATTGGTCTGCCTCTGTGTGTTGTAGGTACCTCTTCTGGTACTACTATAATGCTCTTTGTCTTCTTAATGAGATACTTTCTGACTGAACTCTCCGACCACAACACTTAGAATCATTAATAGACGCAAGGTCATCAGACATGGTTTTTATTGACATAAAATATATGAGATAATTCACAAAAGATAATCGCTACTCCAGCCAATACAAATTATAATCCAATGAAATATATCATGAATACAAATCAATTATAATAACTTATACTTATACATCACTACACGGAAGAGGACATCCATACTACTCCTCTCTCTACAAGAGTCCAAGATCAACTAACTGAAATCACCCCGTGGTCAATTTCCGACCCAATGTTTCCTCGTGCATTTGCACGAAGTAGTTACATGATTACTAAATCACTACTAATTCACTTTGTGTCACAGTGATTCTAAAACTAGTGTGTGACACACACCCTTTCCCCCGACAAAATTACATATTATATGACAGTATCATCACTATCATCAGTGTACCTTTATATAGGCTACAATAGTTAGATTGTTTATGATGACGAGTGTTAAGTTCATTTTAGTTACTCATATCGTCTTATGTCTTAATCATGTCACACCAATACTAATAGTTCAATCCTAACTGAGTACTAATATAATCTGAGTTACATTCATTCAAAATATCAATGGTTTCAAAATGTTTGGCTGAGAACAAATAAATTGTGCTAAATGTCAAAATGTTTGCAAAATAAACATTATCTAGATTTCACTCATTGTACAAGTGTGATTTCATCCAGTAAAATCAATACATTTTGAAGATTTAATCCTTTATTTACAATGGTACTAGAGATAAAAAATTTTCATGTTAATTAAATAAAAAAATTGAAAAAGTTAACAATGCATAAAGTGATTATATATATAGAACATAACATCTTATTTCCAATGTGTATCCTTTAATTCACTGAGTGAATTTACTCAAATATTTTCTCAATAGTGTTTAGTTTTGTCAGCATCATGGAAGATTATAGTGACATATGACTCTTATTGACAACATAAATATAAAGTGTAAGAAGAAATGTCATGGTGACCCAATTAAATGGTACTAGCAAAATAAGTGTGACAAAAAATGTCATGACCTTGTTACATGATAGGAAAAAAAAGTCAAATTGACCTAGCTAAATAAAACTAAATGTTTCTGAGTTTTGTGAAATTGTCTATTCTGTTAATATTTCCTGACTGATATGTTTAATGTCATTATTCTCACTTGTTTCATTTTCATGCACTACATATCTTGAAAGAAAATCAGCTAATACATTTTCATGTCCTGGAATGCTCTGCAATTCAAATTTATAATCTGACAAAATAAGTGACCATCTATTAATTCTATTTTTTTTTTAAATCATTTCTTTTCAAGTTCTTTAGTTTTACTACTGATAAAATTAGTATTAAACATTTTCATAGCTTACAGTGATATATCTTCCTCTAAATAACTTGTTATTGAATGCTTTAATAATTCTATAACAATCTTCTACTGTGTTAACATGTGCTACATTGTTGAATTCTCTCATGATAGTTTGCCATCTAGTGTATCCTGATAAATTTTCTACTCTAATAATGTTGTCAGCATTAGTTAAAAGGTTTGTAGTGGGACTTGTATCTTGTGCAACAGATAGTTCACATGTTTCACCCTTTTCTGCTGCCCATTCCATAATTTCTTTTTTACTTATATCATTTACGCCATCAACATTACCAATTATTAGATCTTTGGCTGGTGTATCTAAAACAATAACATCTACTTCACCAGTTATCCATGGTGTATCTAGGTGTACTCTGGCTGTATCACAAATGTCAAATTTCTTTTGATTAGCATATACAAGTTTGATCTTTTCTGGCAGTTTTTGATTTGGTTTTACTAGTTTTGAATGTATTAATATGGCACTGCTTCCTGTATCTCTGAGGGCTTCTACTCTAATTCCATTTACATATGAGGGATACAGGTTTAACTTTGACTTGTTGGGCTGTAAGTATGTCACATTTTCTTCTCTATGGGCATTGGTGTTGTTGCCATTATTTAGCCTATTATTTCTGTTTCTGTTGTAACTATTTGAGTTGCTATTTGTATGGTAGATAAATGTATCTCTTCTTGACTGTCTGTTGTTACTATGGTTATATTGAAAGTTGTTGTTTCTAAGGCTTCTTCTTTCTCTATGGCTTGCACTTTGGTTTGATCTATATCTGCTATTGTTGTTATTGCTGTAATGATTGTAGTTACTAGTGTTGTGATAATTTGTGTACTTTCTGTACCTGAAGTTGTTGTTAGTTCTGGGTGTTCTGCATTGGCTTTTGACATGCCCTATCTTACCACAATTAAAGCAGGTTTTGGTGTTTGAGAATCTGAATTTGTCACTATTATTGTTTTGGGTTATTGCAGTGACTATTAATTGATCTCTCTTATCAATAGTATGTCCTGGATGGCTATCCTTAAAAAGATTTAGGTTAGTGATGAGCTCAGTTTCTGACTTAATTTTTATTCTTTTAAGAAAGTGAATACTAGGTCTGTTGCGTTACTAAGGACATTGTCTATCAATATCATATCTAAAATTTGAATAGGACCTTTTAGGTCGCATTTGGCTAATTCTAACCATTTTAACATGTTGGCTTTCATGTCAAAGATTATTCTGTTAAAGTCTTCATCTTTGTTTAATTTAATGCTTTTGAAAAGCTTCCTATAATGATCCTCACTCTTCCCGAAGTGTTCTAAAAGTCTATTTTTGACAGAAGCATAGTCTTTCTTTTGGTCTACTGTCAGAGTGCTAATGATGTTTAGTGGTTCACCAGATAGATTGGCTAAGAGGTGTTTGGCCATATCTTCGTTATTTAAATTGTAGGTAGATGCTATGTGTTCCAATGGAACTAGCTAGTTTCCCAATGTCTCATCTTTAATGTTAAACTTATGAAATGTTGACATGAATGGCTTGCCAGTTGTTTGCTGAGTCGAAATGTTGGGATTCATTTTGGCTGCCTCTAATTTGGCTAATTCTACTTTGTCCTGACTTTGTTTGGTTTCTAATTCTTTGATTTATTTTAAGTGAGCTCTATCAGCAGCTCTTTCTTCCCTATCTCTAATTTCTTTTTCTTTCTTTTCTGCCTTTTCTAATTCCTTTTCTAGTCTATCTTTTTCTAATATATATATATAACGACACAGTCTGCTTTAAAATAAATCAATAAAAAGAAGAAATAGGACAGGAGAATCACAAATATGGGAATGCAGGACTTTACACAAAACACAATAAGAATACGAATAGAAATTACACTTACGATTATACAAACAGAACTATAGGCCTACAGTTAAACAAAAAAAAATCTAAATGATCTAGTAGTCCCTACCAACACGGATGGTCTACTCGGACCTTATTATGACTAGGAGAGCAAAAGAAAAATCCCTACAGATTCCTATCAGATGAAGTTATGATAGTCCCAATCCAACTGCCCTTGGAAACACTAAGAAAAATGAAAAATATGGCTCCAAGACTGCCAAGAGTTACCAATCACTAACTCTAGTTAATAATCAATCATAATCATATGTATATTTTCAACTTGTTAATTATAACTTACAGACTCTTTTCTTGTAGACTAGTGTAGATTAATCCTCTTCTCTCTTGTAGCTTGTCCAATATAAATACAGCTTGAGTAGTTCAATAATAATCCATGAATTAGGTAACTTTAAGTAATCCAATTGAAAATACACGTTAATATGAGCATCCAAGTAGTAACAAAATAATCCAGTTATATGCCATAAGATGGCTCAAATGCTCCAATTTACAATTAGCTAAAGTTCTACTGAGTAATCCAAATTTATAATCCACAGTGGTTAGGAAATTCACAAATAGGTAATCCAAGATAATCCACAAAATAATCCAGGTAGTCTGCGTAGATTGATATGCTAGGGGCTTCAATTAATTTAAATTGATATAATCCACTTCTTGGTAACAAAATTAGAGATAGTTGTACAGTTAATTGTATATTAGGCTATCTATATAATTCCTCAGTAGCCCAATCAATAACATCATAACTGGATACCCATCAGTATGCTGAAAAAAAAATTGCCCATAAGTAGAAGAATGTCTCAACTGAGAGCAATCTTTCTACAAGACTTGAATGGTAATGACCATGTCAGAGTCTGAGTGTGCCAATGATGAATGGTGGCGAGCACTCGATGATGAAGCGGTGTATCTGTCATCAAACGATGTCTTGAGTGGTGTAGCTCTTTCGTTCACACAGGTAGCTCTAGAAACAGGGTTGACTTCTGCTTTCGGTTTCACACATGGTTGATGTTGTAGTTGAATCTCAGCCTGCAGATGTAGGATAGCTTTGGCAAAGCTATTTACGTTACTTGAATGGCTCAGTCTGCATGTACTGCCGTAACTGGTGTAAATATATAACTAGTTTTCGATCGGGTTTATGACCTAGTTAGAGATGACCTGAATTTCAACGTGTTGGAATCTTGTCTAGACGATGGCGGGCAGACAAGTGTGTTCTGTGGCGTCATGCATCTTGACACAGAAAATCAGCCGTTTAGTTTTAATGGATCTAGTTGTATTCGTAGAACTGGCTTTCAGACAGATGTTTTATAGCTTACTTTATTACAGCTTGAATTGGTATGTCTTATAAATACCTTGATTGACTTGTAGATCTTATGGGCAAGTTGGGTTTAGTCGTGACCTCCGTGACCCCTATTTAATGCCTCTATAATGTATTCTGAAAAAACTTGCAGAACTAGCTTAACATTTTGTTTTTCTATACTACTGGGCCATAAAGCCTTTACTGACAAACCATGCCCATATTTTAAAAGTTTACCACTTTCAAGTTCATACAATTTTCGAAGTGTGAGAAAAGAAGCTTTACAATGTTTTGCTGAATCAGTAAAATCTGGAAAGTCAAAGGAAATATTTTCATCTTTCTGATTTATCCAATTGTTTCTTACACATTAAAAAATATATACAGGGTCAATAACAAAGAACAAAGGACGTGACTTATCAACAGGATGTGGGTAGACAATGCTTAATTTAGAAGGGCTCATAAAAAGGGACATGGTCTTTCTATTGATGGCATTATTATCTGTGACTACACGCATAACATTTAGTCCTATTTTGTCTAAGCCAACAATAATTTTTTTTTGTTATATTGTGCAATTCTTCAGCAGATATTGAACTTACTGGTAAAATATGAATAACATCTTTATAAGTTGACAAAAGACTCTGTATCATAAAAACATGAGCTGTTGATGCCAAATTAATTGAACAATGATCAGTGCCCACTATATTGCCACCCTTATAGTCCATGAATTGTTTGAGATGTATTTCATCTAACATTAAAATGACTGTTTTTTTCATGCTCTTTTAAACTACTAACACGTTGTTTCATGTAGTATAAAAAATTGTCCTCTATCTGCTCTAATTCAGGACCAATCTTAAAAGAAGAAAAGTTCTTTTAATGGTGGTTGGCCAGAGTTTCTTACATATTTATAAGCTTGTGGGGATATTAAAAACAATAATGAAGAAAATAAAAACAATGTCACAATTATATTTATACTTATTTTTTTAGTTTCTATCAGTTCCATTTGGGACAAGATGAAAGAATAAATAAGCTTATTTTCATGGTCATTTTTGATGAGTTTACTTAGTGTTTCTTTAATAATAGTTAAAGTGTTAGTATTGTAGTTTGTGGTAGAATATTGTTCGATGAGTTCTAACAAATTTGTTATTTCATAAATATAGGAGATGTTTTTAGGTAGTTGCTTATCATCTAAACAAAATATTTCTGTTTGTTTAAAGAAAACTTTAACATCAAGAGATATTCCAAGAACAATAGAATATATTATCTCAACTCGAGTCCCAAACCTTGACAATTTACAAAAATGATACACTCCTCTCGACTAATAACATTCCAAAATGAAGAAACATTCATACTTCTTACACTTTCTTTACATTGACAGAAATCATTTTTTTTTTCTCTCGTATTCTTCTTGAGATTTCACACTCTCTTTTAACACACTTTCCATTCTTTCACGCGCTGTTTTTTTACAATCGGACACTCACGTGTTGTAGTCGTTGACTTCGTTGTGTAGTAGCTGGGGCATCCAGGCACTAGCGGATCCAGAATTTTGGAGGGGGGGGGCGATTTTTTTCCAAACCCTAACCCTAACGCCCAGTAAACCCTAACCCTATGCATAAACGCGTGTACAGCATATATATATATATATATATTTATGGGAAATGAAAAAAAAAGCAGTGTTTCTCAACTTTCTGCGATGAAAAAAACCCAGACATGTTGAGCCCTTTCTCTTGATAGTTTGGGGGTCTGGGGGAGCGCTGTAAGGTTCGTTAGTGGGGTTTGGGCCGAAGCCCCGACGCCAAAATCGTTTTTTTTTTCATTCTTCACTTCACTCCTGACATTTACAGCTCATTATTTATCAGTGGGGTTCGGGGCAGGGCCCCGACGCCAAAAGCGTTTTCTTGCATTTTTCACTGCTGAAATGCATTCTCCTGACATCTACAGTTCATCCTATTAAAAAATTACCTTTTTCAATAATGTTTTACTTGAAAAAATATTCTAATATGAATTAGAAAGGCCCTTACTACATTGCAAATAAAACGATTTGAAGATACCCCACGTATTTAGATTTAGGCTTTGAAGATCGCCGACAAAAAAAAATTAGAATAATAATATTTTAAAGCTCCAGTTTCCAGTTTCTTAATGTTTTCTTGAGTTGAGGGGTCCCAAACGGAGAAAGCATATTCTATTATTGGCCTAACCAAGGTTAAATAACATTTTAATTTTATGTTCTTATTTGATTTATAGTCCAGGTATGTGGGTGGTCGATATAAGCGAGCCGTAGTAATTCAACGTATAAATAAAGTGCACAAATGATGTTATTACGGAGGCGCGGCGGCTGAACGATAAAGAAAAAAAAAACGATGAATATTCAGAGATTGTATGTCGTACAAAGGGGGGGGGATAAATTCTACCGGATAAAAAGTATATGGTTAGGAGGGGTAGCGTTATAAAACGGGCCGTGCCAATAAGATGTAACAGATTATAAAACTCAAGTTTTTAACTCTTTCTCTCCTAAGTAACGATACCAGCGTTGATTTGATCCCATTAAACTAAATAAATTTTCGTTTTTATAAACTTTAATTTCTTTTATATAAAAAGGGCATGCATTCTCCAAAAATTGTGTACCAAAAGTAACATTTTCTAATTACAAACAAAAATGTCATTGACGTTTAATGATAACAATGTGAAAAATGAAAAATCCTGTCAGAACGTGGAAAATAATTACGGAGACAAGGAGTTAAGGGCAGAGGTGGAATGAAAAGAGTAGGGGAGAGAAACGTGATGACAAACTGGCGAGAGAAGGTGTGTTTGGGCAGACGTTTTAAGTTCCAAGTAAACGTATCATATGCAAGATTATAAGCCCTACTGGCCATACAGGGGACTGATGAAATGCGGGCACTTTTATTGAAAGTGTAAAACAGTATTATGTATGTAAAAATTAAAAAAAAGGCTCAGGAGAAAAAAATAGCACAAAGGTTAAAGGTCATCAACTATTTTCAAATAAGAAGTGAAAAGTAGAGGACAAGAATCATCTAGATTGTGTAAATAGCACTTCGTGATAGGGTGAGGAGTAGCACTTCGTGATAGGGTGAGGGGTAGCACTACTTGATAGGGTGAGGAGTAGCACTTCGTGATAGGGTGAGGGGTAGCACTACTTGATAGGGTGAGGAGTAGCACTTCGTGATAGGGTGAGGAGTAGCACTACTTGATAGGGTGAGGGGTAGCACTACTTGATAGGGTTAGGGGTAGCACTACTTGATAGGGTGAGGGGTAGCACTACTTGATAGGGTGAGGGGTAGCACTACTTGATAGGGTGAGGGGTAGCACTACTTGATAGGATGAGGGGTAGCACTACTTGATAGGGTGAGGGGTAGCACTACTTGATAGGATGAGGGGTAGCACTACTTGATAGGGTGAGGGGTAGCACTACTTGATAGGGTGAGGGGTAGCACTACTTGATAGGGTGAGGGGTAGCACTACTTGATAGGGTGAGGGGTAGCACTACTTGATAGGGTGAGGGGTAGCACTACTTGATAGGGTGAGGGGTAGCACTACTTGATAGGGTGAGGAGTAGCACTACTTGATAGGGTGAGGGGTAGCACTACTTGATAGGGTGAGGGGTAGCACTACTTGATAGGGTGAGGGGTAGCACTACTTGATAGGGTGAGGGGTAGCACTACTTGATAGGGTGAGGGGTAGCACTACTTGATAGGGTGAGGGGTAGCACTACTTGATAGGGTGAGGGGTAGCACTACTTGATAGGGTGAGGGGTAGCACTACTTGATAGGATGAGGGGTAGCACTACTTGATAGGGTGAGGGGTAGCACTACTTGATAGGGTGAGGGGTAGCACTACTTGATAGGGTGAGGGGTAGCACTACTTGATAGGGTGAGGGGTAGCACTACTTGATAGGGTGAGGGGTAGCACTACTTGATAGGGTGAGGGGTAGCACTACTTGATAGGGTGAGGGGTAGCACTACTTGATAGGGTGAGGGGTAGCACTACTTGATAGGGTGAGGGGTAGCACTACTTGATAGGGTGAGGGGTAGCACTACTTGATAGGGTGAGGGGTAGCACTACTTGATAGGGTGAGGGGTAGCACTACTTGATAGGATGAGGGGTAGCACTACTTGATAGGGTGAGGGGTAGCACTACTTGATAGGGTGAGGGGTAGCACTACTTGATAGGATGAGGGGTAGCACTACTTGATAGGGTGAGGGGTAGCACTACTTGATAGGGTGAGGGGTAGCACTACTTGATAGGGTGAGGGGTTGGAAAGGGATACTCGAATGTACGGGCTGGTCAAAAGTATAAGTAAGAAAGAAGTGGACATTGTCCATGGCAAACGAAACAATATTTAGCATGGGAACGAATCAACGGACGAAGCAGTGGGTTATGCTAGTGATGGAATAAAAAGGGAAAGCAATACTGGATGATAGCGCTAGAACTGACCTGACAAATAGACCTACCACAGTGACCTGACAAATAGACCTACCACAGTGACCTGACAAATAGGCCTACCACAGTGACCTGACAAATAGGCCTACCACAGTGACCTGACAAATAGGCCTACCACAGTGACTTGACAAATAGGCCTACCACAGTGACCTGACAAATAGGCCTACCACCGTGACCTGACAAATAGGCCTACCACAGTGACCTGACAAATAGGCCTACCACAGTGACCTGACAAATAGGCCTACCACAGTGACCTGACAAATAGACCTACCACAGTGACCTGACAAATAGGCCTACCACAGTGACCTGACAAATAGACCTACCACAGTGACCTGACAAATAGGCCTACCACAGTGACCTGACAAATAGACCTTCCACAGTGACCTGACAAATAGGCCTACCACCGTGACCTGACAAATAGACCTACCACAGTGACCTGACAAATAGGCCTACCACCGTGACCTGACAAATAGGCCTACCACAGTGACCTGACAAATAGGTCTACCACCGTGACCTGACAAATAGGCCTACCACAGTGACCTGACAAATAGGCCTACCACAGTGACCAAAGTGCTCAAAACGTTTTAGTTAACAAATATTTTGCTTGTGTACTTATGGTACCTCTTAATCTCTCTCCAGAAGCCTGAACGAAGATTGTCCAGACAGAGATTCCAGACTAGAGCTAGTGTTCACCATAGGCTCAACGTGCGCTGGAATTGGGAGTTTTGTTCTAGGGCAAATCAGTTTCTATTTTGGTATGAGAGTTGCAAGGATTGTTGCCTCGTAGGTGAACACACACTTTGCAAATACTATGAAATGATTTGTAGGCAAAACAAAAAAAGTTATTAACATATATTTTAGATATTTTAAAAAGGGTGTAAGTTGATCTATTATTTTGTAAAATGAATTCTTTTATTCTTCCCACGTAGGTTATGTTTTATGTGTGGTGCATACATAATTGCATTTACCACCAACGGTAAGCTTTTTTTTTTTTCAACCTAGTTAGCAGCAAGGCCATAGTTTGGAAACACTGAAATATCCGTTAGATCTATTCCATTCTACCAGCTTTCTTTACAGAATAGTAGTTCTCGGGCTAGGGTTCTGGGAAAAGGTTTGGGATTGAGACTATCAGTAATTTCGACGTTTAGTGTTTTTGTCTTAAACAGGGAGATTTTAAATTCAACTTATTGTTTTCACCTAGCAACTTCAATATAATTGACACTAAAATCTATATTTAGAATAAAATAGACACTAAAATCTATATTTAGAATATAATTGACACTAAAATCTATATTTAGAATATAATTACACTAAAATCTTTTTTTATGATATAATTGACACTAAAATCTATATTTAGAATAAAACTGACACAAATCTAAAATTTTTTTTTTTCAGTAAAATAAAATGAAAAACATTATAAGAAAACATAGTCCTACAGTAGAACTACGATTATAGAGCATTAACAATCACATTGTATGACTGTTAGACATTATAAGCATCTTAAGTTAATTATAGGGCATTGTCCCTATGTCCCCTGTCTTAGTGTACATTGTATATCTAGCAAATACTCCTCAGATTTACCCTGGCTTATATTTCCTGGCATGGCTCTTGTTGCTTTTGGTGGCATCTCACTGATAATGACCAATGTCCAGCTTTCAAATATGTTCCCGGTGGGTGGCGGTGCAGTGGTGGGCATCATCAGCGGAGCTTTCGACAGTTCTTCTGGGATTCAGTTAATGGTCAAGGTAAGAAGTGCGCCTGTGTGAAACTGGCACCCACTTGGGAATGGCTACAAATTAAAAAAAAAAATTGAACCGTATTATTAATTCTGATTTCTTCTTACCTTCTGTGATATGGAAATTGGTGTCAGGCATAAAAGATATAAATAACACCACACACCGACTAGCACCTGTCTCTGAAAAAAAACAACATCAATTCAAATCCAGTTAACAATAAATACCACTGCAGTAAGTACACTACATAACGTCCTACCGAGACTGAAATTAAAAAATACCAATGATAAGTATCGGAAATTACAACTTTATGGAGGTGCCTACCTACCTTGTCCCATTATGCATGTACAATCTAAATTTAGACATTGATGTGACAAAAAGAATTGTGACAAACTTTTGCATCAATGGCAATCTAATCGTTTCTGTGAAACAAATCAACTGATGCAACAAAATTGCTAGTGTACAATATTAGCATTATGATTACTTTTCTTTAAGATAGTGAGAGCTGGTCAATATACATGCATGAAAAGTATAAATTAAACAATTATCCCCTGGGCTGCCTGCAACGTATAGTGTGCATCTCCTTGTGGGTCGTAAAAGGAAGTTCTGATATTTGTAAAATACAAACAGGGTCTTTGCTCTTTTGACAAAGAGAACACTACATTTGCTCACCCACATGCCAGAAGGAAGAATTCCTTATGACATCCTCAGAGCCGAGCTTGAGGAGGGAGTCAGACCCAAGACAAGGCACGCCCAAGACTGACATACAGAGATGTCCTCAGACCCAAGACAAGGCACGCCCAAGACTGACATACAGAGATGTCCTCAGACCCAAGACAAGGCACGCCCAAGACTGACATACAGAGATGTCCTCAGACCCAAGACAAGGCACGCCCAAGACTGACATACAGAGATGTCCTCAGACCCAAGACAAGGCACGCCCAAGACTGACATACAGAGATGTCTTCAAACGAGATCTGAGGGGACTACAGGCATCAATCGAATAATGTTGGAGGAAATCGCACAAGATCAAACAG
Source organism: Biomphalaria glabrata (assembly GCF_947242115.1). Taxonomy (NCBI): domain Eukaryota; kingdom Metazoa; phylum Mollusca; class Gastropoda; family Planorbidae; genus Biomphalaria; species Biomphalaria glabrata. The sequence goes on from NC_074712.1 coordinate 42,198,302, forward strand.
CATGGAGGCTGGTACAAATCTAGCCGAGAGCAAAAGGAATGAAGCGGCTTTAGACGTACGAATGTGAAAGGAACAAGTCAAAGATTTTTCTATTATGAAAAGCACCAAAATTTTGTATCAAGTTTTAGTGACTGTCCATATCTTTTTCCTCATTTTATAAATTAATAAATTATTGTATCTGTCCGTACTCTGTATTTAGCTCGGCTATGAGCAAGGTATCTCAAGGAAGACTTCCTACTTGATACTAGCAAGTACTCACGTCCTGACCTTCGTCTCTACCTTCCTGTTTCTACCTAAAGACTATGTCCACCCTGTGCAGGAAGAATACGTGGTCACCCAAGAGATAGAACTGGAAATTCCAGAGAAACCTGGTCAGTAGACTACGTCACGTAAGAAGAATTCTTTAGTTCTACTGTCGTATCACGAGTCAGTTTTTGTGTGATAACTTACGCGTTATAGGAAATGAATCATAACACTGGGAACTTGTTACATCTATACAGAAAGATGCATCCAGAAATTCTATGCAGTACAATATTTACTTATACCTCCCACCCCCAGGGCGTCCCCAGAGGTAAATATTTTTTGTTTGTTAACACAGTTAGTCTAAATTGAATATTGAATATAGGTCGGAACGATATTGCCCACACATCAGTTCCCCTTACAAGCAGCTAATCTTCCTATAGGAACGGCAAGTGCCTATATAGTTTGGACTCGTCACTGTATGCTATGCCTGTGTAGCACTGTGTGCTACGAACTCCATAAGCTCGCCAGCTGCAGATCTTTCCTCAGGGTTGACTCCCCAAGCCTTTCCAATGTTTGGGTATGGCTGCAAGGCAGCAGAGGTTTGAGATCAGAGTTTTTCTCCTTGTTGGGTGGCAAGCCTATTCTAACGAGCCCTCCTGCCCGAAGTTTACTGGTTTAGGCGCCACTTACTCACCTTTGCCCCCATCTCCTGATAGTGAGAACAGTTCCGCCTCACGTGAACGCCAGGGGTTAGACTTTTATCAGAGGCGCTTGCCGTGTGATGCGTTTTATAGGTAGTGGAGTGCTTGAACTTACTGTCACGAGTCGAGTCTGTGACCTATTTCGACCAGTTTCTAGAAGCTCGAGTTCAAACCAGTGCAAGTGTCCAGCGTAAACAAGTTAATTTTAGGTATCCAATCAAAGAAAGGGGTTAAGGAAAAAAATAGCACACGTCAGCTTCTAGAAGGTCAAAGTTGCTAAAATAATTATCTGAGAAGGTTCCATGATTCTGGAACGTACGATCAAAGAAAGTATAAATAAGGGGAAAGTCAGTTAGACGGGGTCCTCGCTCGGTCCTCGCATAGTAGTAGTTCTTGTAGAGCGATGGTCCTCGCTCAGTCCTCGATTAGTAACAAGTTTTGTGATATTAGCGGGTCCATTAAGTAAAGTTTTAGTAGTTGAAGTTGAAGTTATACTAAGTGAAGTTTTATGTATCTTTAAGTTTTATTTATGAAGTGTCAAGTTGTTATTGAATTAAGAAATTAATTTGATGTGAAAGTTGAAGAAGTATTATTAAAGAAGTTTGAAGAAAATACAGAGAGATGTTTCTTTCTTCATTTCATTGAATTGTCAAGTATTGATAATATAATCCCCGGCAAGTGTGATCGTCACACTTATTACCACTTACGGCCACTGGCGGATCCGGGGGGGGAGGGGGGCGGACGAATTTTAGTATAGAATTTACACAATTTGTATACGAATGTATTACTTATGTTAATAATATATACTAATTATTTATATTTCAACCTATTTTTATATTATTTCGCCCCCCCCTCTAGTATGTTGGCCGATTTGGTGGGGTCGGGAGGGGGCGATGGTATCAATCCCACCCCACCCCCCTCATACACTTTCGAGTGTATGGGGGCGGTCCAATTTATTTCTAGAAATCACAGCTTGCTAACAGTATCAATTAAATATCTATAGGATTAAAACTTTTTATTGATATTTTAACCGATCTTTATATTATGTCGTTCCCTGTTAGCCGATTGGGGGGGGGGGGGCGAATACCTCTACTGCCCTTCCCACCTAAGCCCTTTGAGTGTGTGGGGGGGGGGGCGGTCCTACTTTTATGGAGAAATCATAGTTTGTGAACAAAATTAATTCAATTAATATATACATTTTATATTATGTCAATCCCTTTCTGGTATGTTGGCCGATTCGGTGGGGTTGGGGTTGCATGTACTTCCCTCCCCACTCTAGCCCTCTGGGGGGGGGGCGGTCCTATTTTTATGGAGAATCATAGTTTGTGAACAAAATTAGTTGAGTCGCCCCACCCCTATTCTTTAATGCCAAATGCAATCTTTAGCAGAAATTATTAAAGGATTGAGGCTTATTCGTTTTAACTCTACCGCCCCTCCCATTTCCAGACAGAGTTTATGTAATTTCACATGTATTTATAATAATTATTTTAAGAAAATTAGAATTCAAAAGAATTTTTTCAGTATAAGAGTCACGATTGAGATGAGTTCTAAACCCAAATAACCTTTTTATAGTCCCTTTTCCCAACCTTTACTCAATCTGATATTTTGTTAGTTAAATAAATTTGGGACTATAACTCACAATTTATACTTTAATTTTATTGAATACTAGACATATGTTACCCGCGACCCGCGGGTCTTTATTTGCGCATTAAATAAGAGTTTTAGACCTAGGCCTAGGAATAGACTCGGTAGAGAGATGTGTTAATGTGTAACCATTAGGTAATGTCTAATGAAATAATGTTCGCCAGGAAATCTGTAGTCACAGATATCAGTAACTAATTTATGTAAAAAATGCTTTTGGATAATCTAGTGGATTGGATTTAGATGTCTGTTAAACGTAGCTAATGATCCTTTCACGTTATTTCTCTTTCGCTACGAAAATAAAATTAGTTTTGAGAAAATGGTTTACCCGAAGTCGATACATTCTTATCTATTAAAAACGAAAAGAGCGATAGCTTTGTTAAATGAATGGGATTATAAAGTGAACAATTAAACGAAATAATGTTTAGTACGCGATTCATGAATGAATATAGATCTAGGCCTATCTCAACTCGGCTTCGCAGCTTTCGTAAACGAATGTAGCTTTAGAAAACCAAATTTGAATGTTTATTTGATCAAAATATGAAATGAATGGACTTTAATTAATATGTTTATGTGTTAAAGTATAAAACTATCTGTGCGAAGAGAAGTTTTATCATCTTAGAGTTGAATTAGAGTTTTAGATCTAGGGATGGGATTATAAAGTAAACAATTAAACGAATTAATATTTAGTACGCGATTCATTACGGTATTGTCTAATGAAAGAATGTTCGTCAGGAAATCTGTAATCACAGATATAAGGATCTAATTAATGTAAAAAATGCTTTTGAAACACAAAATTGAAGGTTAATTTTATTATATAATGAAATCAATGGATCTTCTTTTGTATTTTCACGTGTCAAAGTAAAAAACTATCTGCGCAAAGTGTATTTCTTAAAATTAGATCTAGGTCTAAATCCTTTCTATCTTTTCTTATGTCAACATTGTAGACATGGCCTAGATCCATAAAATACTATAGCTGTAATAGAGTCGGACCACTTTATTTTTTTTTGAGGGTCTTACATTTGTTTTAGGGCTACAATACATACACTACGGTCTAAGTTGGTACCCAAGGAACATTCCTGCCTAGTTTTATCAAGATTGGTCAAGCGGTTTTGATGTCTATAAGTAACATACATACATACATACCCCTCACATTCTACTTTATAATATAGATTATTTATCGAATAATTATTTTTTCGGCGTCGATCCTCAAATCCAAAATCTAAATATGTGGGTTATCTTATCTTTTCAAGGAAAAAATCGGTTTTATTTGCAATGTATGTATTCATACTAGAATAGCATTACAGCATTATTATTATTATATGATTATAGCTTTTATATAGCGCTACTTTCATTCTTATAGCATGCTCAGAGCGCTTTTGGTCCAATCTCATTTGTGGATCAGTGGGGGGGGGGGGGGTATCTAGGAGTTGGTTTTCCGTGCTGCCTTTAGGCGCTCAGTAAACACAACTCAGCCCGAGTGGGGTGTCGAACCTCGAGCCCCCTTCTAGGTAGCCAAGCCAAGCTAAGTTCAAGCGCACTTGGCCTCTCGACCACGCTCCCCACATATTTGTAGACCTATAAGCTTGTATTAATTGTTTGCTAGGGCTGGACAGTGGTAAAACAGAGAAGAAAGTAACCTCCAAGACCACAAGTGACAATGAGGTCAATCTGTCCAGTCTGATGAGACTTATTAGGACACCAACATATTTACTTCACGTGATGTGGGTGTGTCTCTTACAGTTACGTTTGTTCTACATTCTAGGATCAATCAATAGAATCTTGGAAAAAGAACTTGAAAACAAGAAGGAAGGTAAAAGTTGCGAATTTAACGCATAATGAATTTATTGTAAGCAAGAAGAAAAAGTAAAAGTTGAAAGTCTAACACACGGTAAATTGATTGAAGCGAAAATAGCCACTGCCTTAAAATCAATATTAGGAATTGAAATCTGGAATATCGTTTTGTGATCTAACTTGGGTCCCCCCCCCCCCCCCCAAAACAATAATTAAATATTTAAAAAAAAAAAAACGTTTCTTCCGCATCCTTTTGATTCATTGACTGTGTGAAGAAATGAATGTTGTCTTTGGATTCATTGACTGTGTGAAGAAAGGGCGAAGCCCCGCCTCCAAGCACTATTTCTGGTATTGAAAGCCAACAAAATGAATATTCTGAGGTATCTACAGTAAATTTTCCTGCTATTAAAAAGTTTTATTTCAAAAACCTAAAATGCTATTCTTACTGGCGCCAAGTTGTACTAGGATGTCATCGCAACCCTTAGTATGCGTAATTCATTTTGTCGGAAAACATGTTCCGCAAACCTCATGCGACGCTTTGTCACAACCTTACTAAGGGGTCGACTCCCGATTCAGCATAGGATTTCCTTGATTTAGACCCGATCTCTATAACTGACTCCTAAAATCTGTCTTAGCCTTCTTTGTTGAGCCATATTTAGTGTTTTTCAATTTCGGAAGACGACTATTCAATGCACTTTATTAATGGAGCCCCGCCACTGGTAGAAATGTGTAACCTCTCTATGTCAAACTAAAAAATCTCTTGAGTTGTTTTTTTTTTATTCAAAACCCCATTTAGCTACGGTCATAGAATTTGGTAACTGTAGTTTGCTTTACAATAATATTGAAGATAGAGGTTTTCCACCTAAAAACTCTCTGTAGTGGGATTTTAAACTCAAAAACCATCTGGAGGGGTTTTAAACTTTTAAGAAAAGCCATCTGTTGGAAAGGGGTTTAAACTCAAAACCCCCAATTCGCTTGGCTACGCTCACATAATTTTAGTGTTTAATTTGCTTTTTTTTATATTAAAGAGGTATTTTTTTTAGCATCAAACCCAGCTGAAAAAGGGTTTAAACTCAAAACCCCTTTAGGCAACTCTTATAGCATTTTGAGTGCTTAAATTGCTTTTGTTTTATATTGAAGAGTTATTTTTTTAGCTTCAAACTCCAATGGAGGAAGTTTAAACTCAAAACCCTTTGACTACACTCATAGAATTTTGAGTGTATAATTTGCTTTGTTTTTAATATTAAAGAGGTATTTTTTACCTTCAAACCCCGCTGAAAGGGGTTTAGACGCTCATAACATTTTAAGTGCATAATGTACTTTTTATTTTCATATTGAAGAAGCATTTTTAGCTTCAAACCCCGCTGAATAGGGGTTTAAACTCAAAACTGAGTCGAAACCCATTTACCTACGCTCATAACATATTGAGTGCGTAATTTGATTTTTTTTAAATTGAAGAGGTATTTTTTAGCTTCAAACCCTACTAAAGAAGGGGGGGGGGTTAAACTTCAAAACCCTCATAGAATTTTGAGTGTGTAATTTGCTTTTTTTTTATATTGAATAGGGGGTTATAAAATCAAAATCTTCCTTGACCTGCTCTTGGAATTTGGGGAAAGTCGTTTGCTTTTTTTTGTTTTGTTTTGTTTTAGAAGAGAGGGATTTAACTACTAAAAACCCTGGTAGGGGGTTTTAAACTCAAACCCGCTGGTAGGGAGGTTCAAACTCAAAACCCCCTGATAGGGGTTTTAAACTCAAAACCCCATGTAGGGGTTTTAGACTCAAAACCCCCTGATAGGGATTTTAAACTCAAACCCCCCTGGTAGGGGGTTTTAAACTCAAAACCCCTTGGCTGCGCTGCGGCAAGTGATGGTATAGTATTAAAATGTCACCCAAAATAAACAAAATCAAAGCAAAAAATCAATTACTGAAGGGGGGAGGAATTCATTTCGGGGGGAGGGGGGACATATATTTAGGACAGGGGCATTAAAGTACTTGACTTCTAAGTATTTTCAACCAATATTGAATTGATCGAATTGCTAAAAGAGCGGTTAGGATTACAATTCTTGTGAGTTGGAGCAATCGTTTCAAATCTCTTTTTTAGCGGTCCCCGAAAACGGAAAAAAACGCTATTAGTTTTGTGAAGAATGTCTGTCCGTCCATCCGCACGTCCGTCCGTCCCGTTTAGATTTCGTAAACTAGAAAAGATAGTGAAAATCCGACATCATAATATTTTAGACCATTCAAAGTTCTGATGCAACGGCTACTTTTTTCTTTTCTGAAAGCGAAAAATCTAATTTTTTAAAATCACCTATGCAAGGATTTTTTTTTCATAAAAATACACCATTCTTTCACCTATTCACTATTAATAGTGGAGGCTCGGTGGCTGAGCGGTAAAGCGCTTGTCTTCCGAACCGGGGGTCCCGGGTTCGAATCCTGGTGAACACTGGCATTTTTAATTTCGGGATCTTTAGGGCACCTCTGCGGCCACCCAGCTCTAATGGGTACCTAACATTAGTTGGGTAAAAGTAAAGGCGGTTGGTCGTTGTGCTGGCCACAAGACACCCTCGTTAACCGTGAGCCACAGAAACAGATGACCTTTACATCATCTACCTCATAGACCACAAGGTCTGAAAGGGGAACTTTACTTTACCATTAAATAGTAACTAACACGGGAGGCTCTTTAGAGATGACTATACATTATATTTGTAACACTGAAATACAAATGGTTTTAGATTTTTTATCAAAAATATTTTTATTCTTTTAAATTTGTATTGCTAAATTAAGTTCTGTCATACTAACTACAACATTTACTCACAAAAAATGTTTTGTTTTTTTTAAAGAAAAAAAATCTATTTACCATGCATATAAGTTGGACATAATTTAAAACAACAATTAATAAGAAGTTTTTCCATAGTATTGCGGCACACCACAACCACAAAACATATAACTAATGGACAGTTTTTTTTTTTACTGAAATGTTATTTTCTTGAGGATTTAAATAAGAAATTGACTACAAAAAAATTACATTAATTAGATATTCATTATAAGACATCAGTTAGGCCAGGTTCACATCTAACTTTGCATTTACTTTCACCTATCCTTTAGTCTGCTGGACCGCTGGGGCACCACACAAGATCTGTCAAGCTTCCCTATCCATTCTTTTCTGTCATTTGTCTTTGATAGAATTTAATTCTGATGTACTTTCTGAAAATATTGAAACCTGCCTTTTTACCTGCCTGGGTGGACCACTTCGGGGGCCGATTTTGAGTTTGTGTTTCCACACAAACTGTCTTTGTAACCTTGTTTATGGGTAGAAAGTGGCCAAAACATGGGGGGAAATGAATCATTTATTTCCAGCTACAATTTCTCAGCTAAGTCGATAGAGCTTCGCTTCAATAACGCGTGTTTGATCCCCATTATCATCAATCTTTTTCTGTTTATTTTTTAATGACAAATACAATAGCAATGTTTATTTTACTAAATTATTTCAATATCAAAAGGGAATTGATTTTAAGGAAAGTTACAGTGCTTGTTATTTAAGGCTGTGTGCGGAGCGGTTTTGGAAACATGTTCTTAGGAAATTCGATTCATTTCTAGTAATTCTTTAATCTTTTGTAACCTCAGCATATGGAATAATGTTTGCCTACTGTGCGAGAAGGTCTTCGACTTTGTTTATTCGATGCACACATACAAATAGAGATAGTAATACATCTGGAACACAAAGTAGACTTATTCAACCCACCGTCGACAATAATTCCCACTCTTTATCCAGATTGTATTTACACATGGGTCTATTAACATTTTGACTGTCAGTAATCACGTTTTTAAATTAAGCTAATATCAGTTCACTCTGTATGTCTGTCTGTATGTCTGTTTGTGTGTTTGTCTGCTTGGTAAAAAGTTTGAACACGCTTTTTCTCCCATTTACCATTCTCGGATTTGCCAACTTAGTCATTAAACCTGACAATAAAAAAATTAAACAATTAGTTAATTAATCGTTGGGGATTAAATTATTTTGTTTGATTTTCGAAATAAGGGATATAAATGTTACTTAATACTTAATATATATATATATATATATATATATATATATATATTAGTTCCCTTATAACCTTTTAACACTTCACACTTTTTACACCCACTTCCTATTGTCAAATCAAGTTGTAATTTTGCATACTTATTCATAGGCGATAACCATACATGAATCAATAAAAAAAATTAACCAATTAGTTGATCATTTAGTATTAATTAATTAATTTTGTTTTAGATAGCAGAAAGGGAGATAAATCCCATAATTTTCAGATCAATGGCATTACTTAGCGGTTCCTTCCCTTAGATAAACTTTGTATTTTAAAAGTTTGTTTTTTTCTATTGCTTGTTCTTTTCTGTTTTCAGTTAGTGATTACACCAATGTTATGCTCTATGTACTTATGGGAGGTATCGTGGCTTCGCCCCTGGCTGGCGCATTTCTAGAATTGAACATAAGTTTATTTAAAAGTAAGCCTTTTATGTTTTCATACACTTCTCAGCATTCTTGAAACATGTCTAAAATGTTTTACTTGGAGAATGTGTGTCTGTTCATTGGTAAACGTCTCTATCTTATCTTATCTTATATAATACAGACGTTACTTCAAAAAAAGAAGATGATTACATCCTACACGTCATGCATTTTGTCATGCACATTAACCAATGACCTAAATTCTGCCAATGTCAATGGTTTTCTTGGCTGACTCAAGCAACCCATTCCATGCTCTAATAGCGCTAGGGAAGAAGGAGCATTTGTACAATGCTATGTGGTGATGGAACAAATTATTACAAATAGCTAGTGTGTTGACAAAATTGAAATCGACATTAATCATTTCAAATAAATTTCAAAAAAAGGGGGACAAGCATCTATGTTGTTTATAGTCATCACATCACTTAAAGATTTATCAATTGCAGGTATATTAGACTAAATATATATATATATATTAAAACACTTCATACATACAATAGTCAAAGTTCAATTCTAAACTTAACAACACTCTTTGCTTGTTACAACAAAATGTTTAATCTTGATCACCTTCCATCGTTATACTGAATTCAACTAGAACTGTAAACACATATAAACCCAGTATTACCTAATACACCACTACATTTATCCACAAGCTTGTAGTTCTACACAAGCTTGTAGTTCTACACCAATTACAGAAGGTAATGGGTTACACAGGACATATACATGCAGAGGCGTAGTGAGCAAAACGTGCGCCCGGGGCAAAGTATTTTATTGTCGTCAGTCCCCCCATTTACATTCAACAAATTTAGGCGCCTTTCTTCGTGTGGCACCCCCCTGATGGTAACGCCCGGGACATCGCACCTCCCTTGCCCCCTCACTACGCCTCTGTTAATAATATTATTAATAATAAGGCTTATCTTCGAGTCCGAAGATTAATGAGGAGTATTTCACGTTGCTTACTCTTACTAACAAAGACACACCTCTCTGATATTTGTTTGTATTGTCATTGTCATTGTCATTGCAGACAGCAAGTCATCGTTCAGTAGATCTGTCAAACCAAACATCATGTCACTGACACTGACAAGTGCACTGGGCGTGGTGCTGTCGGTCCTGCTGCTTCTAGAGGACCCGTCACATCTGTATTATATATTCGTGTTCCTGGTGTTATACCGATCTATATTTTACACCATGGTCAACGCCTACATTGTCCTCGCGTAAGTTGTTAAGATCTAGATTTACGAAACTAAAAAGTATAGCCAAATAAAATGTATGAAAATTGGTAGTTAGGGTTAGGGTTAGGGTTAGGGTTAGTGACATTGAAGCAAGGGAGAGAAGGCTTTGAAAAATGGGAAGTAATAGAAAAAAATTAACAATGGTCTTTCTTATTTCCCCTTAACTATTTCAGCACTTAATCACCAAACCACAGAACGTATTTAGATTTTAATTCTTCAATTCCTCTGTATCTCATCCTACTATTGATACTACAATTTAAAACAACGTTACGCAAATTGAGTTCCGTAGGCCACCACGTGAATTAATCTTCCTAAAAAAAATAGCAATGTGTTCCGCTAAATACTCAAAATGCGCGGAATGTTCCGTTAAAGAAAAAGTGTGGGAAACAGTGGATTAAAATATCAGTTGTAGCCAGTGAGTTAAAGCTACTAGAATAGTTCACACACTGGTTGTGAAATACGATGTCAAGGTCATCACAGAGTTTGACATATTGCAGATTTGAAAAATAAATATATTTAGTTGACACTATCACATTTAACCTACATAAGTAATGCACTTAAAGGGAGAAGATCTACGTGAACTGGGTGTGGTGTCTCACTTATCTGCTATGTTCTCCATTTAGTCGTACAAGTCTTCAAATGAAAAGACTATAGATAAAACGATTGTACTATAACCCACTAGTGTTCACTATATATGTTTATAATATAAATATATTTTTTTTTGTTAGCGAAGTTGAGCGAAATCCTTGGACATAGATATCAGCACCCTTGACATATTTAATAACCTGTTTCTAATTCGCTTGTTATCTAGCCATGACGTTGCTGTCTGTATCTGACTTTAACCCTTTGAACAGATTATGTATTACAGTTTGATAAATACACTAAAAGTCTCGTACTTTATATCTAGGTGAGAGCTATTGCACTGACTTGGTTGCCAGTTCATTTTGACCTTCCGTGGATTACTGTTGAGATCAGAATTTGCCTTTAGAGCTCTTTACGTTTAGTTGTTGTTGGACTCCCTCACTAGTCTTTATTTACATGACCTTAAAGAAAACACTCGATTCTCCTTTCCATTTCGCTGAGCAAGTGAGAAGACTTTGGTCAAACCTTTTATTTATTGCCAAAAGGAACTTGTTACATGATTCTCATCCTAGCCATATTTACAAAATAAATGAAAGTACAAAGAATTAGTGTCTTAGATTAAGCTGAAATAGAAACGTTCAAAATCTTTTAAAAGACTGGTCTATGCAGTTCCGGATTTAAAGGCAATGACAGCGTAGCCGCCTCTTATATGCGTGTGTGTGGGTGTGTGTGTGTGGGGGGGGGGGTCAACCAGCAACCAGTTGGTATACCAAGCTATTTGAGATTATGGAAGATGAAAACATGATGGTGAAACATAATCGCGTGACTTGAGGCGAGACCATGCCTTATAGAAGGCCTCACCACTAGCCTGCAACGTCACAACCTGTGACAGACCTGTGATATGGCAACGTACTATTGGTCTAAACTGCCCATAGATTGTAACGTTTTTATTCAGGTCTTCGATAACGATTGGTTTCGCTTGAGGCCTGAGCACACTTTGCACAAACCTGAATTTGACCCTAATAGAAAGTATGATAGAAAAATTATGTCCATGTTTCTCAATGGAAATAAAAGTTTTGTAAGTCACCTGAGGATGAATACAGAGTGATAGTTACATGCAATGTGATTATTGCCCATAGTTTACAATGACTCTATGATAGTTACATAGAGTGTGATTATTGTTCATAGTTTACAATGACTCTATGATAGTTACATAGAGTGTGATTATTGTTCATAGTTTACAATGACTCTATGATAGTTACATAGAGTGTGATTATTGCCCATAGTTTACAATGACTTACAGAGTAAGCAAAAACAGTGACCTTAGAAGAAATGTTTAATTATTTGTATACAAACCTATTGTTTTCAGTTTTCCAAGCGCCTTCATTGGAAGTTTAATCGGCATTACAACCATAACGTCAGGCGTGTTTTGTTTACTGCAACATGCTCTGTTCGAATGGTCGGCCAGACGGAACGCCAAAGAGGTAAATGAAAGAAGCTAAGTTACGATACAGTACAGGTCACGTGTAAGTACATTAAGTGATATCACGTTACAGGTCACGTGTAAGTACGTTAAGTGATATCACGTTACAGGTCACGTGTAAGTACGTTAAGTGATGTCACGTTACAGGTCACGTGTAAGTACATTAAGTGATATCACGTTACAGGTCACGTGTAAGTACGTTAAGTGATGTCACGTTACAGGTCACGTGTAAGTACGTTAAGTGATGTCACGTTACAGGTCACGTGTAAGTACGTTAAGTGATGTCACGTTACAGGCCACGTGTAAGTACGTTAAGTGATGTCACGTTACAGGTCACGTGTAAGTACGTTAAGTGATGTCACGTTACAGGTCACGTGTAAGTACGTTAAGTGATGTCACGTTACAGGTCACGTGTAAGTACGTTAAGTGATGTCACGTTACAGGTCACGTGTAAGTACGTTAAGTGATGTCACGTTACAGGTCACGTGTAAGTACGTTAAGTGATGTCACATTACAGGTCACGTGTAAGTACGTTAAGTGATGTCACATTACAGGTCACATGTAAGTACGTTAAGTGATGTCACATTATGCGTGACGGATACATTTAACAAGTGAGGAAAGCCATGGGCGAGTTATATATTGGACAGAAAGTTATCCTATATAAATACAAGAAATGGTATTGAGAGTCATGCAACATAGAGCAAAATTATTTAACTAAATTATTATATAAAGTTTTTTTTTTAAATATAAACGATATCTGCTTCATAATTTTATCGATGCGAATTCCAAGAACGTTATGGAGTTTTTTTTTCATAGACTTTTAACAAATGATAGAGTAGAAGACAGAGGATCTTTTATACATATGTATCTTTTCTTTTTGCAGAGCTTAGGCCAGTGGCGTAGCAAGCTATGTGCGAGTGGTGCCAGCATTGTACATATATGAACAAAGATAAACTACTGAATTTGAAATGTTTACTAAAAAATAATTTACTTTGCTAATTCTGCTAATCTCCTATGTTCTTTCTCACATTAAACGTAAACTGTTAACCAGGTGGAATCAGGGCATCGCACTTTTACACGCCCACTTTCTTTTGGGGCACATTTTGTTTCCAAAGTTGAGTACGCTGAAATAAATATCTTAGACTCTTATAAAGCAGAATCTGGCACATAATGAGCATCGCGAACAAGTTGAAGAACAATGACAAAGACTAAATCTAGGTCATTTCTATTGGTTTGTGAAATTACTACCCAAGTTCCATCCACTCGCGTGAGAACATGTGCTCCGAACCAAGCCTAGTTCCAGGCCAAATATTTACATATCTCTACAAATACAAAACAAACTTATATTGGATGATAATGAAAACAATATTTTTCGATTTTTTAACAGTTTACCTGACATTACTAAACTGGATCTTTTTGTTTTCTTCAAATGTTAAGGATACGTTGTCAATATGACGGTAGTTCTGTAGTCTTTCATTGACATCATCTTAATTCATTATCTGCTCGAACCATTCTCTGAGTTTGACTGGGTGTGACAAGTCAAAAACTCGCTGTCAGAGTCACTCAAATTTATCACAGCATTAATTATTATTTTTCCTTATTTATTTATTTTATTTTAATTATTTCCCCATCCTACCCCTGAATTCTCCACCCGCACCACCTTTTCCCCTCCAGGCTAGACTTAGTTGACCACATTGGAGATAGCTAAGGCGCGTCCTTTCATTTATCTGCCCTTGATCGGGGAAAGGTAAACACGCAATCTCTTTTGTCTTACCCGCCGGATGTCTGAAGGACGGTCGCGGTTTACACCACCTTGGTTTGAATGCAAGCTAATCCCCCCCCCTTCTCTCACGTCTCTCTTTGATCTAAGAGATTACCCTGGTCAACACACCGCGTGATATTCCAAGGTGCGACTCCCACCTCGAGTCAAATCCACCCACGTGTAAGATAAATCTTAGCCTAGGACATTTCCTGTGCCCGCCCGCACTTTCCAGGCTTATATAAAGTAAACCAACTCAAATCAGACTCTCTTTCATTCTCATTCGAGCTGAGCTATCGAGTCTGGACTGCTTCATTTATTCTTTTTCCTAGAGGAATACCTGGTGGTAAGCCGAACTTAATCACAAGTTCCATCTTGATTACTCTGTGTATATTTCCATTGGATTTTATCATGTGTAGTTTATTATTTCATTTATATTTAATTAGTGCATTGTGTATTTCTCACTGTCGTAAGTAGAAAACATGAACATGGCTAATGTATATTTTATGTATTGCATTAATCTATTATTGCTACGTTGCTCAATTGATCATTGATGCAACCATGTATATATTTGTACACCTTATTTTATTTCCTTTATCTCGGTTGATCGCCTTGATAATTTTACTAGCGCACTAATACTGCGTCTAGAAAAGAGTTATGAGTTATCTCCCCTGTATTGAATTATCTCCCCTTTACTCATTTTACTCTAATGAGAGTTGCGCCGCTTGAAGGGACACCCTCTCCATTCAAGCACGCTCCATTGTTCTCGACCCACGGTCATATGTAAACAAACCATCTGGGTCGCTGACCACCGCCCTATTCACCCCCCCCCCTCTCTTTCTCTATTCACCTGTGTTGTTTATTTGAGATTATTATTTCCCCTTCTATGTACATTTTATATTATTACTTTACCTTTTATGTACCTTTTTATATTGCTACTATCTGCCATCTATTATTCCAAATCCCATTTGTCATCATCTCCCTATTGTGCTCTAAAGCAATTTTACCAATCTGACGAATGCACCTCAGTCGAGGGCATCGATAAGATGCATGAGAGACATGTCCTAACTTGTCTTTATTTATCCGCAGCCTCCCTCAGGTGTCTGCCTATTGCCTATTTACTTGCTATCGAGAATCACTTAATTATTGGATCAATGATCTATTCACTTGCATCTGTGCTTAGTGCTATTCAGCACTGCACTTGCCTACTGAGATCTACTCAACTCTACCACTTGGCGCTATCGGCATTGCCCGCCTATTCGACAGCCCACCTGTCAAGCTATTAGGTGCGACGTCCCTATAGATTCAGATCTGTGTGAGACGTCATAGCTACGCCAACCCTCTGCAACTCACTGGACATATCCTGTCAACTACGCTGCCCACGGCAGATCAGCTCTGCCCGCAGTAACCTTGTGCCCACGGTAGCCGGCCACCCGCCCTACTGTGCCCACTACAGATATTAGATTTTGGGGATTGAGACTCCACAAGAGCTATATCACCGGCGTCCCTCTATCCGCTAGAGCGCCACCTCCAGCTGCAGAACCTCAAGCCAGGACACAACCAGCTGCGACATCAACAGGAATACCAGCTAAGTCAGAGGACAAAGTGACATACTCTCTTATTAGGTGCAAGAGTGATGATTAAATCCATTATTATCTAGAGATAGATGCAAACCCTCCCCCTTTTTATTCTCATATGTATATTTATGTAAATAAATATTCTTTTATTTTAACTTTTGTATCTATCTTTCATTGCATGCCTCGTTGCGTGTCTGCTCCCGATTCATATGCTGATAGGTTGGTGTGTGATAGCTTTAAAAATAATCATCCCCTAGACATAAAACTCGCCAAACACACATCACATTTCCCCACCTGTCACACTGGGCTGAAGCTGAAATTTTTTCAATAACATTTTTCGGTACAGTGGACCATTGACACACCTTTTTATTGACTTCAGAACACCGCTAGGATGTCCTCAACAAAATAACTGAAACTCGCCTTAAGCGCTTGGTTAAAAGCGCTGGTCGAAAAAAAAGTCATTTCGCTGTTTTATTTCGTATTTTATTTAGAAGGGAGGGGGGCATCACAAGGAGCTGCCGCACTGGGCATCATATACTCTAGCTACGCCGCTGGCTTATGCTATATTAACTCATTCCGTCTGTCTGGGTGTATTCTTTTACCCTTTTGTTCGCACTTCCCATCCTCGGATGAAGTTGAAAATTTGCACAATTATTAAAAGTCGATGGCAGCACATGAATCAATTAAAAACAATAAGCAATTAGTTAATCGATTAGTGGTAATTAATAATTATGTTGTATAGAGAAAAAGGGGAAATAAAACTAGTATATTAAGAGATAAGACTGCGATTCAAGGGTGCTCTCGCTTCACTCAATAAAATCTATTTTTTTATAAATATATATTTTTTAAAATATATTTTGTTTGTTCTTTTTTTTTTTTTTTGTATTTTAGAAAACGGGACCCAAAGCAAGAAAAAAACTCATTTTCTAATGCTTAGTTTGGTTCACTCCGATTAAAAAAAACAACATAAAAACGAAGACTATGCAAGGGAAGCAACCTTTCAAATATTTTTGCAATTTATTTGATAATGCATTTTTTAAAAATGTGTGACTGTTTTAAAACAGCGTTAGTGTTTTAAAATCATAGCTTGACCTTGATTATACTCTTTTATAAATCTCAATAATCAACTTTTAAAGATAAAATCACGAGAAAGTTTCGTGTGCCTGATAGTCTTTTTATATAATAAGCACAGCGTACAGCACCATTACAGTATATATGAATGTACATTTCTCCATATGGACAGTAAGCGCCCTATTGGCAGGGCCGGCCTTAGGCAGAGGTGAAACTTGTTTCCAATGCTATTGTTGGAGTACACTAGGATTTAAATAAATTGCGTTTTTTTTTCGCTTTTATTTTTGTCTATTTCATCAGGGGCCACCAAATCCACTTTGCCTTGAGCCTCGAATTATCTAAAGCAGGCCCTGCTATTGGTTAGGGCATTAATGCACAAGGGCACTGCTCTCATTAATTCTATTCGGTTTAGTTTTGTACGCCTTCATGTCTTCCTTGATCTACTTCTGATCTTTAAATATTGTTACGTATTTCTGAATCTTCTGGCTAGATGTATTAGTTGGCACACAAATAAAAACACAGCAAAGAACTTGACGACTAAACTTTCAGTTTCATGTAACTTTAATGACTATTAACCCTAACAATTCGTCAATGTAACATGTAGCGTAGAAGACTGTACAATATCTGTCAGTTTACAGTTAGCTATACTTCTTTGCAATTCATCTCTTCACTTCGTTGCAATTCATCTCTTGTCAACTTGCATCGAGCCGTATTCCACAGAACAGACCAACGACACACTTCCCAGTGTCGCTCCAGGTCTCCTAAAGCTGAACCAAGTCGCACTCAAGTCTACCGAATCAGAGCCGCACACGTCTTACATCGACTGTATCGACTGTAACGGCTCAAGTCCACTGTAGTTCGCTGTATAGACTTTAACGACAGTAGTCCACTCCAGTTAACTCTACACTAGTTAACTTGCATCGAGTCGTACACATTTATCTTCCACAGAGCCGCACACGTCTTACATAGTCTGTATCGACTGTAACGGCTCACTCACGACTCCATACGACTGACTTTAACATTAACTCTCTGGCTTATATAGAGTCCCTAATCGCTAGTCCAAAGTTGCACAAACACGGCTAGTATCCTCTGAAATAACACGTGAGGAAACGTCACATCCTGTCTTTGTTTATACATGTAGATTCCAGAAAACATCGGCTGCAGTGTCATCAAGTTGGGGTCACACGTAGTGACCTCTATCTGTCACTGTTCATTAGTAACTGTCCCCCTACTTAGATCTGTTCGTCCCCTGGAACAACACGTGAGGGCACGTCACATCCTGTCTTTGTTTGTACATGTAGATTCCAGAGGACACTCGCTGCTGTGTCATCTCGCCGGGGTCATACGTTGACCTCTACCTATCACTGTTCATTTGTAACAATATGTATTAACACAATCAAAAAGGTTTAGGATCATCTGTAGCTACATTGTTCCCGTGTAACCACGCTGAGTAGTCTCCCTTGTCTTTTAGTTTTGAAAATGCCAGGCTGACTAGGTGTTTATGTTTCAGCAGTACAAAAGTACCCCGCTTCAATGCTCATCAAAGGCTATTTAATAAACGATTCTGTGAAATGACCGATTTGTTCTCATTTCTGAGGGAGAAGTAATCAATCAGATAGCAGTTGGATGCCAGGCTGAGCCTCTGAAGCCGGAACTAATGCCGCAGAATCATTAACTATCAGATCTATTAAGTTTTAAGAAGTATGTATTTTGTTTCCATTGGACGATATTTTTTTTCAAAATCCGTATTTCGATTTTTTTTTACAACTTTTTTATTTTCTATTTGATAATCGTGAGCCCCATTCTTCAATGTTTGCGAATCTTGAACGCAGATTGCAGAATTAGAGAGGAGGATCCTAGCAATGGAATTGAGATGCTATAGAAATATCCTAAGTATCACATACAAAGACTGCATCACAAACCAAGAGATTAGAGACAGGATCAGTACAATCCTACGACGACCTGCTAACTACTGTCAAAAAAACGCCAACAAAAACTCTATGGTCATATCATAAGTTCCTCAGGGTTCAAAAAGATCTTCCTTCAGGGAACAGTACCAGGAAAAAAGACGAAGAGACATAAGAAAACATAAAAGAATGGACAGGCCTGTCATTGAAAGAGATTCTCTCCATGGCAAAAGACAGAGAGAAATGGAGAAAGACGGTCAACAGATCTTGTGTGGTGTCCGTAAGGGATAGGTGAATATAATGGATCTTGAGATAAGATAACTGGCCTTCAGGAAATTTGCTGTTTTTATTTTCCACCTATGAAATAATTTTGTTTATTTTCTAAATCTCGGCACTTTTCCTCCCAAATGTTTTATACAATTTTAAATTGTTATAATAACTTATACAACTTGACATGATTACAATATTTACAAGATCAGAATTGTGTTAGCCCATTTGTCTGGTCTTTTAAACCTGCAGAGTAAGACATAAACATTTCAATAAAATGCAGATAAATACATTAGATATGATTAACTACACGAAGTCATCCGTTGTTAGAATTTCATATGAAAAGATTATTTTTTTTTTACTTTTGCCTCTTACAGGTGAATATCTTCTTGATTGTCCTAATCGGTATATCCTGTATTCATCCATTCTGGCAATGGATTGCTTGTAGAAGAGCGGAGCAGAGAGAGTCCACAAAAGAATAATGGTGGCACAGCGAAAAATAAAACAAGTACAATAATTCTTGTTTGAGTATTTTGTATACACACGAACACATACACACAAACACATTATACTATACAGTAACAAAGACAGAAGTAAAAATGTTGGTTCGCTCTACTGTTAGAGTCAATGTTCAAGCGATCTGTTCATACTATTGGCTGTTCAATAGGTCGAAATATTTTGGGGAAACGTTTTTCTTTATTAACGCCAAATGTGAGGTGGAAATGTGAGGTGGATTTGTTTAATTTTCGTAATGTTTTCTGTCTTCCTGTCCTTATAAAAATTAGCATAGAGCTAGTTAATTTAATTTTTTTTTAATATAATACTTTATATATGTTTACTGAGCGCCTAAAGGCAGCTCGGAAAAACCTTCTCCCAGATACCCCCTCCCCCACTGGTCTCATCACAAAGGAGATTGGACCATAGCGCTCTTAATGCTATATATATCTAATTGTATCATCTACTTTCTGCATATTGCATTCATGTCACGTTTATGAGAGAACACTGAAGGTAATTGACTCAAACACTTATGATAATAACATTCAAATTTATATCTCTAAGTAATCTACAGGATGGTTGCTTGGAAAATTTGTCACACAGCTATTTATGTATACAAAGAATAACTTTTACAAAGTTTTTTTCAAAGCATATGTTATATTACTCTCATAGATTCTCAAAATGTCTCTCGTGCACTTCAGAGCAGCGTCTTAACCTAGAAGTCCAATCTCGTGTAACGTTTTGCAGAGTAGCTTGTGAGATCTCGTTCTCAGCTCTTCCGAAGCACATTTTCAAATCATCCATAAAGTTTATGTCACGTGGTCAATTCTGTAATGACAAGGTCCACATGCAGAAAGAGTGAGCACGCATTCATGATCTCATCTGACTCTCAAATATTCCACTTTCCTAGCTACCACTCGGTTGATAGATTCTATACACTAGCCGTGGGACAGATAACAAAAAGTAAAAGTAAAGTTGACCTTTCAGACCTTGCAGTCTACAGGGCAGATAGTCTAAAGGTCATCTGTTTCTGTGGCCTACGGTTAACGAGGGTGTCATGTGGCCAGCACAACGACCAACCGCTTTTACTTTTCCCCAACTAATGTCAGGTACCCATTAGAGCTGGGTAGACTCTGAGGCTCCCGAATATCCCGGAATTAAAAATCCCAGTCTTCACCAGGGTTCGAACCCCATACCCCGGTTCAGAAACCGCGCCTCCTGTGGGATAGATATGGCTTGTAATTATTGAGTTTTGAATTTCCTCCTGTAGACTGCCTGGTCATGTGATAAGCGCTCCACGAGATAGTCGTTCGATGGTCACTATGTGATAGTCTTGGGTTCAAACCTTGTCCGCTGCCATTCCTCGCCGTCCTGCCGCATGTTTGGTCTAGAATTTAATACACAACGTTTACAAGCAAAACAAATTAATGTTTATTTATATTTCTTCCAATATTC